>NC_141922.1:45258000-45567750 GCF_057802395.1 Ceratotherium simum simum | reverse complement strand
AGACAAATGCTAAAGGGGTTCCTCTGTGAAAGGGCTGTGTGGTCCCTGGAAATTTAAGGAAGTTCTGTATTACACACATAAATTTTATTTAGTTTATCTCAGTAGATAAGAATTGAACAGGAATAAAATGATTATACCACTACGGGGGGTAGAAAAACACTAATGCAAAAACCCACCCTGTTTAATTAGCCGGGATAGTTGCATTTCTCTGAGAAATCAAGTGTGTCCATACTTTTTATACTATAAAATCAAAAGGTGACCTATGGAATTTATAAACCATCTTGTCTTTTTTTAATCTCTTTACATACATTTCCAAAGTATTGATGCTTATATGAAATACTCTAATTTCAAAGTGTGTGACAAATCAGATGCTAAAAGAAGGAGAGATGATTGCTAGCTCTCAAAAGAAAGAAATATTTGAATTTTATTTTATTTTATTTTGCTCCTTTGAATAGCAGCGTAACTTCTTCCCAATCAGTCATGGAGTAGTTTGATTCTATTTATCAGGATAATGAAGGTTTCAAAATTTCTTCTTTCAGGGAAAAGCAGCTGGAAAGAAGTAAAGTGAGCAATGTTTCCTTGTTCTTTTGTGAATTTTATAGAGATAGTAACTTGGCACAGACCCACATTTCCAACATTTTACCCCTAAGGAGCTAGTTAGTGTAAAAAAAGAGAAAAAGCAAAAGAAAAAAAACCCACTTGGGCAAATGCAAGCACCAATTCTCTCTCTCAAAAACAAGAGAAGGGGAAAATAATCCATTTTTTATGGTATATTACCTACAAGTGCAGACATGACTTTGGTAATCACACTTTTGTTGCACACAGACTGTAAAATATTTATGGAGACAATGTGATTTGGGTCAAGACATTAAATAAAGTAAAAGTTGCTTTATTCAATATGTGATGAACAGTATCCATATTAAAAACCATTGGGAAAAGTGTTCAAATAAAAAAAAATGCTTAAAACAAATTCATCTGTTCAATGTTCATAAATGTTTTAAGAAATGCAGACAAACAAGTCTTGAAATCCATATTTACTGTACACAGTTGAAAAACTAATACTATTTATTTAATCCAGAGGGAGAAGTGACTCAAAATTTGGCTTTTAATGATCAACAGGAAATACTTTTCCTAAGAAATTACCGAAGTGTTTGTCGTCAACCAAGCTACAATAGGGTTATCACTCTTCTCTTGGCAAATTGCTAATGCTATTAGACTAACATTGATTTAGAAAGGAAAGGTTTCTTCTAGACCTGCAGAAAATCTCAAGTTCTGACTAAAAATACTGTATGAAGGAATGTGTGTGTGAGGAATGCAAAGCCGAGTGTTTACTTGAGACTTGAATACTGTTCAATGGCTATTATGTAGCAAATTAAGTAATATATTCACTCAGGGATATTATCTAGCGCTTATTAAGGTCAAACTGTGGGGTCTTGTTCTGCTGGGTCATTCTCTAATCTGTGTTCAAGATGGAAAAAAGAGCTTAATAATTTAAACAGAGAAGTTAAACACAGCTTCCTGGTTTAACTGTCTTTACGAAATCTGCCCTCTGGAGCCTATGTTCTGAGTTAGCTAGTGAATTTAAAGTCAAGGTGATTGTGACAGTTTCACTCACTCACTCATTCAAAGTTTGCTAATTATTTATAAATTTCTTCCTTGAGAAGGAACAGAATTATCCACTTCCACCAAAGCATACTTCACATAGGTGTGAATCCACATTCAGCCTCAAGTACTATGCAATTTATTGCATGCTTTGCTTTCTTGTTTGTGTAAATAAATGCAAGATATGGAAAAGGCTGTATGACTTGGTTCAGGTAAGCTTGAGTCAAACTTTAAGAAATAATTTTAATATAATTGCCAACATTTATTAATAGCCAACAATATAGTACATATTGGGTTTGTACCATCTGCCAGGCACTGTTCTAGGTTCTTCATTTAAGTTATCAAAGTGGTTCAAATGATTTCTGGCCTTGGGTGAATCATGAAATTTAATATAATATAACATGGGGAAGAAAGCTTCTGTTTGTTTATTCTGCTCTTTATGGACACAAAGCTTTGTGAAGTAGTACCAACTAGTCATAGGTAGGATGTCTATGAGTGGGAGGGTTTCATGGAAGAAAGAATTAAAGAATACATTCAAAAATAATGCAAAAATAGTTAAAATCATTGCAGCGTAAAGGAAGTTTAAACATTAGGTGCTAGTAATTGTCCCTTTAGTGGTACATTTGGTTAGCATCATACAGCACTCTAGACAATAAAACAGGCAAACTGAACACCATAAGAATCTGAAGTTGGAGACACAAGGGTCAAGAGACGGAAAATTTTTATATCCTGCTTACAAAAACATTTCCTATCCCAAATGCCCACTTGCCCACGGTTCTTCCGGACCAATTAGAGCAGAAAGAACAAAAAAATAAACTAATATGTTTAATTTCTTTTTTTGGCAAATTTTTTATATTCCAGGGAATGGCAAACCATGGTTCACGTGCTAAATCCAGTCTTTCACCTGCTTTTGTACAGCCCAGGAGCTAACTGTGGTTTTAAAATTTTTAAATGGCTAGAAAAAATTTAAGAAAAATAATATTTTGATTACATGTGAAATTATATAAAATTCAAAATTCAGTATCTGTAAGTAAAGGTTTATAGGAGTACCGCCACGCTTATTCACTTATGTATTGTCTATGGTGCTTTTGTGCTATCCCAGCAGAGGTGAGTAGCTGCAATAGAGAATGTACGGTCTGCAAAGCCTAAAATATTTACTATCTGGCACTTTAAGAAAAAGTTGGCTGCCCCCTAGTCTAACCCAATAACGTGGTAGGTTTCTTACTAACTTATATAAGTCCCACTAGTTGTTTGAGACCCATCCTCAATGTGATACACCTGGCTGTCAAGAACTGTGAAGGGTTTGATGCTCTACTTGTAAGCTCACAAATTTGCCTGACACATTTCATGAATTCAGGTAGAAGACATGAAACTTCTGGGTCAGGGACAAAAGACGGTTTATTACTCACAGCATTAGCAGTAGCCAGAGTATGAGCATTTCTCAGCTGGTTCCTCAATCCGTAAAAGGTCAGATGATTGCTGCACATATGATGGGTGGGTTGTGTTGCAGGAAAAGAACTCTGAGTTTAAGGACCCAGGGTCTTTTCTAATTGGTAGTAAACATGCCTGTGTTTTGCTCCGGAGAAGGATGCTATGTCTGTCTTCCAAGGCTGTTCACACTACAACCATCACCGAAAACAGAGGAACAAAGGGAAGTCCATGCCTCGCTTACAAGACATGGAGAATTACAAGAGAGCTATAGTGAATCATTTACAATGCTGATTATTTTTGTTATCTTTAGTGATGAGACCAAGTAAATATTGCAAAACTGTTTAGGAAAATAACTCAAATATCAGAATTGTACTTGACAAATTCCAACAAAGCAAATACTTTTAATTTTTTCTGTAAATGTTCAGAAGTCATTTAGACAGATAAAGCAAAGTGGGAAACGAATTTTTTTTTATCAATATAATTTGGGACTACACATTTGGCCTGTACAGCTCAAAATCAAATGCTTGCCTCTTTCTAATAGGTAGTGAGTTTTACTATTTACATTATAGTGGAATTGTCTACCCTCTATACGGTTGGGTTTTCAGAATGGAATTTTATTATTTGATAGAATTTAGCAGTCTTCCAAAAAAATGCAGATTACTCATACGCTTGTGTATCCCTGTGGCTATTAGAATCCTCATGGAAATGTTTCAGTCCCTTACCTCCAAAGTAGAAATTCATTGTTAGCTCATTGTTCACCAGCAGTCTTTGAGGGCACTGAATTACAGCCCCAGACTGGAATCCATGAGCAGGGGAGTGAGGCTGGCAAGGAGGCTGCATCAGAATCATAAAATTACAGGAGAAGCGTCTTTCAAAAGTACAAATGTACCCCTTCACAAACACATGCTTCCTTCTACTAGTTTCTGTCTTAGAAGGTAAACAATCTTGAACCCAGAGAGGTAGACGATGTTAAGGGTTTGACAAATGAAACAGCTCTGGGGATCCAAGTCTATTTAAAGGAAGTAATTATTATTTCCTAAATATGTTGTAAAATAATTTAATAATTTAAAATATAGGAGAATGTGACTTTGCTAGACTTGTCATCTGCTTGTTATCTAGTGAGTATTCATGCCTGGATGGGCTAGTTGACCAGTACATTTTGTGTTCTTTTCCAATGACGGTCCTAAGACTCTGCAAGACTGACAGCATTGGGATTTGCTTTTCTTGAATGGACACCAGCATGATATAACCCCAAACTGTTTATATATTTATATATATATATATATTTTTTTTTTTGCCAGCATTTTCTTATCTGGTTAATTATTACTAAAAGTAAATGAAACCATTTTTACTACAAGTTAGTCTCAATCAAGAGTAACATACTACCAAAACTCTCCATGTAAACTGGTTGTTCTACTTTATTTTTACTGCGAGTTTAAAAAAAAATATTAAGAACTGAAACTGCTTGAAGTCAGATAATTGGTGATGCAAATACATTTTCTTTCTTATCACTCTTACTGGATGGAAGGCAAGCTTTGAGAGGCCTTAAATCACAAAGTATTTAAGATAGGCTGAATTAAATTTCTGGATCACCTTGGTGACAGTGTTCTGAAAGGAGTTTTATATCATCAGTCCTAAGAAATTTGGTGGTAGAAATGGCTTCTGATAGCTCTTTGGAATACTGACAGGTGAGGGGTGGAAGTGAGAAGTCTGGGGCACCATAGAATCTATTTGGGGTACTTTTTTTAATTTTGAAGTTGAGGAATGTCATTTATACATGTCATCTTGTATTTCGTCTTTATAAGAATTTGTGGTAGTATTTTCCAATTAAATACATTGACCTCCTCGAACTCCCAGCAATCGTGCTCCTGTCTGACTGACAGAGAGCAGAAGTGGAATGACTATAGCTTCAGGTATCTCACCTTCCAGAAGAGAGAGGCTATTCTACTTGGAGCTTGCCAACAGCATTTGTAACTTCTTCCTCACTCATGTTTTATTGGAGGGCTGTCATCTTAAACTCTGCGGTGACCTGGAGAGAGTTTCAGCAACTTTATGGAACCAGAGTTGTTTTATTTAGTTTGGATATTCATTTGGCTTAGGTGCTAAGTAGCACACATTATTTACCCAGAAGACATTACGCTGGTAGATTGTGATATATGAGAGCTTAAGCATTCCAAATGGATCCCATTCTAGTCTTAAAAATTCTGCTATTAATTGCAGTTTAAAAATGACTTACAGTTTTAGTTTTCAGCTTCACATTGAGAACTCTAAGATGAACAATGATTTAAAAATATTTAGAGTCTATGGAGATATAGACAATATTTTTTTATTAAAACATGAGTCAGTGGATTTCTCTTCCGTTCTTAGCTAATTTTTCAAAAGAAATCAAGCTATCTTCCAAGAAGTAGCTAAAACTGTATGATTATCTTTGGAATACTCCAGTGCCAGGGACTTGACATAGTGATGTTTAAGAATGGAGCCAAGAAAGAGAAAATGAAATAGTCAACATCTACATTAAAGAATTATGCTCCTCATAACTCTTTTTTTCTTCTGTTTTCATATTGCTGGTTTCACTCTTCAGTACAGTTGAACTGCATTTTAAAATACTGTATTTTCACTAACTATTTATATCTACTGTGTGATTAGTTTCTGGAATACAAAGATTAATCAGAAATAGCCCTTGCCTTTGCTGGGCTTACAATCTAGAAGAGTAGACAGATCACAGATGAATAATTGCAATATATTCAAGTTGTGTTTGCTAGCAGATGAATCTCCCTTCCTGTATTTTTAATATCACAGAGCCAAATCACTTGGGACTCAAAAATAGTTGTTGAGGGACTATTTGGGAACATGCTGAAAAAATTGCCTGATTTGGCATAGGGTAGGAGGTGCAGCCCAAATAGGCTTCATGGAGGAGGTGCTGATTGAAGCCAGTCTCGAAGGCTGAGTACACGCTAGCCAATAGGTAAAAAGGATGATGGGGCAAAGAGAGGAGGCTGGGAGAGCATGCAGAGAGAAAAACAAAGAAAAAGACATCAAACTAGGAAATAGTAGGGTATATTCCTCCAAGGAATTTAGTACAGTTGGAGCATAAAATCTGTGTGTGAGAGAGAAATAAGGCTTGAAAGGTAGCCAGAGACAATAGCTTGAAAAGCCTTGTATACCATTTAAACCTTTGGATTTAATCTTGAATGAAAAAGGAAAACATTGAATCATTTTAGGTTGAGAAGTGATATGATCAGTTTTACATTTTAGGGAGCTTAATCGTGCTGTGGTTGTGTGAAGGACAGATTGGAGGGGTGGCAAACTGAAGAACTGGAAACAAACTGGGAAGGATTTGTAATAATTACAGCATGAAGTAAGGTAGCAGCAGTTAAAATGGAGTGTGGAGGTCATATGAAGGTATTTAGGAGCTGGAATGCATGGGTTCCATGATAGGTTAGATATGGGTGGATAGCGAAGAACTAAGATGAACCCTAGGACACTGAACTGGACAGTAGTGCCATTAACAAATATGGAGAACACCAGAGGATGATCAATTATCAGGGGAAAATTATATTATACTTTGTGGAGCATCAAAGTGGAGATGTCCAGGCTGAGAACACAGTGGAAGTGGGCAGTGTCAGTCAGATAGTCTAGGTTAAGCTGCACTAACAAACATTCTTATGGTCTTAGTGACTTTTTAAAAATAACGGTTTTATTTTCTGCTCATGTTACATATCCTTCCAATCCTCACTCAAAGACATCAGATGAAGGAGGCTTCATCACTGGAAAAGTTTCTGGTCCCTGAGTGGGAGAAAGTTTATAAAATTGCACACTGTCCTGTAGAGATTTCTGCCTGGAAGTCACACGTCTCTTACGGCTAAAATTCTACTGTCCAAAGCAAGTCACACAGGCAAGTGTAACTTCAAAGGAGTGGGGAAGCACAATCCCGCATAGATATGCCTAGAAAAGAAGAGCAGAACCGGAGCATAGAGGGACAGTGACATAAATTGGGAACCATCAGTAATGATAAGTGCTGTTTGAGGATACACAGTGGATAAAATCAGCTCAGGAACTTTATGTGGTGTGAAAATAAAAGCAAGCCTAGAACAGAATTCTGGGGTACACCGACATTTAAGTACAAGAAGAGTCTTTAATAAAAGTGACTAAAAAGGAGACATCAGAGAGCTGGGTGAAGAATCAACCGCAAGAACTATAGTAGAACCATCAACTAAAATTGACAAAGCAATTTAATATATGATATCATTTTTAAATCCCCATTAAGTAGTTTGAGACTAAGAGGCTGAGTAATTAAGTTTTGTTCTATGGAACTGAACCTATTATGCATTCCAATATTATCCAATTGACTTATTCTTTAGGGCACTGTGGAAAGTAGGCAATTGTTAATTAATAGGGCAATGAAGCTTTTTTTTCTCCGAAAAAAATATAAGAAGGAGGCTTAACAGAGGTAAGAATGCATTGCAAAACCTGTGTCCTGAGGAAAAAAAATCCACTTCCAGTCAATAAAGAAATATGCACAAGAAAGGACAGTCTCTGCCATCTTGCCCCTTATTCATCATTCTTGGGGCTGCTCAGAGTGGCCAGTGCAGGGCAGACTCCTGGTGTCACTCCATGGGTTTATGGGTAGGATTTTACAACGGTGGTAGCCTCCCAGTACTATTTCCTTAGGGTAACTTCTCAGAAGTGGAATGGGAAAGTCAAAGAATTGCACATTTTCATCAAGTGCACATTTTCAATACACTTGATATCCATGTCTATGAAGGTTATCCATGTCTAGAAGGTTTATATCAATCTATGCTTCTGTCAGCTGTGTATGAGAGTGCCCATTTCTGAATTATTGTAACACTGATTTCCATTTTTCAAAAGTATAAACAATGACATATAACGTTTTGCATAATATTTTACTTTGCATTTCTAGTGAGGTTAGGACATTTATATATATGCTTTTGCTTGTCTGTATTTCTTTTTTTATAAATGAAATTGCCTGTTCATATTCTTTTCTGAGTTTCTTTTGGGTTTCCATCTTTTTTTCTTATCGATTTTTATTTATTTATTTAGTTATTTTTTGTGTGTGTGAGGAAGATCAGCCCTGTGCTAACATCTGCCAATCCTCCTCTTTTTTTTTTGCTGAGGAAGACTGGCCCTGGGCTAACATCCATGCCCATCTTCCTCTACTTTATATGGGATGCCGCCACAGCATGGCTTGCCAAGCAGTGCCTCAGTGCGTGCCCGGGATCCCAATGGCCAACGCTGGGCCGCCGCAGCAGAGCGCGTGCACATAACCACTTGCGCCACCAGGCCGGCCCCTGATTTTTAAAAGCTTTGATAAATATGTAGTACATTTGGCAAATATATACAAATAAAAACTGCCTATATGTCCAATATAGGAAATTTAAAAAATTAATTATAGTATAAATTTTCATACATTTAACCAAAATATATTGTCTACAGGTCTCCAGATATTGAGATATTGGGGATATAATGATGAACAAAACAGACATCGCCCCTGTTCTCATTGATTTTATGACCAAGAAGGGTAGATAGACGAAAAACAAACAAGCAATTAAATGAAATAATTATTACTGTGACAAGTGCTAAGAGAGAAATAATAAAGTATCTGAGGATGAGAATAACTGGGAGGTTGAGGGACTCTTCTTTAGATAGTATGGTCATGGAAGCTTTTTTGAGTAGATGATATTTAAAATCAGAGCTGTAGAATGAGCAGTAGCATACAGAGAACATTCCAGATTGAGAGAAGACCCTGTACAAAGGCTCTAAAGTGAGGAAGAGCTGTTTGAAAAAGATCAGTGTGATTGGAGTATGATGCGTGAGGGGCAAGAGCCCAGAGATGAGGCTGGGCAAGTTACAGATCTATTTGCTTAAAACAACAACCATCTCTCAAAGTCTGTGGACAGGTCTGTTGGGAAATTCTATTCGCTCAGGTTGGGCTCTGCTGTTCTTCTGGTCTTGGCTAGGCTCACTTCTGCGTTCGGTGGACCATTGGCTATTGGCTGAGGTAAAGGGAGTACCTGGGCTGCATACCTATCATCCTCTAGCAGGCTAGCCCAGGTATATTCTCATGTATGTGTCAGGGGGTCCAAGAGGAAGAAAGGGAAAATGTGTTTTTTCAGGCCTCTGTTTGCTTCAAGTTGGCTGCAGTCCACTGGCCTAATCCAGTCACATGGCCAACCCCAGAGTCAGTGTGTGAAGAATAAAAGAGCAGAAATATAGGATAGCGTGAAAAATTTGGGCCATATAGTTAATCAATTTACCACAAATATCCCTAAGTGAAAAGGAAAACTATACTAAGTGAAAACAATTATATATAAAACAATATGCATAATGTAATATTTTAAAAGAAAAAACTACTGGAAAGATATACATCAATATGTTAACTGTGATT
Source organism: Ceratotherium simum simum (assembly GCF_057802395.1). NCBI lineage: Eukaryota > Metazoa > Chordata > Mammalia > Perissodactyla > Rhinocerotidae > Ceratotherium > Ceratotherium simum. The sequence goes on along the minus strand of NC_141922.1, from coordinate 45,558,311 downwards.
ATCATTGGGTAGTAGGATATAGGGTGGTTTGCATACTTTATATTTATTTTTCTGTATTTGACAAATTTTCTGCATTGAGTTTGTGTTAATTTTGTATTGAAATGCCATTTCAAAATTCTAATAAAATGTTTGTTTTATCATAAAGAGTGGAAATTATGGAATAAAGAGGAAGAAGAGAGGAATTGAGTTCATTTCTCACAATAGTCGCAGGGGTCAACCTGTATCCTAATCACATCCAAGCTTCCTTACCTGTCAAATAAAGCCATCCAAGTGTAGGTATTACCACATTATGTCAGCTTCTTATTTCTTCTAGGTAACCCTAGAAGAAACTCCTCAATCCATACCTTCCCTGTGGAGCAAAAGAAGCTCCCAACCTATATACCATCTTCTATCCTTTTACCTCCCTCTGGCAGAACCACATGGGTCTCAAGTCTTGCTACTATCAGATTTGAGTGTGATAAAATGATTATTGGATGGATACACCATGGGTGATATCAACATACAATTTTCCACTGTCTGTGAATCAATCTGTTCATTATCTTGCTCTCAAGTTCCCCTGCGCCTTATCCATTAGTGTCTGGAGGTGAGTGGGGTTCATGGGAGGGGAGGTTGGTCAGTATATAGTGAGAAAGGTATGGTCTTTGCAGGGAGAAGGTCTGTGTTTGAGCTATTTGATCACGTGGACAACTCATTTGATCTCTGGGATCTCAGTATCCTTATTTGGCAAAAGAGGGGATAAAGGAATAATAATTACACGGTCTACATATGGCTACCCAGAGGAACAAATGTGATACCATATGTAAAAGTCCTTTTTAAACTGTAGTGCTTTCAAAATCCTTAGTTCTTTTGGTACTACATATTATTTGAATTAAATATAAACTTTTTTGTTGTACTCTTTTAAAAGTCAAATAGTCAAATACTCCTGAGAGGAGTAAGATCTTATAACGAATGTTCCTACCTAACAATAAAGTCCTGGCTATCAGAGAAGGAAAAATGTGCCATCATACATTGAGTGCAAAAGTTGAGGGGAGGCATGCTGAAGCCAAGCTTTACCTGCTTTGAAGGTGGCCTGAGTCTGACTTCCGTTTTCTTGATCAAAAACTTGGAGTGTTGGTTGGAACACACTCAATAGAAGAGGTCAATGAATTTTAAATTGCTTTTGAGAACCTTGCTCTTGGTCAAGGTTGTCTTGCCTTGTAGTTTAAAAAAATGTAATTGTCAATGGGTTTAACAACAAACAATCTTTATAAAATAATTGCCAGTTGGATTCTGATAAGAACATGCAATGCATTTTGAGGTTTGATCCACATAAACAGAAAATGGTATGAGGCATACATAGTACCATTAAATATATTTGAAGGCAGTTAAGTCAAACAAGAACGTTTTATATTTTGATCTTGTTCTAGGTATAAAGAAAATTCCAGGAACCCTGCTATTTCCCACCAGTTCAGATAAAATGATTGATTTCTTTTCAGTTGAAATGAAAGCTTGTTTTAATTATTTTTAAAATTGTCCAGACAATCATAACTTTCAAGCTATCAGATAAAGCAGGAGAGTGACAAGAAAAATAGTACTTAATTCTGTTGCTCTATTGTATGTAAGTATGTGCACGTTTGTTGTCATGGGGCAGGAGGGAGAACAGGAGTAATATTGAGGATCAAATATGTGAACTGCTGTCTAAACCCAAATGAAAACTTCTCAGTGAGGTTGTAGGAAGGTAGACCTTTGGCAAGACTTGAATCTCTATGTGAGAATTTCAGTTTTTTTTTTTTCCCAGGAAGATTGGCCCTGCGCGAACATCTGTTGCCAATCTTCTTCTTTTTCTTTTTTCTCCCCAAAGCCCCAGTACATACTTGTGTATCACAGTTGTAGGTCTTCTATGTGAGGCACCACCTCGACGTGGCTTGATGAGCTGTGAGTAGGTCCAAGTACACGATTGGAACCTGCGAACCCTGGGCCACTGAAGTGGGTCATGCGAACTTAACTGCTACGCCACCGGGCTGGAGGAGAATTTCACTTTTGAAGACCTACTGCACCGAATGAATGTAGTGTCAACACACTGTGCCTTGTTATAGACTGAGATCTCTTCTTGGTCCTGTCATTACTAGCTTTGTGACCTAGGTCAAGTATTCAATTTCTGAAAAACTCAGTTTCCTCTTTTGCAAAATTTACTTTATGGCATTACAAGAATACACATTATTGAGTGCCTACATACCAGGCACATGACATACATTATCTCTTTTAATTCTCGCAACAGTCCTATGAGTGAAATGAGGCAGAATAGAAAATAAACAACTTGTCCAAGATCACACAGCCGACAGGTGCCTAAGTTGGATCACTCTTGATCTAAATCTTACAGCACTCCACTACACCACACTGCCCATTAGGGCACAGCATAAAATAAACAGACCCCAAATGTTAAATTTCCTTTCTTAGATCCCTCCTACAAAGTACTACTGTTATTGGGGTGGGATTCTCAACAAGATTTTCTGGGGAGAAAATCTATAAGGGTGAGAAAAGAATACCTCTTCCCAGGAGTCTCTGTGGGATTTCTTTCATAATAAGCAATGTGAGCATGGTGGTCAGAGGAGCAATCAGATACTCCTAGCATTCTAGAGTCGTCCACTAGGGCCACGTAGTGGATGAACAAAACCTTGAGATGGTGAGGAATTACAGGAGAGAAGGAGGAAATGAAGGGGCAAAGAGAAAGACAATGGAAAGAGAACATGAAGAATGTGCGGGTGGGGGAAGATGGTCAGGGACAGAAGAGGGTTTTAGCAGGAGCTTTGAGTTTGAAACTCTGGGGAAGGGAGTAGTGTCTAAGGAGAAAATCTAAGAAACTTTTCTATGTAAAGAACTGTGCAAAACCCCTACAACTCTCTTTTAGGAAACTCAAAACAAAGATCTGCCTTCTCATCAGAGAATATGGATTTGGATTGCTGTCTTTTTTTGAGTGAGGTATTGTGCAGACACTGGTCCGGCCATTTATGCAATATTCCTGCCCCGGGGGAGGGTCACTGCATGGTCATAACCATTGTCTGCAAACAGGCGTAATCTGGACAGAACTGTGGGGTAGTGGAAAAGCAGTGAGAAGAAGAGCAGAGTTCAAGTCCTGGACTTAATCGTAGAGCTAAGTAATATACTTCTTTGTAAATGGGGATCATAGTGTCAGTCTCAAAGAGATATGAGGCTCAGGTGAGGTGATAGTGCTTTATAAACTATAACTGCTCCATGGGTGTTAGTTATGATTATGATGCAGCTCCTAGGTTTGTTAGTTCCCAAGCAGTTCTATCACGGGCAAGGACTATCTTAGTTAAAGGTGCATTTGGATTTTCCTTTCTTGCAACTTAGTGGCTTTCTGTAAATTACCAGGTGTTATATGCTTCTGTCTTACGTGAGGCTTGGAGAGGCAGAAATTGTGGGGAATTGTACTTTAGGAGTATTTTCTAATGATAAGTCAGATGGCAATGATCATATTTTCTGAACCAAAATTTAAAACATATGGTTAGACAACAGGACAGATTATCTGAAATTGGGCACATTTGGAAAAATCTAAGATCATTGGTCACCAAGACTATAAACTGTCATTGCCGGTAATCACTCTACAGCTCCTTTATTTTCAAGATCTTTGCTGGAGGGCAAAATTCCAAGTTCATGAAGGAGAGGCTACAAGCCTTTTAATTTCCCTTTTTGCACCCAGGGGGACAAATAATTAGTGCTTTCCTAGGTCTAAAGAGGAGCCCAGAGCCCAGAAATTCTACCATCAATGCTTGCTTCCTAGCAAAAGACACGCTTGTGCCATGCACCACTAAGGATTATAACAGATTAGCAACTAAATTTGAGTTAATTAAAAATAATCAACTATAATAAGAAGAGAGTTTCCAGAAAATTACCATATTGATCAAGTTGCTGTCTAAACAACTTGGAAAACACAGAACAAATTTTGGAGGCCCAATGCCAAGTATCTGAAGAGACTCATTAAGATTTACTTAAAAATATTACACAATTCAATTAATTTGATTAATAATCAGCATAAAATACTTAAATAAATAATTGCAGGGAAGTTTAAACTTAAAAGTCTAGATATTTACACAAAACTTAAAATATAAAATGCAACATGACTTTAAGAGCTTAGGATTGAATGTCAAAAGGTATAGATTTTTTTAAAAGGGGAAATAACAATGTTTGACAATAAATAAAACTTTATGATATGCTATGAAATATTTGAATGGTGACCTACATTTTGAAATAGACAATATCGTATTTTGGAAAATAGATTCTCTTTAAATTAGGGGGCCACAAAGCTTACTACTAGTTTTTTAGAGGGAAAACCTATAAAAATGCATCTTAGTGTCTTGTGTAGTTATATCTTGGTTGGCTTTAGATCTAATTATGATCTAGTTAAAGATTTTTTTTTTTAAGTCTTCTCAAAACATAATCACTTGAGAAACTGCTCCTAATTTTTCATAGTGAATATCTTCTTGGAAAAATAAAATATTTATTACATGAAGCTTTCAGGGTCTTTAGACAAATGAAAGTAAATTTGATGAAATGGAATACTGGGTCTAGTTTCCAAAACTGTCATAAAACACATTGGATGACATGAATTAACCAAACTTAAAATGTTTTTATTGGTGTAAAATGTATTAATCTACATTTCATTTATTGGATTTATTCATATCCATATATTTCCCAAAAGGATTTATGATGGCTGTTTTTTCCTTTATCAATATTTCCTGAACATGTTGTCTGCTCTCTTGTTTCATTTTTTGGTGACTCTAGTTCTCCCATTCAATAAAAATACACATGGAAAATGTTGATTGAGAAAACAACCTGTCTAGGAAAGAAAGGCAGAATCCATACTTGGAGGATAACCTCTGCCAAAAGTCATAAGCGAACTTTTCCTTCACCCCAGCGGCTCTGAGCTCACTCATAACCCATAAAGTGAAGATATCCATCACTCAACTAGGCAGTACCTACACCAGTGGGAGGATGAGAGCCAGCGATTGTTATGCCGACTGCTGAGCTCTGACAATAAACTCATAACTATAATGGGAGTTAGATGCCCAAAGGAGAAAAAGACACACAGGCCCAGGGCACCTTAGTAAGTTATTTCAGAAATAGGATGAAGGGTGATACAGAAATTAGAACTCGATATCACGAACAGATAAAGAGTCAGTTCTCATTCCTCCCAAGTTGTCTAGGTGATTTGCAGAAGACTGGGGAATTACTTGATTCCCCTTTACTTTCAGAAATAGATGAAGTAATTAAAAATATTCCCCAAGAGAAAGTTCTTGGCCCTGGCGGAGCTACAGGAGATTTCTATAAAACCTTTGGCTTAGCCTTCTCTGTATATTTGCTTGACGAGCTCAATCATTTGAGGGACTCAGGTGAATTCATCCCTGCCAGCCCTTACATCCAGATTATCTTAATTGCTGAAAGGGATAAAGATACAGAAAACTGTACCACATCTAAGTTCAAATGCCTGATTAAAGTGGATATCGACTCTTGTAAAGGATCCTGACACTTCTTATCATTATTTGGAACTGGGGGTGCACAGTAATTAGGCAGCTGTTTGAGGATGGGTTATTCTTTGCATAAGATAATTGTTTTTTACCTGCATCCCAGTTCTGTTAGAATCACAGGACACTAGCAACCCTATTTATTGTTTCTCTACTAAAGGACAGTTTTATTTTTTGGTAGAGCAGTGAGTGTCAGGCATGTACTATGGGCTCAGCAATCCAAGGTCTTCATCATTTAAGAATAGCTCTTTCTCTGGTGCTCCAAATGAGCAGGACAATCTGCATTTCTCTCTTTCTCAATGTCCTCAGGGCTGAAGTGGGGAGGCTGATGTTACATTATACCATTAGCCTGTTGCTCTACACACACACACACACACACACACACACACACACAAGGTGTGGAAGGGATAAATAAAAAGCATCTTGCAGTATGATTCCAGGTATGTGACATTCTGGAAAAGGCAAAACTATGGATACAGTAAAAATATGAGAGGTTGCCAGGGGTGGAGGGAGGGACGCATAAATCAGAGGAGCACAGAGGATTTTTAGGGCAGTGAAACTACTCCATATGATACTATGATGGTGGATTCATGTCATTATAAATTTGTACAAACCAATAGAAGGTACAACACCAAGAGTGAACTGTAATGTAAACTATGGACTTTGGGTGATAAAGATGTGTCAATGTAGGTTCATCACTTGTAACATACGTACAACTGTAGTGGGGGATATTGATAATGCAGGAGGCTGTGCATGTGTGGGGGCAGGGGATGTAGGGCAAATATCTGTACCTTGTGCTCAGTACTGCTGTAAGCCTAAAACTGCTCTAAAAAATAAATTCTATAAAAAAATTCTTGCAGAAAAAAATATTTTTTGGTTCTTAAAGGTAAAATAGAACCTCCAGGCAACTTTCTGGGTAATGAATGTCAAAATATGTGTTTGCCAAGATGAGCCAGATAATTGAGGCAAAAACTTTTTTACATGAAATTTCCACTTAATTGCATTTTTTTCTCAGCATGATGACCCAGCCAAGATATTCCATAAATACTTGTGTTACTAGAGAGGTATCTCTAGATGCATGCCATGCCTACAGGCCTCTTCTGAGAGAAATTGCTCCATCTACCCATGAGGGAAGCTATGCTAAGCAATTCCTTACACACAGATTGTCATCTTCTATACCAGATGACCCCACCATCCTGACTACAGGTCAATTTGCCAGGGAATGACAACTGACCCAAGGACATTCAATGGCCAGTCGTCTTTAAAAGATCCTAGCATAAAATCTTTACCCAACAAGGACAGTAGGGGAATTTGAATGCAAGAAATTCAGAGAGAAAGTGAGATGGTTGTAATGGGAGCATAAGATATATGGAGAAGGCAAAACAGAAGAATAGCTGAGTCAAGTTAACAGCTGACACTTGAGATCATTAAGTTTACATTGAGATCAGCTGCTGATGAGATGACACAACAACTAAGTTACTAGTTACGGTGGATTCTCAATGATCTTCCCAAATATGCCTAGGTTTTTATGACACCTGGTGATGCTGCAGTTCCTGTTATCGTTCAAGGTCTGTCTGTGTGTCTGTCCTGAGCTCCTACGCAGTCATTCATTCAAATAATGATTGACACCTGCTGCATCCCAGGCACTTTGCTAGTAGCTTAGGGGACAACAAAGAGCAAAGCAGACATGGTTCCTCCCTCATGGAGTTTTTAGTCTAGCAAGCTTCAATAAGACAGAATATTAGCTAACGGATTTAGGATGGTGCTATGAAGGAGGACTGCAGGTACTATGCGACTTTCCGTAGGGTGCTGTAGCCTAATCAGCAGGGAAAGAGCTTCCTGGGGTAGAGATTCTTGTCTCCCTTATTTACACAAGTTCCTTAGAATAAGCTCTCCATTACTTGAGTGCTGACAAACGGAGTAAAACCATTACGCCTGTGAATAAAATCATCAATAAATATAAAAAAGTACAAATTGGCCTTTAGAATGACTTGGTGGGAATACCTCTGTCTTCCACGGATATCCAATGCAGAAACATGAGAGGAATCTTTCTATTAGACATCTACTTCCATGGCTCTCCAAAGTCAATGAGCTTATCTTAAATAAAATAATTATCTTTCCTCTAAAAATCACTTCAATTCCTGTTTTATTAAATGTATCACTAGTATTTCAAACACGGTATTCCCACACTCGTACTAGACTCTGTCTTCTGACTCTCATTTTCACCAACTAGTGGATTCTATCTCAGGAATGAACCCCACAACCAGCCTCTCCTCTCCATCTTCTTTGCTGTTACCTTAATCTAGACCAGAGGCTGACAAACTACAACCTGGCCAAATCTTGCCCAACAGCTGTTTTTGTCAATAAAGTTTTATTAGAACACAGCCATGTCCATCTGTTTAGGAATCAACACTAGAACAGCAGAGTTGAGTAGTTGAGACAGAGGCTATGTGACCAATAAAGCCTAGAATATTTACTATCTGGCTCTTTACAGAAAAGTTTCTGGACCCCTAACCTAGACATTTCATCTTTTGCTTCAACTATTAAAAAAGCTCCGTACTTTTTTCCTGCCAGCATCTTTTGTCACTACATTCTGTTTCCTACACTACAGTTTCTAAGACACTAATATGATTGTCACTTACCTTCCTCCAGTTCAACGTGAGCACACTTTTGCCACAAGAAGAACAACCAAAAGAGCATACGGGCCTTCACGAGAAGCCTCAGCAAGCCTATTCAGTCTTCTCCTCGTCAGTGTCCCACCACTATGCTCCTACCACACTGAACACTTTATACTCCACGACCTTTCGCACATGCTATTCATACCGCCAAAAATGACCTCCCTCTCTCCATCTCCAGCCCTTGAACCTTCAGCTGCAAAACTCATATTCTTTCTTAAAAATCAGCTCAGCTGCAGTTTCCCACATGAAGCCTTCACATCTGTCCCCCAGGCTCCCTACCTAGGAACCCTTTGTTTTCTGGGCTCCTATGGGACCAAGTTCCCACATCCTCCAAAGCACTTACCATACTTTATTGTTATTTGTCTGTTTATGTGCTGCTTGCTTGTATGGATCTGGTCTCACTTGTTTTGTATCGAGAGCATTTAGCACAGTGCTTGGCACCCCTCAGGCATTCAGTAAATGCTAGTTTGCACTCCAGTATGTTACTGACTGTACATTTCTACAGTGTTCAGATTCACATCCTTAGAATTGTAGAAAATCTGGATAGTTTAAAAGAGATTTATATATATTTTCTATTTATTTTTCCACTAGTCAGTCACTGAGACATAATACTTGTCTTAAAGAAGTTAATGATCTATTTGCAAAAATGAAAGCGATCTACATGGAAACAGAAAATAGCGTAAGAGAGAACTCAAATAAGGGAGGGAATAAGACATGTGGGGGTTTCAAGGAGGACTGGATCAGACGAAATAGTTTGGCAGAGAAGTTAGGACTGGTTTTTAAATGTCTTAAATGATAGATAGCACTTGACAAGCACTATCTATTCAGTTAACTAGCGCTTAATATTCAGTTAAGACAATATTTCATTTATTCATTTGTGCATGCATGCGTGCATTCATTCATTCACTTCACTGTCTCCTCCCTGAGGATCCTTTTGCTTTCCACATCTAAAAAGTACCTTGTTTTCCAAGCCTAAACTGTGAGTTCCTTTCTCTTTACCTGGCTTATCTTATTATGTCAACACTTTCAACCTAGGATCTTCTGACTGCACGTTTGGGTTCCGTGTACTTTTCCCTTCACATAGGGAGATACAGACAGATAAGTGCCTATTCGTTTAGTTATAATCTCTTTAAACTGTAAGATGTGGTCAGGACTGTATCTTTTTTGTTCGCCTAGAGTAGCTGACACATAGGATGTGACACATAGGATGGCCCTTTGCTTTTTCATTCGACAGACACTTATCAGGTTCCTGCTATAGGCCAAGGTACTAGAGTTAATATAGATATGGCTTTAGAGTAGGAACTGAGAGGACCTGAAGATGAGTAAAACATGTTGTAAAACACTTAAATAGATAAGATGTATGCATGACTGCAATATTTTTTGTTTGTTAATGTCATTGAGTCAATTTCAACTCCTAGCGACCCCCTGTACAGGGTGGAACCTTGCCTGGTATTTTTGTGCCACCTTCTCACCTTATAGTGTTATATCAGGCAATGCTCCCCTGCTATTCACAGGGTTTTCATGGCCAGTTTTTTCAGAAGTGAGTGGCCAGGTCCTCCTTCCTAGTCTGTCTTAGTCTGGAAGCTCCATTGAAACCTGCTCACCATGGGTGACCCTGCTGGTATTTGAAATACTGGTGGCATAGCTTTCAGTATCACAGCAACACGCAGCCGCCACAGTATGACAACCAACAGACAGGTTGTGCAAAGACTAGTTGCAAGATTGCAATATACCTGCAATATACCTTTAAACCAAGGAGAACCATATCTGGCAGGCACAAAATCTTATCTTTACATCCTCTATGATGGAATGGAGTAGGAAGAGCCAGTGCTGGTAAGTGATGGTTGAATAAATGAATTAATAAAGGAAGGTAGGTTCTCAGTCTTCCAAATTTCTGCCTCTAATGTGATATTCAGTGCCCTGCTTTTCATATCCATTCAGGAAGAGCCAAGACCTGCTAGAATTCTATCTCTGTATCTGAGATTGTAAAGTTCATACCCAATCTAGGATGTTTAGACAATGGGGTGCGGAGGAGCCACTACTAGTCAGTTCCATGTACCAAGTGCTCAAATCTTCCCAGCTCTGTTTTCAAAAGTTCTGGTGTTTTGTTTTGAAACTAGAGTTAAAAAAGTGGCATAGAAGTGTGAGTGGGGGGGCAAAAGAATAAGCTAACAACAATAATAAAAGCTGACTACCATTGGCAATATTGTTAACAATTCATGACTCTTCTCAAAATTTGTGAAATGCCTATAGCCATTCCACCTGGGGTTAAGACTTGACAGATTTCAGCAGCTAAAAAGTATCTCATCTTATAAGTGTTTCAGGGGAAAATTCTCCAAGAAAAAGCACGAAATGCAAGAAGGGAAGTCTTGCTTAAAGAATCTTTCCTTAGGAATTTGGACAGTGAGCCATGCGATGTTCTTTAAGAAACTGTCTCTCAGATTGACACCAAATGAGGTGTCAAGTAGGTGGATGTGGAGATAGTCTCTATCTTCTGGTGGCTATCAAACTCTCCAGGTCTTAGCTTGCAAAAGGATTGTCATAGGCACTGCTCTGAATTCCAAAAGTGGTGGGTTTTGTCCAAGAGTCTGTGGTCTAATAAATTTGGTTCCAGAAACAATATAGGACTTCTCTAGTTTGAGGTTGTAGGAGGCTAGAATGATTAATAAAATACTTATATTTTAAAAAGTGGATTTGGTAGCACAGACAGTCCAAATTCTCCTTTTGCAGTAATCTTCTGATTTTAATTATTTGTGTGAATCCAGCTGGACGTAAGATATAATTGGGCACAAAATAGACAAGGACCTGAATCTCAGGGGTGTGTGGTGCTCAGAAGTCGAGGCTAGGTTCCAAGTTGGGGGAAGGCTCTAAGGTAAGAGTTGGGAATGTAAGATCCAAATTAGAGCATTAATCCAGAGAGCCAGCAAGGAAGTGAGAGCCAACATGAAAACTCAAAATGAGGGTGAGGTGTGGGAGAGTTACACAAAATGGAAAGAGGGTTTGGGGTAACCAAGAAAGGAGGAGTAGTGTAACTAAGGGTGGGTTGTGAGCCCAGATGAATTTTGGAAGTTCAGGACTTAACAGGAATACTGGGCTCATTTAAACATCCCAAGTAGAGTGAAAAGCAGACTTCTCATATGTTAATAAGCAAATATTGTGAGGATACTCAAGGTTGGGAAGGAGTCTGTCTGTTTACTCCTCTTGTAGGTTCCTTGTTTTCTCCTCTGATCCCTTGGTATGTAGTTCACTCCATGGATTAGTCTGTGAATGTATGGGAACCATGGAATCTTGTCCATGTATGTAAGAGCAAGAACAGACCACCTTGTTCCCATGCCTTCTATATTTAATCTCTTTCCATTGGACACTAGTTTGTATATTGCTGCCAGGAGCTCTTCTGTCATAGTGCTGCTTGGCTCATGAGCCTACTGTGGCTTCATATCGCTTCAAATCCAATATCTGGATATCCAGCATCTCCATCAATCCCAATGCATCTTTCCCAACTCACCTTTCACTGCTTCCTCATAGAGCCTTCTATTTTAGCAAGGGAAGTCATTTTGTCTCCTCCAGTCCCTACCCAGTCTCTTATAATGCTTTTCCATTTGCTCTCCTTCAACCCAAAGCCTCCAGTTCTTTCAAAGCTCATATCAAGGTTCATCTGGTCCAAGAAGCATTTCCTGATTAAGTTTACCTTACAGTGACTTTTTATTTTGCCATGATACATACTCTCTTAAATTTACATGTAGCCTTAGAATTATTTCCAGGTTGATTCATATGTGTGTAGCTTTTGCCCTGAGTGTGCTCCAAATTCCGGAGCAACATCCTTTACTTCTTATGTGGTCTCTTTGGGCCTCAAATAGAAGTTTGAGTACTTAGGAGGCTCTCAAGTAATTCTTATAGAACAGATGAAGACATCCCCCTATACTACTGTGACCTCCTAATATAGAGTAATAAGAATTGATTTTGTAATAGAGCAAATTTTTAATTTTTATGATTCTTAATTAACAGTGTATATAAAATTATATAATTTATATTGCTTGAAGTTACAGAGTATTGTGTCTTAGTGTGGGAATCTTAGAGTAAATCATGTTTACCAACATTTCTGCACAAATATCTGACTATCTATTCCATTTATTTGAGGTGAGAAAGAGTTAGGTTGCTTCTTTGATAGTAGCGGGGTACAATAGATTTGAATGAAATTGGACTGCATATCAGCACTGGTGCATTTTAGTTTTATTCAGTGGAACATCATTTTCTAAAGCTAGTTCTATAGGTGGAAGGAGGACTGGTTAATCTATGGAACACGATTCTAGCTATATAGATATTATTGTAGGTATCTGTATGTAGATAGGTGTATAGACAGACAGATGGACCCGGCATGTAAACTCCTGCAGGCACCAATGAGTGGAGCCTCTTCTTCCATATTGCTGTCTTATGCGTTGTCAAGTCTTTGGTTAGGTAAAAGGTTGTTGCGTGGTCTTTTGTCAGTGTCACTGGGACTCTAATAACTTTTTAAGGATGACTTGCTTCCATGCCCCAGATCTTATTACCTTGTGTTTCAACCCAACAGTGAGTATTCTGTTAGTGACTGTTCTGCATATCAAGTGGAGAGTGTTTTGTTGAGAAAGACCTAGTTTTCTTTCAAACCAGTAAGGATATCACGTGACAGAGGGTTAATTCCCATGGGTTAATTAGTGTACCTACACACTTCATAATCTGAAATATCCCGGGGATGTTTCTTTTGGTGAGAGGATTGCTAGATTTTAATTTACATTTGTATGAAATACATATTTGCTTTTTTCTGCTGATACCTGGAAAAATAGATTTTTTACTCATAATGTATGAAATATATGCCATTTTAGTTATATATTCTTCTGATGTTTGGGACTTACATAATTTTCATAAATATAAGTTCTGGTCAAACTTTAAGATTGCATTTTAGTTATCAATTGCATTTAGATTAGAGAGTGAGAACACAGCTTTCGGATGTTCATGCGAGGGCAACAGTTGACAGTATTCAAATGAATAGTTCTTGTGTCCCTGTTGCAATAAGATTCACATTTTTAACTGATGAGAGTTCTTTACATTGTCATTTCCAATTAATAGGCTAATAATTTATAGCCATTTAAGAGAAAGAAGATTCTTGGAATGCAATAATGTTAAAATGTCCAAAGATTGGCATACGCAAAAAACTACATTTGAATCTGCTTTGAGAATAGCCCAAAATAAAAGTGATTACAACTTTAGATATTTTAAAGTAGTTGGGTAATGATCGTTCATCCATATAGCTGAGAGTATGTAATAGTTTATGCTTTAGGGATTCCAGGATATAAAGGGCGACCACAAAAACCAAATAAACTCATAACACAAATTATTTGTACCAACAACTAATACATTTATAGGTTTTTTAACATAAATAATAAAATATTTTTTACAGTACTCTATAAATGACTGTAATTTGTATATTATGTGGGCCATTAGCAGCCCACACGCAGTCCATGGCGCCTGCCACAGCCTCTGTAGCTGAGCAGGTTACTCAAAAGTTTCAGAGCTTCAAGGTCAGAGACAGCTCATCTCTAGATGCTGGAGTCACTTCAGGCTTTACACCCAGACTCAATTCATGGTAACTTGAACTGGCATAATTCTTCTTCTGTTAGATGAGAATTAGGAAGGTATCATCCTCATGCTGGCCAGAACTGGGTGGGCAATACACCTGAATTTACTCAGGGGACTGACAAAGCAGGCAACAGGGCTGCTAGTAGGAGGATGCCAGGTAACCAGTAACTGGGAGGGGTCAACTGAGGCAGTAGCCGAAGAAGACAAACAGCTAAAACAAAATCTTGGGTATTTCTTGGGTAAGTAGTTGGATGTGAAGTTTCCCCATCATTTTGCATATATAAAATAGGACAAACTCAAAATGAGAAAAAATGACATTGTTTCCTGCATCTTACATATCAGAAAGCAAATGATAGGAAAGGGAGAATTTGGGGACAAAGTTTGAGTGAGAAACTAAATACAGTGTAATAGAACTTTTTCAAGAGAGAGACAAAATAGCTTAATGAAGAAATTAAGTGGTTCTCCTAAGCATTTTAACATAGACATATTAAGGAGTGTACTAAGGGTATATTTAATAAGATAAAGTAAAATCAAGTAACATTTAGATTAAAGTACAAGAAAAACTCTTCATGTTAGAGAACTTTAAAGTTATGAAATGTCATTCAGAGCGAAATGAATGAAACTAGGCTTTTTGGTATCCATTTAATGCTGGACTTTAAAAAGAGATTGGTTAATAACTGGCTGGGGAGATAAAACCAGAAGCCACGTGGGTTTTTTTGACTTACCTGTATCTCTTATACCATGTAAGAATCAATTCGAATATCTGCAAAGAGAACACATTATGATATCAACGCTTTTTTGATATTTTCACTTTGCATTTAAAACCAAAATCAGATTATGGATATATCACGTTAAAGAATCCACCTCCTGCTGGAGGCTGGCTATTTCACTCTAACATTTTCAACTCCTTTATTCCTTCTGTATTACATTTCACTTTTCCTTCATCTTTTTTTCTCCACATCTGTACATTTCTTTGCTTCATCCAGTTCAGTTTACTCTGCTAATGTTTAGAAAGAATATTATAACTCAACCTCCCTGTAATGGCTTATAACCTCCTGATTTTGTGATCTTTTTAAGGGCTGTTATATTGACAAGTAAATTATACTTACTTTAGCCAATTGTATGTACTTATGTCACTTTAAATTTAACTTTATCACTAGTTGTCAAATTCTCCCCTGTGGCTTTTTTAATGTTCTGATGTTTCTGGCAATACATTTTTTATTGACATTTCAATTTTGTTTTGCAGTGTGCTAAAGTTACAAGAAAACAAACGACTAAAAGTGAAACTTGAGCCAACCCAGGCTAAAGTTAAGTTTTTGGAGTCTTTGGGAAGACGTTACTTTGGTTGAATGAGTTGACTTCTGGACCCACTAGAATCTAGAACCATTCAGTCAAGATCTGGATGTTGAACTGTATTTGGTAGGGCCTAAGTTAATAGGGACAAGAGATCATTACAAAACAAGTCCAAGATTTACATTTCCTTACTAGCTTTATGTTTTCATTTTTCGTTTTGTGGTCAGTGAAAGAAATGCCAAATCATTTAAACATTGTTATTTAACATTCTCCTTTAGTGCATTAATTACTATTTTGCTTAATTGTTTGTTTTGTTTCTTATTCCGTGATCAATTCATCCCAGATGCTATAAATTGCTTTTGCAACCTTGTCTATCTTGAAGTCTACTATTTTCTCCTGCACCTAGTACTAGGCTTGGTGCCTACTAGACACTCAATATAGGTTTGATGACCTGCAGTTGCGATGTCTCACACACAGACAACTCACACATAAACGTTACTATAAAGAGAAACATGGATTGTACACTACAGATTATGATTTGTGTCTTTTTCCCTTAATTTTATTAATTTTGGAAAACAAAAGGAATGGACTCTTTGGATTTGATACTTCTGTTGGCTAACTGCACTTTAAACTGCTTAGAGCTGCACTGTCCAATACAGTAGCCACTTGCCACATGTAGCTATATAAAATTAAATTTGATTAAACTTAAATGAAATTTAGAATTCATTTCTTCCACTACACTTGTCACCTTTCAAATACTCAATAGCTACATGTGGCTATTAGCTACTGTATAGAAGAATGCAGATTACAGAAGATTTTCATTATCCTGGAAACTTCTTTTGGACAGTGGTGCCTTAGAATGCTCTCTTAGACCACCCCAAGTATTACTGAGGGATAATAAAAATTATTTCCTTTATGATTTCACATTGCTTTAGGAAATGTCTGCTAGGTCAGACCTACACCAATAT
Organism: Ceratotherium simum simum; assembly: GCF_057802395.1. Lineage (NCBI taxonomy): Eukaryota > Metazoa > Chordata > Mammalia > Perissodactyla > Rhinocerotidae > Ceratotherium > Ceratotherium simum. The sequence goes on along the minus strand of NC_141922.1, from coordinate 45,542,237 downwards.
AGGCAGGACCATTCCTGGTGTAAGTGGATCAAAATGACATTAAATTGACTGCCACCAAAATCACAGAGTAACATTAAAATGCAGGAGCTCTATGTGTCAAATGACTTTGCTGTAGTTCTCTTGGTTCTTTTCCTGGCAGTTTCAATCATGCACCAATGTCTTTAGAGCTTGGCTTGGCCTATCTCTATAAGGAATTGCTGTTGGATAATGGAGAACTTCATACATATGGCATATTTTCTGGATATTCTGTCCTCTAATAGAGATAGAAATCACTAGGAATGTTGGGAGTAGATCCTTCATCACTTAGCTGCTGCAGGCAAGTGTTCAACAGGAAGTGTTCTGGTATCCATGTCTCTACCTAAGGAGAGATTCATTTTCCAGTTTAGATACATATCAGGAAGTTATGCTTCCTGCCAAAAGGTGATTTAAGGACTACATCCTCTCTGTATCACAAGATAAACCAGATCACCCAGAACCCAGACAGCAGATAACAAACAGATCACTCTAATTAGAAAAAAGAGACATAGCATTCAAAACACAGAGCCCAACCATTGCCGGGCAGTAAAAAGAGGGAACCATTCAGAGACCTCTTGTTGATGCTCTTAAAATGAGCTTTTAATAAATTATACATGATGACTAAGATTAAGGGCCTACATATAAAAATTGACTTTCTATCACAGGCCAGCAAAGGCCTAGAAAAGTATGCGATATTAAAAAATAAAAAGATCCAAATGGAACCAGAATATAAGCTGTTCTTTTTGCCATTCTAGCTGAAGGATTTTCACTAGATCTCAGTGAGGAGGAACTACAAGTTGATACCAGAATCCTACAGTTTTGTTTTTTATATTTACGCAACTATTTCCAAACTGTGTTTTGCAGAACTGTTTACCGGCTACAGGAGAAAGATTTCACGGTAAATAAGTTTAGCAAATACTGTGTTAAATAAGATTAGATAAGTTTAAAAAATAACTATAGGACCTCACAAAACTTTTACAATGCTAATGCGTGTGGATTCTTAAAAGGCTATGGGAGGGATAAAGTAATTCTTAAGCTTTTGTAATAATTTGAGATTTTAGGTAAAGACCCAAAGCAGAGAAAAATTAGGATAAGTAGCTTCATATCACAAACAGTAGCTACTAAACACTTTGCCAGAGGACTTAAGGAGTGACAATATGATGATGATGGTGATGATAATAATGTGAACACTTTATAAGTGAATATTTATAAAAGTCTTAGAACAGTGCCTTGCTCATAGTTAGTGCTCAAAACGTGATAGTTATTATATTATTTTGGGGCTTGATGGGCTGTTGGAGATAGAAGACATATGGAGACATTCTTTACCAAGCAGAAGCAAGGATGCTGTTTACACCCTAATGCCATGAAGTCAAAGATTGCAGAGTGTCCTCACAAGGCCTGGAGGATTGTCTCAGGCCTTCTCTGGTGATGACTGAAGTGCACCCTCCCACATGTGAGACTGCGTGGTGGTCGTGGATCACTCAAAAGGCCAGTGTGGAACAGTGGCTGGTGGGAGTGTAGGCAAGAAGGGAGCTGGCTGGTGAGGAAACAAGCCGGAGGCTGTAACTGGAGGGGAACTAAAAGCCTATGGAGGTGGGAAACCTTGAAATTAAAATTGAACTCATCTCTTGGCAGCAGTAAGAAAGCTTTCACATAGTGATTTTAATATGGGAGCAAAGTGAGCATGCCAGAATTTGGCATTTATTTATCCAATGTTGAGATAGCAGGAAAAAAAAATCAAATACAATTTCCATCATTTTCTAGTCTGATTTCTCTGTTACTATTGTACTTGAGAAGAGGTCTGTTCAGGCTCTAATCTTTCAGGCACAAGTCTCCCTAGCTGAGCCTCTCCGGGTAGAATGATTGGAGAAGCAAGGTTTGGTTAAGATAGATGTTATTGGAAAGGAATAGGCCAGGCCCTAAGAAACAGAGCCAGGCCCTGGAAGAAAAAAGCAAGTGAAGTAGACGGATTCTAAAGTAATTCAGTCCTGGAGGAAAGGGGGTTCTCAGATTCAGAAGGTTGAGAATTAGACCCAGGAATTTTCCTCTCTTCTTTTCTCGCCTCCGAACCCCCCAACCATATTTTCCTCCTGTTTTCAGTATTGTTTCCCACCTCCATTCAAAGACCACTCCATCAGACATGTTGGAATTTTTGGTGGCTCAACCTGACTCTGGAGAAATAAAAATGAATTATAAAGATAAAGGATTCCCAACCACCTAAGAAATGAAAATTAAAGTAATAAGATAACTGGAAAAGATTTTAAACACATGAAAGATGTGTTTTGAATACTTTCTAAATGAGGACAAACTTGTTGGAATCAAAATTTTCTTGTAGCATTGATTCTCCAGGTAAGGCTCAAGGCATAAATGATTTAAGTTTTAGAATTTTTAATAAACAAAATATAACATGGCCCCAATAAAGGTAATGATATTTTGGCACTTAAAAATGGCATGAATATAGATCAGTAAAAATGAGTGTTGCAGTTGCCTCTACCACTGTCACATGCATCGTCTTTGAATAAATGGTGGTTTAAGTCCTTCTGTATATTCTCCATAATATTCTTGACTCCTGTATTTGTTAGCTGTTGTAGCCTAACAAACCAGCCTACACTTAGTGTAGCGACTTAAAATTTCAACAATTCCTTGTATTGACTGGGCTATCTTGTGCTGTTGTTGCCTAGCCTTCTCATGAGGCTTCAGTCAGCTGGGGGATCAGGCTAAAAGGCTGGGATGGTTACTATGGCTAGGACTCTTTCTCCACACGTCCTTGCATCTCTGGAGTCTTCACAGCGTGGTAGTCTCAGGTTCTAAGGCAGCAAGGGCAGAGGCTTGCAAGGTCTTTTCAGACAGAGGCTGAGAACTCACACAGCATCACTTCCATCACATTCCATTAATCAAAGCTGGTTACAAAGCCAGCCTAGATTCAGAGGGAGGGTAAATAGATTCCATCTCTTGGTGTGAAGGGTGGCAAACCATGTTGCAAAGAGGCATATGTCTAAGGAAGAGAGATTTTGTGGTCATCTTTGCAAATAATCTACCACAGCCCCTAAGCTATTACTGAGGAGTAAGAAGGAGACTTAAAGAGAAAGGATAAAAGGAAGCCTTTTTCTAAAGAATAATTTTACCTATGTTCATCCTTAAAACCTGGAACGTCAGACCTTTGACCTCCATGGGGCCATCCACCTGATAATGTTGACTATAATTTTATATTGATGTGTAAGTCGTAGAATTGTACTATACATCTGTATCCAGGAACTAGATGAATTTCTTCCAAGTTTGTGCTGGATTTTTATTCATAAATTGACCCTCGACTTTGTAATTTATAAGCTCAAAAGGAATAGTCCCTATCCATATTGCCCTCTTTCCAAAATACAATCTTTGTAATCATCAAAGATGCCAGCATATTGTTTTAATTATGTTATCTAATTATGTCAACATTGGTGACATTGTGAGCTTTTGAATTGTGAATTCAATAAAGCAAAATATAGTTGATGTTTATATTTTAATTTCTTTTATTGTTTGTGTTCCAAATGGCCAAACAGGTTGCAAATACTGACAAGTTTCTTGTGCCTGCGTTTCTGCCTTTCTTTAGAAGTCAGGACACCAAATAGAATAATTTGTTGACAAATAAAAGGCCTTATTAATTCAGATGACACATCTGGATTTCTGGAAAAAATCAACAACCATAAATCTGACCAGGAAATCTACTAGACTATCATTTAGAAGGTCTTTTGCTAATGGTGATATCACATGACTCTCTTTTTAAATTCTCCCTCTTGTTTTTTATCCTCTTGGTCATAAACCGGTAGAAATCAAGCTGTGGCATGTGTGTTTGTGTATGTATCTATGAATGTCTGAGGGAAAGAGAAGAGAGAGAGAGACAGAGAGAACGAGAAAGAATGAAGATGCCCTACTTAGCCCACGCGCACTGGCCTCATCTTGTTTAGTTTCCATTCCTCTCCTTGCTTTCTGGAGACTATCACGCATAACTGGCCAATTCAGGTTTGAGTCTCCAAAATCTCCAAAAAAACCTCACTCAATGGTTTTCACTGTCCTTTCTGGAAACATCTTTGATTATTTAAAAACATTTTGGGCGCCAGCCTGGTGGCATAGTGGTTATGTTCATGCACTCCGCTTCAGCGGCCCAGCGTTTGCAGGTTCATATCCTGGTCACAGACCAACGCACTGCTCATCAAGCCATGCTGTGGCGGCGTCCTACATACAAAATAAAGGAAGATGGGCACAAGTGTTAGCTCAGAGCCAATCTTCCTCAGCAAAAAAAAGAAGACTGGCAACAGATGTTAGCTCAGGGCCAATCTTCCTCACCAGAAAAACAAAAAACATTTTGGAAAATTGTATATCAATATATAACTGTCCAATGTAGGGAGAAGGATGATGATGGTGATGAAATTGTGTGTCTCACTCATCCATTCAACAAATATTTATCAAGTACCTCCTTTATTCCAGGCACTGGCCAAGTATTGAGGATACAGAAAAAGAATATAGCATGTTAATTTCTCTCGAAGAATTCTCTATATCAGGAGTCGACAAAATTTTTATGTAAAGGACTAGATAGTAAATATTTTAGACTTTGCCGGCCATAATGTTTCTGTCACAACTACTCAACTCTCTCTGTATAGCACAAAAGTAGCCATAGAAAATACGTAAATGAATTGATGTGACTGTCTTCCAATAAAACTGTGTTTACAGAAACAGATGGTGGACTGGATTTTACCCCTGGGCTGTAGTTTGATGACCCCTGTTCTATATAATTGAGGGACATAAAATTTAAGAGCAGTAAAGTGTTGTAAGTAATATACTAGTAGCAGGGACAGGGACATGAAGGAGAAAATGCCAGTTGTCTGGTGTGGAAGGTGGTCAGGAAAAACTTGGCATAAAAATGCATAGGTTTCTGTCAAGTGTACTAGGAAAAGAAGAGCAGCCTAACATTTCCCTGGAACTACAAGTGGTTTGGAATGACTGGGCCACGGCGGATAACCACCATGTTGTCATGCCAATCATGGAATTTTTAAGCTCCAAGGAATCTTAAAGGACCTCTAGCCCAATTACTCATAAGTTCAGTGATCCTTCTATAATATTCCAGAATTTGTGAAAATAAGATATAGAGATCAGTAGCACTAAATGCTTTAAACCTTATGTCTATAAAATATCCATTAAAACAAATATCTTTATATCAAACAGATAGTTAAATTGCAGCTGGGAGTTCATTTATTTCAAGCAACTGCCAACACGATAACTTTTCCACTAATCTCTCTTTTCTTTTTACTCTATACATACTACTCATAGGTTCAGCCTTACAGGGTCATTTGCCTCTTAGGATGGGCAGGTCTAGGTTTGTGGAGCCTGAAGTTTATACTTTTGGGACTCTCTTTATAAAAAATAAAACTGATTACAAATTTCCTAGGTTAGTTTTTGGGACCTTGGAAGAGGCCATATGAGGGAGGGACTCTGAAGCTTAAGTCTTACCAGCTTTGCCGCAAATCTGCCTCTGCCTAATAAATTGCAGTCTAATTTTCTAAGTTGCATTGAACTCTATAGATCTAAAAACATAGCCCATGCTCTTTCCCCTCAAAATCTGAGCCTAAATTTAGCAAATGGCATTGCCTAGATTTTTGAAATCTGAGGATGCTAAGAGTCATCCTACATCTGGACCTCTCAATTACACCAACATCCCACCAAGGTCAAGTTCTGTGGATTTTATCTCACAAATAGCTCAGAAGTCTGTCCCCCCCACCCACACTCCCCCATTTCAAGCCTTCTAGCCCATTCCCTGTTCCAGTCTTGTCACCTTCAACCCAGCCTTCACGGTGTTCCAGAAAGAGAAAAATTACTCTCTAAAATGAAAATCCACTGAGATTCCTTACCTGCTCAAAGCCCTTCCAGTCACTCTCCATGGTCTCATGAAAAACTTTATGATGATGTACTAAGTCTTTCATGACCAATCTTTGCTACTGGTTCTCATTCCATCTTTTCTTTACAGACTCACTAGAATGACCCCTTTTGCCCCCAAATACAATGTTGAGCTGTGCTTAAAATTTGTTCAGAATCTTTCCATTCTCATAGAAAAACACTTAAACTTCTTTGCATGATGTGTAAGAAGGTCCATGAGCTGGCCCCTGCTTGTTTGTTCAGCCCAGCTCTCTCCAAGTCTCCAAACACATGTTCTCTCAGGCTTCCTGGAGCTGCACGTACTATTTATGCTGCTTGGCACACCGTCTCCCTTCTTGTCCACCTGATCAACAACAATGAACCCTGAGGTATGTCTCACCTCATTATAACTCCATCTTCCCTGAGTTCTTTGAGGCATACTAAGGTGAGACGCTTTTCTACACTTTCTCCAGGACTCCAATAAAGTGATTACTTTATCTTATAGTTATTTCCCTTACAATCTGCCTCTTTTAAGCTCTTTTAGGAGAAACTATAGGTTTTAATTTTTAAATTTCTCTTGCCATGAATAATATTTCTTGCACAGTAGCACACAATACACATTTCTTGAATGAATGGATGAATGAATGAATGGATTTGAATGTGAAAAAATACACAGAGATGAACTACTCATAACAAAACAAATTTCTATGAAACAAAAAGATATTCTGGTTCCCACATATTACAATAATCAAAAGAACTCTTTGTCATTTGAGTATAAGATTTGGTGCATGTACAATCTTTCCAAGTCACTTACAATCTTCCATAATTTGTTCTAGAAGGAGCCAGTGTCACCTGAGTGCTGAAGCCCTAACCAAGGATGCCCCTTCATTATGTTAGTATTGGTTCAACAAGTAACAGTCTTTGAGAAATTAGTGCAACTGGAAAATATTTCACCATCCTTTGACATGCACATATGTCCTTTTTTTCTAAGATTGGGGAAGAAGGAATGGGGGAGGTGGGGTTTCTATACTCAACTGGCCTGCTTATCCAGGACTTGGGCAGACTTCCCTCTTGGTGATTGCAGTCTCACATTTAAAAGTATTTGATCTGTCACCATATTGGGGTAGCTTTTACTCTGGTCAATCTTTTTTTTTTTTTTTAAATATTTATTTATTTTGTGTGTGTGTGTGTGAAGAAGATCAGCCCTGAGCTGACATTCATGCCAATCCTCCTTTTCTTGCTGAGGAAAACTGGCCCTGGGCTAACATCCGTGCCCACCTTCCTCCACTTTATATGGGACGCCGCCACAGCATGGCTTGACAAGCAGTGCGTTGGTGCGCACCCAGCATCCGAACTCGGGCCGCCAGCAGTGGAGCGCGCCCACTTAACTGCTGCGCCATTGGGCCGGCCCTACTCTGGTTAATCTTATCTCCTTATTTCCTCATGACAATTTGCTTCTTCCATTTTAGATGCATTCCTGCCTCCTTCTTATTGTTGTCTTCATCTTTCCACAGTCTCTCATCTTAAAATAAAAGTCTCCCCCGGGGCCTGCCCAGTGGCATAGTGGTGGGCGCAGACCTATGCACCGCTTATCAAGCCATGCTGTGGTGGCGTCCCATATAAAGTAGACGAAGATGGGCATGGATGTTAGCTGAGAGCCAATCTTCTTCAGCAAAAAAAGAGGAGAATTGGCAACAGATGTTAGCTTAGGACTAATCTTCCTCAAAAAAGTAAAAAATAAAAATCTTCCATAACGTGACAGACCTCTCTGTACGCTAAAATTGGCTCTTCTTTAGCATTTGTGTAAGTTCTATAACCCGCAGCTGAAACTCTGGCCTCTACATTTCATCAGAATTAATGCAGTGGCAGAGTGAGCGCAGGAGAAGGAGGGAAGCTAAAGCACAGCTTCTGAAAGTGGGGCCTCCTGGCAAGCATCAGACACTTGGGTGCTTGCTTAACATTCAGATCCTTGGACCCCGCCAAATCAGAATCGTGACTGACCCACCAGACTGCAGGTTCTTAAGCAGACAGAAATTTAAGAACATGCATATCGTGATATATTTTCAAAGTGTTACTATTGAGAGGATTTTTAATTTAACATACCTCTCGTTGAGCAGAATTGGAAAACAATGAGCATCCTGAAGATGCTTATAAACTTGCAGGTTAGTGACTTTTGTTAGATTGTAAGTTTCTTGAAGGAAAAACAAAACCCTTACCCATCATCTAGGCTCAATAACATTACAGGCGTTCAGAAAATGGGCATTGAATTAAATCGTATTTTAATTTAGTAACTTTGAAAAGCAGAAAAGTCAGATACTGCACTTACTATTTAGACACCATATTTTTATCTGATCCTAAAGGCAATTCCTATAATCAGTGAGTGTTGTCTCACAACATAGAAATTCCATCATATTCTAGCCCTAAGATTAATGGCATATATGGTTTAGCTAATTTTATAGCATTTCTTTGCCTCAAGGTTTTCATCTCTCAAATGGGAAGCATACTTACAGAAATTCCTATTTCAGGGGTCTGCTGTAAATATTAAATATAGTATGATATGGAAAAACTGTTGGGAAAAAACAGCTTTTCTTCAAATACATTTTACCATAAAATCTATACCAAAGTATTTGTCACTTGCTTATTTTTTACTCAGTAGTATTCAGTTAGCGGTTGCTTGTTTAAAATCTGTAAATCTTTTCTCCCTATTTAGGCCTTTAATAGCTATCTACTTAATGAGTGAATGATGTGATGTTGGACCCATTTCCTACCAAATATGCAGCTGTTTTCATAGCACCCAAGCCTTTTTAAACTGATATTTTGAGAACTATGTCATATTATTATTCAATTATTATATAGTTTTAGAAAATATACTTTTACTTTATCAGTGTGTTGCTAATTTGTTTTATCATGACAGTATGTTGCTAATTTGTTTTATCATAACATTTGTTTTAAAATGTTTTAGCAACATTTAAAAAAATTATCCACCCCCATTAGGATTTAGTACCAAATTTATAATCTTGTAGTTACTCTATTAATAAGTGTATGTAGATACTTACCATCCTATATAGTTCTTAAAATTTCCATTTTTATCTTACATTTTATTTTCTATGGGTATTTGTTGTCCCTTCTCCCTTCTGTCCTCCATATTTTCCCCAGGACAAGGCTGAAGAGGCTCTGATGTTATGCCTCTGCTGATGAGAAACGCGGTTTGGTCTGTTGGAGTCTGGCGGTTTTCCCGCCACGTTGACATTCCCAGGCGCTGGGAGGGGACAGGGAAGGGAGGAGAAGAACGAGGGGGAGGCGGGGGCAGCACAGCTCCAGATTCCACGTGACTCCTACTCTGCCTGGTTCCCTTGTTGACTGAAGGATGCTGCTTTCCGGCCTCATCTCTCGGGATGAGGAAGGGAGGAGTGGTCGGGCCCCCTCCGTTCTCGCCTCTTCCTGGGGAACCCCGGACGGAGCGCGCCCCCGGCGGCGCTGGAGCCCGCCCTCCGCCCTGATCAGCAAGGAAGTGCCGCAGGCAGTGGGGCAGCTGCCCTGCTTCTGGTGGGCTCTGGACTGAGAGGAGGAGATGGAAACTAAGCTGTTATCAATGTTGTACTGTTGAACAGATGCTCTGCTAAGGAGCTGATATATTCTTGCCACAGCCCCGTGAAGCCGCTCTCGTTACTTCTTCATTGGTAAAGAGATCATTTTAGCTCAGAATTTAATCAACTTGCCTAAGTCACCCAGCTACTAAGAAATAGAACTATAATTAAACTGAATATAAGAGCAGAAATCAAACTCAGTGTTAATGACTAAAAATCCATATAGATATCCACACTCTCCAAAATGGCCCAAGTAAGCCAACTTTTAGAATTATGCATATATTAAATATTATCAGGCACTGACCAAGGGCCAAGGGGCCTCTATTATAAATAAAGGTCATATGCAAAAAAACAAAACAAAACAAACAAAACCCCAGAGCTTTCCAGGTGAGTGATCTTTGGGTTATTTGATATGTTTTCTATTTGAGGAGCGGTCATGATACTGAGTCTAGATAATGTTTTTGTTTTATACTTAGGTATTATTAGCTTATTTTTGACTAAAACTAGAGAATATTGCAGAGAACATGTTTACATAATCCCGCCCTCAAAAAATTATACTCCATTCACTATATTAATAGGGATGAATTCACCTTCCAAACCTGCTGCAGTGTAGACACTTTTGTTTGCAGTCTCCTGATTTCTGTGCTTGTCAGTCCTACAGTTAGCAATGTGTACTTAGTGATTAACACAAAGCAAGAGGAGCAGTTATGAAAAGGAAGAAAATATTCATCCCACTTGTATTTAACTCGTACATAAAGAAAACTATGCAGTACGTAGTGTTATATAATTTAGAATATGTTCAGAGCTGACCCTTTGGAAAAATCAAAAAGGAATGAAACTTGCCTTTTTGCATCCTTAGCTCCTACTTTCTGAATCCTCTGTAGCATTCTGTACCACAAATTATTATTATTAATGACTACATATTTAAACAGCCAAATAAATGAATCTCTAATTGTTGAAATGCATCAAATAGAAGGAGATATTTGAGGCTGGTCTAAAATCACAGCATGAGGGTAGGATTCTGTACTGTTTGTGAGAAAGGGTGACCTCCAGCATTTGGCTCGCACAGTTCTAGAGGTAAGGTCCCACATTTAAATGACTAGAGAGTATAAACTGAGGTAACAGGCAGAAACAATGAGACAATTCTTTGAAAAATAGAACCAGGCTAATAGGATGACTGGTGTTCACTTCCAGCAGAGCTAGAGACAAAGGCTCCTCCCATGTTGGTTCTCATTGTCAAGACACCCAGAGTTATCTGTTTATAGTTACTATCCAAAACGCATGAAGAGAAACTCCTGCTTTTCTCCAAATTTCTTTTCTTCCTATTAAGAACAGAAATCCTAGTTTAAGGTCTTTTATTAATACTCCAGAATAAGCAGGCAGAATTGTGAAAGGTTCTATAAACCTTTAAATTGCCATTAGCTAATCAGAATCATTGTTCAGTGATCATTATCTTTTATTAAATGACCACTGAATCAGAATGTTCATACTGCTTTTCAATTAAAATGTAGAATAGCGAGGACGGCCTCAATAGCATACAGAGCCGCAGCGATGCGACCCAGTGAAGCAGCCATTACCCAGAGGTAATTGACCACTTAAGAACTTAAGTTAACTTCTTGATATAGCCAGTTATCTCTGCTAGTGTCATTTCTAAAGGCTTTTCCTACAGAAAGAGCACTCTTATAAACAATATACCCTGTAATAGGGTGTTCAAGATGAAAACTGGTCATGATTTTTAAAATTCCATCAAAGCACGATGCTGTTTTTTTCTTTGTTAGTTAGGGATTCACGCAGTATCCTAAGGGGATGCAATGAGGAAGGATGATGGCAAAATAGAGGTGACACAGATAGCTCGAGGTATGACTGTAAAGGATTTTATTTAAAATTAAGTGTATTCACACACATGCTCAGACACATACAGAGATACACAACTATCTGCAAGGTCAAAGCAAACTGATGGCAAAATGAAAAATTCAGTCCATCAATTAACTCAAACATGACTGTAGACAATGTTTGACTCTCACAGCATTCACAGAATTGTTCTTTAAATTTTTGTTGTTGTTCTATGAAAGGCGGAAAGAGCCTAAATATACAGATAGGATGGACTAGCTACCAAAGAGTTAAGTTTTCCATAAGAAAGAGAAACACAGTTAAATACTACATCACAAATTACCATTTTTATGTCACCACCCCACCATGACTGTAGCACTAAGCCTGCTACATCTTCACACTCTCATTAGGGTATAATGCATATTCATGGTCCTGATTATATAGCCACTTTCTTGACTTGTTTTAATTGTGCATAAAGACACTGTGACAGGAGACCTGACCTTTTCAAGATCATTTTCTCTCCATTGCTTTTCACAAAGCTATTAACTTGTCTCCTTCCCAAAGATTGCAATAATTTATTTCCCATTAATAAAAAAATTCCTGGTGCCATGCAAATTAAAATTTATTCAGCAAATAGAATTCTGTGGATTATTTTCTAATGGTTTTAAATACTTGCCAGCTTAGGAAGAAAAATAATATTAATGGGTACAGGCTGAGTGGACAATTGCATAGATTCGAGAAAAATGAATATACAACCGATGCTGTAGCTTACCTCACATCAATTACCCAGAAGAGTTGCTTTACTTCTTTTTTAAAAAATATATTAAATAATTTATTTCAGGGGGTATCATTATGGTCTTGAAATTATCCGTATTATATGAAAAGCTCAGCAACTTACACGTGTAAACAAGACATGTTGGTATAAGAAAACCAGACCAAGTTAAAAAAAAATGTGTGTAGGTGTAAATGAGATTATTTAAGGGGGTCACTCAGCTGAAGTGGCAACTGAATTGCAACACAGTGTGAGCAAAGGATAAACGAAATTCGAGGAACTGGGTTGCTTTTCTCACTAAGTGGCATCTGTCTTTCTCTTTGTAATCAGGAGTACCCCATGAAAGAACCAAATTTACAGAGGAGGTTGCTTTTGAACCTCATTATCCTGAGAGAAATTGAGTGTATCTTCTTCATGCTATGCACTTTTTTCTTTTCTTTGCATTTTATGTTAATGTGATGAAACTCGGGTGATAAAATGTTTATACACCAAATGTTTTAGACCTAAAGCGCTGTGGGTAGCACATAATAATTACTGGCAACCTATTTGCTCCATATAAAAATAATATAAGTGCCTAAATGATGACATTTCAACTTTGAGCCATCATAAACCTAACTCTTTCTGTTCCTTGGCATACTAATTGTGTTGGACAAGAAGGATTAGAAAGCCCAAGAGAACTTTGTGGGTTCGAAATTTTCCGAAGAAAACAAAGCTCTTTGAGTGTTTTCTTCATAGTCTAGGAAATTGGAAAAGGATGGAGTGCGTGGGCAATGTAGTTAACCTACCAGCCAAGGCAATTTTTCCCTTTAAATAGAAGGCTTCATTGTCTGATCCAATCTAATTTTAAAGACTTTTTTTTCTGTCCTGTCTCCTAGTCCAAAAGGAAAAAGAAAACTAGAAGAACTGATATTTTGATGCTATATAGTGTGCGGTGAGATTTTACACACATTATTTCATTGGATTCTCAAGATAATTCTTTGAGCCAGTTAGGATAATTTTTAAACCCTGTTTTATAAATAAGGAAACTGAAGGCCTATAGAAATGAAACTATGCAATCAAGGTTATAGGCTAATTAATTTATGAGCCAGGACTCAACCCAAGATTCTGCGGTCCTTCCTAAGTGCCTGCCAAATTAGCTCAAATAAGCTGGTCTATCAGCAGTGGTTGTCAACTGGGGACAATATTGCCCTCCAGGGAACATTCAACAATATCTGAAGACAATTTTGGTTGGTTGTCACAACTTGTGTGTGTGTTGGAGGGTACTATTGACATTTAATGGGTATGTTACTGTGCAAAGGGCACCATATGCTCTCCATAAGGCAAAAGCCAATCTGTCAAGAGGCAAGATGGTGGCAGAGAAAGGGCATTTTATTAAGTGATGAGCTACCTGATCGGAAGATGGGGGACTAGTGTCCTAAAGAGCCATCTTAAAGGGGTACAGAATCTTGAAGCAGTCATATGGAGGTAGTGGGCTATAGAGGAGGGAGTCAGGAATGAGGGCCCTCTGGCTTTGCAGATGGGGAGTAGCCACACCAGATCTTTCAGCTGTCATCAATGATGGGTACCAGTATAGAATCTCTGTCTGGGGGTCATCACATTGCTAGGGAACTTAAAAAAGTTATAGTCTTATTGCAGCTGGGAGGTATATATGCAAGCAGGGACCGTAAATCCAGAAAGCATGTGTATCTCCATCAATCCATAATGCATGAGGGTGCATATCAGGATTATCATAATTGGGTTAATCAGAGGTCATTCGAAGTTATAATACGGCTTCTCTTCTACAATATGGCTTCCCTTATGTCAACCTTGTGTTGAGCTGGTATCAGGTAGAGGCCAAGGATGCTGCTAAACATCTTACAGTGCACAGGACAGCCCTCCACAACTCAGAATTATTTGGTTCAAAATATGAGTGCCATTGTTGAGAATCCTAATCTATAAACGTGAAATTAAAAGGAAATTAAATAGAGGTAAACAACTTTCTAAATAAAATACTTTATAGATACAGGGATTTTTAGTTTGATTTTTGTTGATAATGACTCTTCAAGACAATGGAAATAAAGGTAGGAGAAAACAAAAGCAAACAAACAGAGCCAGAAAATAAAGGAAAACAGTGCTCAAGAGAAAACAAATCCTGGGAGGAAAGAATAATACTAAAGAAGTAAAAAGACAATGTTCAGATTAAAGATCCAGGAAGGTCCTAGAGCACAGAGATGAAAAAAATTCTAAAATTTGTCTATAAATGAAGACCAAAGATGATGTGAATGACCGGGCATCTAGAAAATTGCACTGACTGACATGAGAATGGGGAAACTTGATACAGTCCTGGAGTGGTCCAGTAAACAGGAAGTACTAGGGGATGAACTGATCTGAGAAATGCACAGAAGGAGAGGGGAAAAAACTGTAGGAAATATCTTTAATGTAAGATACAGCATCAGTGTTCAAGTGCCCAAATAAACACTAGGAAATAAAGAGAAAGAAAGACAGCAGTTATACTGGGCTGCCAGTAAAGGTAAGGTTGAAAAAGAGAGCAACCAAAATAGGAGTTTAAACTCAGCACAGAGCATTCTTGCTGTGGGAATTCCTCTTCCTCGTTCTGAAATCTTCATATACTGTGTACTGTAATCAATTTAGTTAGAGGAGTATATTTTACCCTGTTCAGTCATTTTAATAAAATGAAGTGGTATGGAATATTTTGATGTTTTGTAAAATTTAAGGCAGTCCTGGGATTTCTAACCTTACTAGGAAATTAAAATTAACAAGGCTCAATAAAATTATGGTGTGTGTGTGCATATGTGTGTTAAACAGGACAGATCCAGTTTTGTCAAAAATATTCTCAATAATGTATAGCTTTTTCGGGTTCCTGAACCCAATTCCAACATGTGTGCATGGGGGGGGGCTTCCCTACACCAACAAGAAATTCTCAGACACCCTGCTGGTGTCTACCTGGAGGTAGCTGGTAGACAGCTGATAGATCTACCCGGAGATAGCATCAGATTCCACAGGTTGAGGGCTCAGTCCTGCAAGAATGCCCCCCCACCAACTTCAGAGGTCAGTCACGAGCCCAGCCTGTTACTTGAGTTTCTGACCCACTGGCTACAAATTGGAGGTTCCAATGATCTCCTCAAACTCAGGATTCCAATTGCAAGTCAAGTTGTTACCTGTACTTCTGATCAATTGGCTATAAATCAGAGGTTCCCATGACCCCCTCCTTGGGTTTGATTAATCTGCTAGAGCAGCTCGCAGAACTCAGAGAAAGATTTTACCTACTAGATTATCAGTTTACTATAAAACGATACAACTCAGGAACAGCCAGAGGGAAGAGATTCGTAGGGCTAGGTGTGAGGAAAGGTCGTGAAGCTTCCATGCCCTCTCCAGGTGCGCCACTCTCCCAGCACCTCCAAGTGTTCACTAAACAGAAGCTCTCCAAACTCCACCTTTTTTGTTTTTTTTATGGGGGCTTCATTACATAGGCATGATTGATTAAACCAATGGCCATTGGTGATTAAACTCAATCTCGAGCTTCTCCCCTCCCCAGTGGTCGGAGGTGGGACTGCAAGTTCCAACCCTCTAATCACATGCTTGGCTGTCCTGGCAACCACCCCCACCCCCTCCGTCCTTAGGCGCTTTCTGAAAGTCTCTTCATTAACATAACAAAAGACACCTCTATCACTCTTATCACTTAGGAAATTCCAAGGGTTTTAGGAGCTCTGTGCCAGAAATGAGGACGAAAACCAAATATGTATTTCTTATTATAAATCACAATATCACAACAGCCTCAGCTAAACCTTCTTGCCTCTTAGCCGTCTTGTTGAAAACTATGAGAAATGGCTAATGAAAGACTGGCAGTTTAGGAGTCAGACAACCTGAGAAGAGGATATGAAGCCCATCTCTAGCTCTTACTGGCTTGTATGTTGAAAAAATTCCCAAACTTTTCAAACATCGATTTCCTATTTGCTAAACTAGGAATAATAACAGCTGGTATAGTATGGATCCTGATCAAACAGGATGGGTGCACTGACCAATCAGAATGGATACTAGCTGCAAACAGCCAATACAACCAGACCAGTCACTATCAGCCCTGCCGTGCTCACAGGGTTCTGGGGAGAATTATATAATTTTGTTTGTTTATTTATTCATTTATCTATTACACATGTACTAGGCTCCAGATGCTCTATTGGGAATATAGAGATGGGTAAAACACGATTTCATGCCTTTGAAAGACTCCAAGTCTCAAAGTCTAGTGAGAGAAATAAACATAAATTAATAATATAATTGCATATGTGTGAGGTATTATTAATATTGAGCTTTATTCAACTCTCACCTGCTTTTGGGTTCCACTCACATCCAAGTCTCCAGCCCTAACCTTTCCTTGGTGTTTGGTCCTGCATTTTCAGCTGCCTGTTGGACATCTTCTAGCTAGCTCCACGTACCTCAAACAAAATAATATCCAAAACCAAACTTACAACTTTCCATGCAAAACCATTTTCTCTACCTTACATTTCATAATGACACCATTATTTGTCTTTGTTGCCAGGCCTAAAATTGGGAAGTCATCAATTGGTCTTTCTTATCACTCAGGTCCCATATCTTTTTTATTTTATATTTTTTAAGAAAGATGGGCCCTGAGCTAACATCTGCCAATCCTCCTCTTTTTTTGCTGAGGAAGACTGGCCCTTGGCCAGCATCAGTGCCCATCCTCCTCCACTTCACGTGGGATGCCGCCACAGCATGGCTTGCCAAGTGGTGCCTCAGTGTGCACCCAGGATCCAAACCAGTGAACCCCAGGCCACCCAGGCCGCCGCAGCAGAGTGCGTGCACTCAACTGCTTGCACCACTGGGCCGGCCCCTCAGGTCCCATATCTAATTCTCAGTCAATCCTGTTGATACTTCCTCATCCAATTTCTCTCCATTGCCTTCCCAGGCCCACACTAATTCAAATCTTATTATCTCCTGCCTGGCCCCTTTCTAGGCTCTCTGCTTTTGCTCCTGCTACAAATATTCCCAATTCCTCACTTTTTTCCTGACTACTGATGTCTAAATTTTATTTGTTCTTCAAGATCTATCATATCACCATTTTCTGTTTTCTATGAATTATTACTTTGTTGTGTGTGTGTGTGAGGAAGATCAGCCCTGGGCTAACATCCATGCCCATCTTCCTCCACTTTATGTGGGACTCCACCACAGCATGGCCTGACAAACGGTGCTTTGGTGCGCACCCGGGATCCGAACCTGGGCTGCCAGCAGTGGAGCACGCACACTTAACCACTTCGCCAGGGGCCGGCCGCTGAATTATCACTTTTTGAAATTAACTCGTCCATGTATTTTCTTACGTGGCTATAAGTCTCCTTGTCCTCCCTCCCCTCCTGACCTACCCTCACTATTAGCTACATGACAGCAAAACTTGGCACGTAATGGACATTCAGTAAATATGTGTTGGATGAGTGGACAAATGAAAGAGTGAGTGATTTGCCACGTTCTTCCCAACCCCTCAGATGCAATTGCCTGAATTCCCACACAACTTTATCTGGGTTTGTCTTTTGGAGCCCAGCTCTGGATTCTCTCAGGTTAATGTCTCTACCATCTCATAATCATGGACTCCAAGAGCAATCAAGAACTACACCCAAAAGTCAATAGCACAAATTGTTCTCCCTATAACTAAAAATTACAATTTTGCTTGACCATGATTTTTTTCTACCTATATCATCTCAATATTGCTGCTAAAACAAAATTCTGTGACTTGAAAAAAATTTATAGCTTTGACATTAAAAAGAAACCTTAGCATTAGTTCATTAGCACAACTTACCAAAAACTCATTTTCTTCTGCACCTAGATGAAAGTAAATTAAAGAACACAGATTAAAACTGAAAGTATGTAAACCCTGCTGTTTCTCATTTGCTGTGTTAATCAAGGCTGCAGAAAGAACTTTCTGCCTCCATTAGCCCAGGTTTTTATTTTCTGTTTCTTTCTTGTTTTCTCAGTCCTTGTATTCGATGCCACCCATCTGAGCCTTTGATACCTTTCCAGGATAAAAATGGATCTTATTCAAACATAAACGATTCAAAACACTTGTATTCATTGTAGTACAGTAACAGAGAATCATTTTAAAGGCACATGGAGTAACCTGTTTTATTTTTATTACCTCTTTTCCTGAATTAGAAAAGGCATGTTCTTTTTTAGCAAATTTAGAGATGACACACAGAGAAACATACTGGATGGTACAGACGAAGTGCCAAATTAGTGGTGCTGACAAAGAGTAGTTCAGCAACGCTCTAATGATTGATTTCCAAATGTATGGAATACGAATTGATGTTGTAAAGTGCAGAGAAAAGGGAACCCTGATCTATATTACCTGAAAGAGACACCTCTGCCCTCACTAATCTCCTTAATTTGCTTACATTTTAATTATATTTCAAAAGCCTTCTCTATTCAGCTGCCTTTCTTACTCATCACTCTCCTATAGCTTTTGACTCATTGCAAAATTTTATAGTAAACAAAATACTCCTTATCATAGAAACTGATGAGAGAAATACCACGATAACTTGGCAGACTGGTTTGGGGAATTTCAGCAAAGGCAGGGCTACCATGAGCCATTTTTGCTGAAAGTGATTTAGCAGTCATTATTCTGAGATAGCCAGGGGATACATATATATATATATATATTCCCCCCCCCAGAAAGGCTCTTACGGGTGCCCTAATTTATGTGGCCATTTAAAAATATTGATTATTGCCTGGTGGCACTGGAGATATGGATGCTGAAATCAGGACCGAGTTATGGATTAGTTAGTTGAAAATTTATGCTGTGGATGCATATTTGCTTAATTAGATAGAAATCATATATTCTTAAGTGAGACACTCTTTCAACTTTGTCTATCAAACAAGAACAAAAAGCAAAGATGTCTGCTTATGAAGAGGAAGGCAACCTATTATAACAAGCCTGTAGCTGTTGGTCAGCCTCAAGGACAAGAGACACCCCATGTCATTCGATGTACCCAGCTGAGTTACTACTGTTTGAGTTCCACTTTTGCCTCTGCTGGGAATTGTCTTAGCACTTCCTGATGTACCTGAATAATTAGGTTGTTGCACCTGTGAACTAATCATCACACAACCCGCCACCACCCATGGGATGCTCAGTGCAGCAGATGTGCCAACTTGTCATCTGCTGGTGGGCTGTCTTCCTCCTTAGACCTTGTTCCACTTCTGCTCTTCAGTGCAAACATGTTATTTAACCAAAGGAAGACTAACTAGGCAAACAGCATAAAATTCATCTGCATCTTCTTCAAACCAACCCTGAACACAGATTTCCTCATCTCCAATTTTCTGTTTGAAATATGGGATGAGTATAAGATGGCCATAGTCATGGACACCAAAGCTGCTCTGCTAAAGAGAAAGTGATGTAAAAAACTGATGAAAACACTCATGTCAAAATCTTATTATTTGGAAAGAGAATCAACAAATAATAAAGTCATTTTTCTTTCTCACCCTCAGAAAATGACAATTTCATTTAACATAGAGTGATATAAAAATTTCCCTTTAGGTCCCATGAAAACTTTCCACATAGAAGATGCACGTGTGTATTGGGATGTTTTTGAACTCCAGGATATAGAAAACTCCATTGTAAACTTAATTTTCACATGTGCACATATAGAAAATAGTGGTGTTTCATGTTCACAGTGATGACTTGAGTACTTTTACAATAATTGCCATAAATATGTGCAGTAAAGTCTGATTGTGATGAATGTTAACCCATTCCAAATTTCTGAAAATCAACTCATTATAATACGTCAATGGTTTATGTGACAGATCTGAGTAGTAAGTATTTGGATTAGCTCCCTCATCCTTCATTATAACCTTCTTCTGGAAGAAGAAGTTGGAAAGTTAAAAGCTACATTACTTATGCTGTCTCACAGCCATGGTTCTGGGTGCAAATCAGTTTCTACCCATTGTACTCAATAGGAAATTTGGAAGGTAGACTTGAGGAGAGGGCTACCTTCTGATATCTCTAGGCCAGTGGTTCTCCATGCATGGTCCCTGGACCAGCAGCAGCACCATCACTTGGGAACTTGTTAAAAGTGAAAATTCTTAACCCCACTCCAAACCTACTGAATCAGAGATTATTAGGTAGGTCCAGCAATCTGTGTTTTAATAAGCCTTCCATATGATTCTGATGCATGCTGAAGTTTGAAAACCACTACTAGGCTATTGGCATCCTATTAACAAGATGGTGGACACTTGAGGCTTCCTTGCACAACAGTCCATTCTCCAGCTACCCTGGTGTTGAGATGCAGAGGCAACAGTAACATCTTCTTGATCTCAATCATACTAATTGAAAAGATAGGTGTCTATTCTTCAGTTTTTGTGGATGTGAGGGGCAACTATACCCCTTGCATTGGTGACTTGTGTTCAGCAGAGTCTAGAGGCAGCCTCTAAGATAGGAGCTGCTGTAGTAGATCACCTGTATTGTTCTGGAAGTCACTTGAGGAGGACCAGCCTAGAACTTGCTTCTTCTGTCCTTCTCATAATCTCATGAGCATCTGCCTATATTAAATACTTTCTGCTTAAAATATCTAGAATGGAATCTATTTCCTGCACTGAACCATGACTGAGACATTCACTGAGGTAGTTTTGAAACATAGCCCCCCCAGGTTCTGGACATCTTCTCATTGAGAGGTGGAATCTATGTACCCTTCCCTTGAATTTGGGCTCTGTGATTGCTTGACCAATAGCATACAGTAGAAGTGACACAGTGCTCAGGTTTTAAGAAATTGGCAGCTCCCACTCCCTGTCTCTTGGGACAATAGCTCTTGTAACCCAGACACTAGTGTGTGAGGAAGCCAGACAATAGCCAGCACTGACTTACCAACTGTATAAGTGAGCCATCTTGGATGTGGATTCTCCAGCTCACGTAAACCTGCCCCACCTGATAGCACATAGAACAGAGATGAACCTTCCCTGCTGAGCTCTGCCCAAACAGGAGGGTCATGAGCTAAAAAAAGTGATTGTTCAGTTTATAGCAAATGCAATCTTGCCAATTTCAGAAGTCTGATATTCCTTGATTTGCCTTTCTATTATCCCCAATTCCAGAATTTTGTAGTGGACACTTAAAGAAGTGCACTTAAAGAAGGTGAGATAAATTAAACACAAACATCGGTCCCTCATATTTGGTTAAAGACACAAGAAAACCCTGCTGTTGTTTTAAGCCACTAGGTTTTGTCATAGTCTGTTATACAGCAATAGATATCTGGAACAGTCTCTAAGCCAGAATATTTGCAGAATAAGAACAAAGATGTCAAATCTAGGGCAAAGTGTTGTCATAGTTTGGGTTCCCCTAAAGCAGATCCAGATGTGAGGTGGTTGGAATATGACATTAAGAACCAGATAAGACGGGATTTTGAAGATAAGAGGCCCTTCCATAGCTTTCACATCATGTCACAGAGCTAGTTCTAATATTTTCCCTGTTTATGTCTGGTTATGCAAAAATACGTTTGCTGCCATGGAGGCACCTGTGTAATAGAATGTATGACTTTTTTCCTCTTTCAGCTTATTTAAGTGTAAATATCTATTACAAAACCTTAGAATAAGAGATAATAAAAGGCAAATCAAGGAATGTGAGTTTCTTAGCCAATAAGATGGCATTTGCCGTAACCTGAACAGTTCACAGCAGTAAGCCCTACAATGTCACATCTTCCCCTGCTAGGATCTGGTGTTCCTACTAGATTCTTCTTTATTGATAACTATCTCACACATATTCAAGAAGGCATGATTACCCTGTTTTCCAGATGAAGGAACAGAAGTGCAGGAAGGTTAGGTAACTCGCAGAACATCACATATTTAATAAGTGACTGAAATGATTAAGCCCCTGGCCCTGATCTCTCTGAATCCTAAGCAATGTTCAGTCATACAGAGCACAGGGAAGTAGAGATGTGGCCATTCTTACTGAAACTGTAGATTTTCTTAGTGTGATCAGGCAAATTAGACAATTCAAGATGATAGTAATTAAAGCAAATTATATTTATAAAGTATTGTTTTAAATAATTCAGGCATATTTTATTTGATCTTCACAAAAACTTTATGAGATGGTCAGGGCAGGGGGCTTCATGTAGTTTTTTGTAGTTTAGCATAATAAGACTCAATGTATAAATGATTTGTCCAAATCAATATTTGACCTAAATCATCTATTTCGATTATGAACATGGAACAAATTTCCAAGGGTAATTTCTAATTTTCCACCATGAAGACATAACAAATAGGTTATTTTAGTACCTTTTTATTAACAATTCATCATGCTATATTTTAATGACCTTTTCCTTTGAAACTTTTTGTTTAATTCTTTATCTATATCTAATCTAATGTCTAATATCATTATCTATATCTTTCTTTACTGAAGTCAAGGATTAAGTATAATAATAATTTTGAACTCTCCATTTCTTAAATTAAAAAAAATCATAGAAGCACAGAACTTTAAGACTTGGAAAAGACCTTCAAGAGATCTTTTAAAGTGTTCCTTTTTGCAAATAAAGAGACTAAGGCTCTGAGAAGTGAAGTGACTTTTCAAAGACTATGTCTAGTTTATGCAAAGTGGGATCTGGGACCTGTACTTTCTGACTGTCCCCGCAAGACACAGCACATATCCATCCTCTCTTCTTAACTGGTGTGTACAATAGCGCCTGTCACAGTGTGGGTTCTTTAATGTTTATTGAATAAATAAACAGTATCTGAACTGACTATCTTTGTTTTCACGATAAGCCACTTGAAGGCAAGGATTATGCTTTATTTACTTTGTATTTCCTACAATGCCTAGGACAGATTTTAAGCTCAAATCAAATACACAAGATGGTTGGTTGAATCTGGTTTGGGAACAAGGAAGACAGCATTAGATGTGTGGCGCACAATAGCAAGCCATTTTCTCTCTTCCTTCCCTCAAGACATTTGCATTTTAATGTATGCTCTCCCCACAAGCACTTTTAGTTGTCACAAAGTAGGAACAACTAATGTTTGTATGTCTCTTTCCATTTCACACACATGCTTTTATTGGATTCTGTCACAACTGCATGAAGGTTTGTATGTGAAGGGAGCACATTTTAGAGAGGTTAATGGATTTGTTCAAAACTATACAGGGAATACATGTAAAGCAGGGGATTCGAACTTGGGCATCGGGTTCCAGAAGTCATACTCTTTTCAGGTCCTGTCTTGAACCTAGGGACCGCCTAGAAGATCATTCAATCAGGACAATGGATGAAGAAATAAGAAGTCATGTTTGAAAAATAGTTTTACCAAACATATTCTGTAACCTTAGGCAACATTTGATGTTCCTAATTTGTTCATGGAAAAATCCCACTTAAAACAATCCCAGGAGGAAGAAAAAAGATGTTGAAAAGATAGATACTTTCCCCCTCTTTATGTTGTAAATACCACCCTTTGTTTCTAAACATTCTAGGGCAAGATGAGAAATCCTAAGTCCCCTTTAGTGCCCTGACATTTCAAACTATGTTTTTATCGAATACAGATATTCATTTCAATTTGAAACAGATAATATTTCATGTAGGTATTAGATTCCAGCCAGATACATTTTTTAACAAAATAAGAATGTGAGAATACTAGTTCACAGTTTGTGTTGAGGGACTATTGTTTTCATTTCTTCCAGAGAATAAATAGGTGCGCATCCCTGTTCCATCTACTAGCTGTTATCACTTTATTTGCAATATGTAATACAACCAAGGAGACATCTCTTTTGTTCACAGTGTGACTCTGCAAAAGAGGGAACATATCCGTTGGTCAGTCTGATATTCCAATAGAGAAGGGCTGTCATTAAAACCTTGCATACTATCAAGTGGGAAAGCAGACTTATATTGCAATTACTTTCCTATTAGCTGCTGCCCATTGCTCCTGACAGGTATAAATTAGATCTCACTAGGTTGCCTACAGATTAGTGAGTTCCAAAATTGGCATTCAATTGTTGGGGAGTGAAAGGCAGGAAAGGGAGGTAGATGCAAAATCTTTATACACCTGTGATTAGAGGATATTTTCTTTCATTTCATATTTTTCTTCCTTCCTTGGTATCGCTTGGGTGATAACTGACACTTCTATCCCAGGATTCCTTTCCACCCAGCGGAAACTTGCAGCTGAGGCGAGGCCAGAATTAATAATTTGCGTGAGCAAACACACAGCTGCTGTTTGTGGAGAGCGATTCTATTAACGAACGGTGAATTCTCATAATTAGCCAAGCGGTTTCTGCAGCTGCCCGCCTGACCCCCAGACTACACAAATTGTGGGTGTGTTCGGCCTCGAAATCAATCTTACCTAATTACTATAAGCATGTTCCTCCAGTTCTAATGACTGCAAAAAATTAGACATTTCTTACTCATTCAAATGCTCTTCTTATTAGATTTTCCTTTGTACCTAAATTTATATTTGTCTATTAACATTTCTGAGAGTGCACAGGTGTAGTTACAAATCAGACGCAGAGAAGTATAATTCATGTTTCTGCAAGCAGGCATCCGCAGATCTCTGCTCTGCCAACAGGAGCAAGATCTGTGCCTCCCAAAAGCATCATTTCCCAAACAGCATTTAGAGAACTTTCTGTGGGTTGACAGTCATTCAAAGCCCTGGTCCTCTCCTACCCCTAGCCCCCCTTTCATTCATCTGTCACTCCTCTCTTCCCCCATTCAATTCTCCAAAACTATTCAATTAAAAAAGAAGAGATTGTGCACATCACAGTAAGCCCCAACCTCACGGGAGCCAGGTTTCTATTTGTCATTCTGTCACCCGGAAATCAAACCAACTTATTTGACATTGATTTGCTTCACAAGGGTGTGGCTAAGTGTCCCACTCTCAATATTGCCCACCCACGTTGCAACAATTTGTAAGACATGCCTAGTATTAGTTTGTTCAGGTAAACAAACTTTGAACGAAGTCTCCCTGCTGTCTTGAACATATTGCTAGTCTTTAGTGAATAATAACTGGGCACCAGGAGTTGTGTTTGCTGCTACAATGGCAGCACATGCCCGTAGCCCATAAATATTTCACCTACAAAACTTTTCACCAAACCTTAAGAAATGTACAAGTGCTTGTTTTGAAGTAACCCAGGCAGTGTAGTGCACAGTTTGGGCCACATCCTCCAGTCTGCACTAAGAAAATGGGGTTTGAGTTTTTTCCTGCATGAGCAATATCATCCAGGTCTGAGAGGAATGAAACTAGCGTGAGCACCACTGAGACGACAACTTCCCCTTGGTCATGTATCAGATCCCTCAGCACTGACTTAGTTGTTTTCCCCTTTCCTTCCCTCCCTCCCTCGTTTTCTCCCTCCTTTCTTTCCTTCCTTCCTTCCTTCCTTCCTCCCTCCCTTCCTTCCTTCTTTTCCTTCCTTCCTTCCTTGCTTCCTTCGTTCTTTTATTAAGTGCCTATCATCTGCCAAATACTGTGCTAGGTACCAGGTATGCATTAATGGACAGAATCAATATGATCCTTCACCCCACAGTGCTTCTACTTAAAAGGGGGGTACAGACAATAAACAAGCAAATACAGACATACATACATAATTACCAGTTGTGAGAGACAGTACAGTGTTATTTGAATAGCATGAGTTCTAGAATCAGACTTTGTGAATTCAAATCCTAGCTCTAAAACTTACTAGCTGTTTGACTATGGTCAGCTATTAAACCTTTTTATTCCTCAATTTCTTCATTTTTAACTTAATGAAAGTATGTATACTCATATGAGAACTGAATCGATATCTGAAAAAACCTTGGAACCTGGTGTGGCATGTGGGAAGAACACAGTACCTGTTAGAAACTGTTATAATTGTCGTGAAGGAACAAACAAGCTTCTGTAAGAAAAAGAGGGGCAGCTGCCTCCAACTGGGTGAGAGGGAAGGCCTTTTTTTGGAGCTAACATTAAAAAGAGCCTTGAAGGTTGTGGTGGAGCTGACCACGAGCAGAATAACAGGTATTTTCTAGGCAGTGAAGCCACATATGCAAAGGCTCTGAGATAGGACGTGCTTGCTGTATTCCAGGAACTAAACGAAGGCCAGTCTGGCAAGGGATCCAACAAAGGGTAGATTAGAATAGTTGAAAGACCAAATGCTCCAAAGAGTGAGCGTAAGGAATGCTTTTAAATGTTCTTTTGGGAAACCAATCTCATAATTCCATGGTTGTTATAAATTCTACTAGAATCTTTGGTCTAAAGATGAGAGATAACAGAATCCTCTAAAACGGCACTCTGAGAAAAATAGCTGTGATCTGATGAAGCAGTGGTCATTTTTTTCGTCTTCATCAAGCCCTAAGTCTATTTGTCTCAATGGCAGCTACATAAAAAGAGTTTATGCGATGAACCTTTATTGAAGTCAAGAGTTGAAAATTACATCTGAGGTCAAAGGGAAGGAACAGAAGGAATTTTGCAAATCAGACGTAGTGAACTCTGGGGTGAGGAGAATAGAACATCCCCTACCCCCAGCCCCAAGTCACAGGCTAGCCTCCACATGTGAGCCTGAATCTTCAGAGCAGCCTCCACATAACTAGGCGTAAGTGGATGTAGGAAGGACTACCTCACATATCTCAGTTAAGAAAGAGGAGTTTCACATGGAAGGACAAGAAATGAAGGAGCCCTGGCTTCCAATTACTCAGTTTGGAACAATCAGGGGCTAACAAATGCTGGTAAATAATTGCTCTGCAAGGGAAAGGTCGTGGTGCCATAACAACTTAATGCAGCTCCCTCCCAGCCCCAGAGGTCTGGGGCACCAGGTGAAGATATTTCCTGTGGCCTGATGAACAGAAAAAAGTGTATTTTAAAACAGGCTGAAGCCATTCACCCAAAGTAATTAATTTAGCATTAAATATATAGGCAAGTCCCCACCCGGTGATGTAGCATACCACTTCAGTGGCCCAGGATTAGCCAGCTCAGATCCTGGGCATGGACCTACTCTCCACTCATCAAGCCATGCTGAGGTGGTGTCCCACATAGAGCAGCTAGAAGGATGTACAACTATGACATACAACTATCTACTGGGGCTTTGGGGAGAAAAAAAGGAAAAACATAGGAAGATTGGCAACAGATGTTATCTCAGGGCCAATCTTCCTCAAAAAAAAAAAAATTGAACCACAACTTCATCAATTAAAAAAAGAAAAAATATATATATATATAGGCAATATTACATAACATTTTAAAGTAGATGAACATTTCAAAATCATCGATTCATATTTGGTCATAAGCCAAGATTAGCTCTTTCAAGCAGAATTTAGTTAACTTTTCAGTAAATAGTGGTAAGATAATGGAAATTAGTCCCTAGACTTCCTCTTTTGGAGATAATCTAGGCTCTAAGTTGCATCACTGTCTGGCTCCTTTCTACCAAGAGCACTGGACATGAATGAAGGCAAATGGTGATCAGGGCTGTGATTGGATCTGGGACATGTATTCATGTAGGAGAAGGCATTTAAAGGGTTTTTATTGCAGGCTGTTGTACATCTCTGTTGTTGTTGTTGTTGTTGAGGAAGATTAGCCCTGAGCTAACATCTGCACCAATCTTCCTTTGTTTGTATGTGGGTCGCCACCACAGCGTGGCTGCCGACAAGTGGTGTAGGTCTGCGCCTGGGAACCAACCTGGGCCACTGAAGCGGAGTGCACTGAACTTAACCACTAGACCACAGGGCCAGCCCCTCTACCTGGAATTTATGGCTAGGACCTGACATTCCAGGGATGATTCTTTTTTTTTTTTGTGAGGAAGATCAGCCCTGAACTAACACATGCCAATCCTCCTCTTTTTTTTTTTCTGAGGAAGACTGGCCCTGGGCTAACATCTGTGCCCACCTTCCTCCACTTTATATGGGACACTGCCACAGCATGGCCTGACAAGCGGTGCATAGATGCACACCTGGGATCTGAACCCTGGCCACCAGCAGCAGAGCGCACGCACTTAACTGCTACAACACGGGGATGGCCCCAGGGATGATTCTTAAAGTGTGATTTCTGCACCTGCTTTGGAATCACTTGAAATGCACACAGTTAAAAATGAAGATTTATAGGCCCACCGCTCACTGCCTAAACCATAATCTGAGGGGAACAGGGCAGAAGGCAGGCCCAGGAAATCCCAGTGATTCTGATTCCCACTAAAGTTTGAGGATTGGGTTCATAACATTTACTCCAGAAAGATGAAAGAAATTCATTTGCAAACTTAACAGTCACTTTGTGTCTTGTAGAAGTTTTAAATTTTTATTTTAAAGAAAATATCTGTGTATAATTTTCCAAATTCAAATTTTAAACTCATCTAAACTCACTTTGTGTGGGTAGTTCATTGTAACCACTATTCTGCATAAAAATCATTGAGCCATCCAGAACATGACAACACCAAATGTTAGTGAGAATGTGGAGCAACAGGAACTCTCATTCTTTGGTGGTGGGAATGCAAAATGGTACAACCATTTAGGAAGTTTGGCGGTTTCTTACAAAACTGATCATACTCTTATTGTACGATGCACCTATCACAGTCCTTGGCATTTACCCAAAGGAGTTGTAAACTTATGTCCACACAAAAATCTGCACATAGATGTTTATAACAGCTTTGTTCATAGTTGCCAAAACTTAGAAGCAGCCAAGGTGTTCTTCAGTAGATGAATGGATTAACAAACTGTGGTACATCTAGCAGACAATGGAATATTATTCAACGCCGAAAAGAAATGAGCTAAGAAACCATGAAAAGGCATGGAGGGAACTTAAATTCATATTATTAAGTGAAAGAAGCCAATGTGGGAAGGCCACATACTGTATGATTCCAACTATAGACGTTCTGGAAAAGGCAAAACTGGGGAAAAAGTAAAAAAGATCAGCGGGTACCAGGAGTTGGGAAGAGTGTGGGATGAATAGATAGAGCACAGAGGATTTTTAAGACCGTGAAAATACTCTACATGATCTAATGATGGATACATATCACTACACATTTGTCCAAACCCACAGAATATACAACGCCGAGAATGAACCCTAATGTAAACTATCGACTTAGGACAATAATGATGTGCCAACGTAGTTCATCAATTGTAACAAATGTACCACTCTGGTGGGGGAAGTTGATAATGGGGGAGGTTATGCATTTGCAGGGTTGCGAGCAGCTGGGTGAATGGGTTGACACCGTTCACAGATATTGGAAAGCAGAGGAGGAGCAGCATGTTGAGGATAGGTTGGGGCAAGATAATGAGCTTAAGGTGGCTGTGAGATCCCCAGGTAGAGATGTGCATTTAGATGTCTGGAGGGTGCAGAGCAAGATGTAGGCTAAAAATAAAAAATTAGGAGACATTAGCAAATAGCTGAAAAAGGAAGCAAAAAGAGGGGCTAAGATAACATGCAAATTAAGAGTTATGAGGAGAGAAGAGATTCGAAGACAGAAGCTTGGGGAATAGCTTCATTTATGTGGTCATCTGAGAAGCAAAAACTCACAAGGCGGGTAAAGCCAGGGAAATAAAAGGAACACCAGGTTTCATGGTAGACAAAGAGAAGTTTCCAGAATGAAAGTGTGGTCAATAGGACAAATGCTTCAGAATGTAACATAAGATATAGACTAACAGGTGCCCACCCATTTTTTTAAAAAAGAGGTCATTGACAATCTTAAATGAGGAGAAACATATTCTGACAACTTTTGAGGCAATGAGAATCAAGGCAAGGTGTCTAACACGTGACAGCTTCAGTGTCTGACACACAGCAGGTGCCTTTACACCATACATTCCTCTAAGAGAGTTTAGATCTTTGACATTTCTTTTTTTTTTTTAAGATTTTATTTATTTATTTTTTCCCCCAAAGCCCCAGTAGATAGTTGTACGTCATAGCTGCACATCCTTCTAGTTGCTGTATGTGGGACGCGGCTTCAGCATGGCCGGAGAAGCGGTGCGTCGGTGCGCGCCCGGGATCCGAACCCAGGCCACCAGCAGCGGAGCATGCGCACTTAACCGCTAAGCCACGGGACCGGACCTGATCTTTGACATTTCTTGAAGCGACTTAGTTTAACTATTATTCCTGCAGATTCATTATTTTATTTTAGTAATTTATCATATCTATATGATTTTAACAATCAGATATTTTAGACCCCAGTCTTTGGGAAAACACACTTATGACCTTAAATGACAGGCAAGGTGATTTTTAAAAGTTTTCTCATATGTTGTTATTAAATTGTCATGGGAAATATTTTTTCAAAATTATGTAACCAGAATTTTCTATTAGGGAATACAAGAACCTAAATTATGTGGTAATTGACTTGTGAAATGTCATTTTTTTGTTATATTTTTAAAAATCAGCATTTAAAATATCTTTAATGGAGATTAGAAGATAGCAGCGTTTACTCATAAATTTGATATTATGAACACCAAGAATTGAAACTTCTTTCTAAATCCAAATTGACATAGAGAATGATCTTAGAGTTTGAGGAGTTACTTTTAACGTTAGAGAGATTTACCCAGGACACTAAGACCTAAATGAACCATTATTTCAGATATAACAAAAGACTCAAAATAAAAAAAAGTAGAAAGACGGTAAATATAAGATTTATGATTAAAGGGAACTATAAATATCATTTTGTTTCACAGTATTAACACAAAGGTCCTGGTAGGTCATTAATTCTTCCCCTTGAAGTGTGCTTCAAAGATTCCAGACAAGAATGCAGTTTTACAGTCTTGTGTCTTGGGTTTTACATCTTTCATTCTAGAGCATGTATGGGTGTATATAGACACCGTTGTTTATGTGCAGCAGCTGCAGCTACCCTGGGTACCCTCCTTTTCTTCCTCATCACCGGTCTCCAACTGGCACTCTCTGGAGCTGATAGGCCAAGGTCATAGAAAGTTCTGAGAGAAAATTTTTAAGCCTGGCTGTACACTACAAATAACTAGGGAGCTTTCAAAATACCGATGCCTGGGCCCCAACCCTGGAAATTCTGATAGATTTTGTCTAGAGTAGGGCTTGGGAATTGAAATTTTTTAAAAGCTCCCTAGATGACTATAACATGCAATGGGGTTAAGAATTGCTGTGCTAGAGTTTTCTTGCACCTGTTCCTCAAAGGGAAAGATTTGTCTCATAGTGATATCACTCAGATTGAGATTTGAGCAAGGCAGCTGGGTAAACTTCAGTTTTTATTAATGTAGCAAACATACTCAGTTCACTATAATGTTTCAGAGTTACGCAATCCTTTTTCACTTCTAGCTTTAAAAATTCTTCCAATTCCAAGATATAAAATAGGAAAAGACAGGCTACCTAGACAAACTTTTGCTCTCACTTTAAAAGTTATTAGTGCCAATTTGTCAGAAATCTTTATGTGAAGGTTCTCATTCAATATTAAAATCCTAGAATATGTGTGTGCGTGTTTTGCATATTCCTCTAACTACTATTATGGTGCAACTTTTCTCTGCATTGTTTCCGCAAGATGATTTCGGTAGTGAATTTAATATCAAGGGGCTAGAATTCAGCCCTTGTTTCTTCATTAGAATGAAATGTTCTGGTTCTTAAATTTTCACTCTTGAGATAATGCTGTGACAAAGGACCCAATAAGAAGAAATGAACATCCAGTGGAGGTTGGCTTGTGTCCATATGAAAGAAAGGATTGGGAAACAACATTGTCTTTTGTTTTTCTCATCTGAAAAGGAAGAGTTTTGATCATCCTTCTCTTTCCCAGAGTTTTCTTATACAGAGAAATGGGCATCATATACTTCTGGGCTGGCAAGGACAGCTTCTCCAGGCCAGTGACTCCTCTGGAAGTAGGCAAAGGAAACATTTTCTTCATCTTTATTTTTCGGTTAACCAGAGCACCAGAATGTCCCTACTTCTCACATTCGAGGCTGAGTTCCACATGTTTCAGGCACACTTTAGGGGCTTCAATGTAAGGATATATTATTTGCAGTGAAAACATCTGTACTGCAAACATCTGCCAGTAACCTAAGAGTAATTTGTGGGACTAGTTGTGGATATTTGCTCTGCAGATTTGTACACTGGGCAAGACATTTGTGCATGAAAATCAGTTCTCTGTGATGTTGCATGGCAAGAAAAAAACATACTTTTCCCTGACCATAAGAAGATGGAAGCTAGCTTTTATGTGCACTCTGCTTTAGGCTTCAGGGGCACACGATCTGTGAAATCCTTTTTTCTTCACCCTCTCTCTATTCCTGGGAAGCAGCTCACTGAGGCCTCATTTGATAGCTTTTTTTCGTTGGGGGTGTTAAAACCAATAGTATTTGGTGATGGGACATTTTGCCTTGGGCCAGAGTATTTTAATCATGTGGGCAGACCAATATTTATAATTCATTTCCTTCCCTTTCAATTCCAAGAAAAGAAAGGCAAACCAAGGTAGTGTATTTCCCCTATGTATATCCCAATATCTAAAACTGCTGGTTTCCTTTGTTCTAAATTATATAACAAGCATTATAAAGACTCATTTAAATCTCCCCCAAACAAGTTACGGATCTATCTCATTTGTGGGCCCATTGGATGAGCAATAGAATTTTTATTAGTATTAGTATGGTGGTAATGTTCTTTTCTCTTTCCCTTCATCTTCAATATGGACATGCCCTCCCACTAATGACACGTTTCAACGAAAGTTACTTTGATTTTATCTCCTGCTTAAATGAAATCAGATATAATTTAAAAAACACTTTTAGATTTCATAAAATGTATCCACAGCATGACTAAGGTCGGATTTAAAAAGAAAGTCATATAAATAAAAACTGACCTGAGTGCTCTGAACTATTCTATATGTCATAATTTACCCTGGATGATTGAAACAGGTTTGAACAAGTTAGCACCCACTCAAATCCTTGGTACATGGAGCATGAATCTTTGAGATCCATATGTGTTTACACATGAAAAAACAAAATAGTATTTCAGAGGGAAAAATCACAACCATCAAAAAGCTTTTGGACATCAAATAGACCTTAAAAATCAACAATTTGATGAGTTAACTCAAAATGAATCAGAAACATATGAATTAAACTTCTCTTACCAAACACATGGGTTTAATAGGAAAAGAGAACTTAGAAAATGTGTTTTGAGCTTCTTCAAACCCAAAATGTTTGAAAAATAATTTGAAGCAATAGGTGTAATCAAATGTGCTTGACTCCTCCCAGTCTTCAGTACATTCACTCACTGAGTCTACAGTGATAACATTTCATTGTTTAAATGAATAACAAGTACTAAGGGAGACTCACCCCGCCCCCCCGGATTTTCCCACAACATATAAACAGTGGGGTTGTATACTGTCTAGCTGGTACTCTTTTATAATTACCAGGAATTATATTGAAAGGTCTGCAGAGTATAATTCATACTTTTTCTTTTGAATACTTTTTATTTTCAGTCTGGAATTAATAGAAAATGAGGAATTAAATTTTACTGGTGGGTGTACACGCAGCTGATTGTTCTGTGGGCTGATAATCAACCAACTTTTTAAAGGATCCTGATAGTATAACTACTCGAGGTGATATACATACTTCTGTATGCTAGGAAATACTATATATCACATTAAACATGAAGGTCTTGGGTTATAATCATATTTTTGATGTCATTTTGAGAATTCTTTGGTTTCTGAATTAGTACTAAAATAATCACACAAGATTATTGAAATTGTATTTGGTGCTTTCTTACAGTTGATGTCTGGATTCTTGTCTGTATTGAACTAAGACAGAGATTGATTTTTTTTGTTTTTCTTATAGCAATATTACCGAACTCATTGACTTCCTGAATGCTTCACACTATTTACCCTTATAATAGTTATAAATGCTAGTGATGACTCTGTGAG
The DNA here is from genome assembly GCF_057802395.1 of Ceratotherium simum simum. Classification (NCBI taxonomy): domain Eukaryota; kingdom Metazoa; phylum Chordata; class Mammalia; order Perissodactyla; family Rhinocerotidae; genus Ceratotherium; species Ceratotherium simum. The sequence continues at coordinate 45,508,396 of NC_141922.1, read as the reverse complement.
AGTCAAAGGGGAATTTTGTATTCAGATTATATGTCTTATTAGAAGAACCGTGGGACTGTCTTTAGCCAAAACAAAGACAAGTACAGCCATATTTCTTTTCATAACCTTTCATTAACTGTGGTATAACCTATGTACTAAAACGCATCATGAAAACACAACACAGGCCACAAAGTAACATGGCATGTCGGGTAGTGGTTAAGAGCATAGGCAATGGGCTAAGCTCCCTGCACTCAAATCCTGATTCCATCACTTACTAGCTGTGTGGCCTGGAGTGACGTCCCTAAACTTTTCAAGCTTTGGTTTTTTTATCTGTAAAGTGAGGATAGTAATAATATTGATCTCATGGGCATTGTTGTGAGTCTCAAACAAAATAATGCATGAGAATTGCTTAGAGTGGTGCATAGTAGGTAGCTATGAAATCAATAGAGGTTAGCTTTTAATATTACTAATAATGAAAAGATCCTGAATTGTAGGAATTAAATATAAATAAATAAATAGTTATAGATGAGAAAAGTAGATTTAAGTTCTAAATTACTATACAAAAATAATAATAAATACTTCCTTAGAATTAACTAGAAATATGGTTTCACGCTTGGGGAGCAAAGGAACAGGAACATAAGAAAGAACAAATAAAAGATTTCTGGTGTTATTGAACCAGTTCATGCATCCCTTCTAGACCACTTAATACAACACACTTATCTGTAGAAAGGGTAATAGAATTCTGGTGTAAATTTTAATAATTGCTGCAGTGATTACCTTTAGATCCTGCAAGTTCATTATCGGCTGAACAGTTCCAGAGGCTCTGGTTAAATGGCCCATGGAATGAATCAGGCATGGAATTAACCTATCTTTAGTTCCCTAAAGCTTATGTCCCATGAAGGAGTACTCATATTGCTTTGTGCCTATATATTCTGTACCCTTGATCCTTTCGGAAAAAAAAAATTATTTAAAGGAATTAAACCCAGAATTCTAAGGGAACTGACCCTTAAGTGATTAAAAGTGAAAAGAAAAAAATTTCAACAGCAGAAATTATTTGAAATGGCTACCACCTTTCTCTTGCTGCTACTTGAACTGCAAATTATTGTTGGCTTTGCCCTGTGGTTTGGATGCCAACTGCAAGGCGGCTGCCCTGTCCCAGCCTGGGATTTCCCTGCAAGGGGTTCTTCAGGAAAACAGGCATTTTGTGCAATGGAAGGATAGGTACTGGGTTAATAACCACTAAATATATCTTTTTCCAAAGCGCCAGTGAAATTCAAACAGCATTTTAGTTGCTTAAAGTGTTGTTCTCTAATGGGGATGCTGAATTAGGCTCACTAAATTAGTGAGAGTATTCCTTTGCCGTATAAATTATTTTGTCCTTGGAACAAGTGGGCATTACTATAGAAGCGTTGACCTGGAAGCATCTTTATATAAATTTCTTTTTTATAGACTTGCCATTTATACATTCTGGAATATTCTTTTTCTTAGTTCTTCTTTGGGGGCTCCAAAAGGTTGTAGATTCATTGAATCTGAGGGTTTGCAGGTCATCTCATCCAACCTCTCGACCCAAGCTTGAATCTTTCACCAAACCAAATCGTTTTATAATCTGTTCTTCCACTATTAGAGAACTCACTATATCCCAAGGCAGCCTATTTATTTATGCCTCCTAGACCTGGTTGAAAATTTCTGGCCATTCGGAAGTTTAACTCTAAAGGTGAGTGTAGATAGCAAAAAAGTAGCAGCAATTTTCTTTGGGCACTAAGAGAGTATCTTGGCTTAATTAAAAATGGATACGTTTTCGAACATTTCAAACAAATGCCATTAGCATCAGATAGCTATACTTGTTAGAAAGCTCTTCTTTATGTTTAAGTGTAGTTGTTCCTTTATAACACTTACCAACTAGTCTAATTATACTAATTGGTACTGCAGAGTTCAGATCTAATCCCCTTTCCACATCTCTAGTACCTGTTCCCAATTCAGTTTAATTCACATACTGAGCACTTACTGTGTGCTGGCAGTCATAGCTCCTTTGAGATCATTTTGGCTCTCTTACCATCTGGTTTACTCTTGGGATGCCCTAGTTCATCTCTGGCCCTCCTAAAGGGCAGTGCTCTACATAGACAATGATATTCCAAGAGTACTGTGACCAATGCATTATATAGGCCTGATTATCATCACCTTTGGGCTAGCTTCTACATGGTCCAGTGAAAAATAAGTTTACATTAATCTTTATGGGCAGTCTCTATAGAGTTGACTCACAATAAGCTTGAAGGCATTTCAGCACAAAACAGAGAAGCAAAGAACAGACCTGGTGCCACAACGTCCACCGCATACACGCATTTTAGCATTAACCTCACTGAGACACAAGACTGTGCGAAGGCTAGGGCGAATTCATCGATCCTAAAACTTCATTGGGAAACATCTTCTTTTTCCATTTACCTCATTTGGCTTTTCCCAACTCTATATTTCCATATAATTTCCCCCAAAGAATCAAATGTAGGATTGTGCACTTATTGCCATTATCATCTTATTAGATTTAGACAACTGTTCTATTTATCAGATCTTTGGGGATCTTTATTTTGTTATTCAATGTATTTACTATACTTCCCAGATTTTTTTCTTTTACCAGTTTGATCTACTTATTATCAATTAGCAACCAAGGTTGTACATGTCCAATATTTAGATTAAAGAATTGGCTCATATTCCAAGTTCTGGGTCTGCCACCTGTTTGATGGCTTCAGAAAGAACAAGTTTCTTAAGATAATTAGTCCATCTGTTTGAAACTACAATCTTCGGGAGATATTAACACCTGGCTTTATCAGTATCTCTTATAAATCATTTAAGGGCTTTCATACAAGTTAAATTGATTTAAAACAAACAAACAAACAAATACACTAGTGATGGCATCCATAACCTACCAGTGAACTAAAACACATCTTTCCTCCATGTGAAAGAGTTGGCCAGACATCCTTTATCTTACTTGTCATGGATTGTTATTTCTCATAAGCTTGAAGTAGGTAAAAACAGGGCAACAAATTAGCTCACAGTTCGAAGGAGCTCATGCATAACTTCATATTAGATTAGTTTTATGGAGGATAAGTATGCACCACAGTATCAATGTAACTTATCACCTTTGAGAAAAAGAATTAAACAAACAGTAATGGAATTTAAAAAACTTAAAAGCTTCAGAGAACTGATTAAGATTCCTCAATACCTGGTGGTAGAGCTATTGAACCCCAAAAGGCTCAGACACCCCCAATCATAATCTTCTCCAGGCATTGATTTATTGGATTATTTCTACCAGCTGTTTAGAGGTTACAGAAAATGCACCCGGCTTTGCTGGTGACCCCAAGTGCTTTAATTCCCATGCATGCATATTTTAACATTATTACAGAAAGGTTTCATTTGCAATTTACAGGCTGAGTAGCAATGAGTCCGTTTCGAAGAGGTCAGTGCTTTCACCATTCCTCCCAGTGATGGAATTATAGTTTAAACAGCTGGAGCACTGTCCCAGGAGGGACACTGGGCTATGGCTCCTTAACAGCAGAATAAATCCATCAGACATATTTCATGTGTCTGATAACATTAATAGATACCAGGGCTGTTTAAATATTTAATGAGCTCACTCACAGACTGTTTACCAAGGGGGGAAAGAGCTATCAGAAAGGATGATCACAGCCTTTTGATCTACAATGACAACAACAAAACCGAAATCTCAGCCAATGATTTCTCTTTCTTGCTGCAAACTCCATCAGGGGAACCCGTTTGCTACATGACATGTTTCATTTCCACAGTATGCACAAGACTGTTTTCAGTTTTGCAGTTCAAAAGTTAATCATTTCCATGCGGGTCCGTACTTAATAGGGATGCCAGAAGTCATAGAATAGCTTTCAGTTGGGATGGAGAAAACAGGAGGCACATAGAACAAGCGAATGGTGTGCGGTGCCCAGAGCCCCAGAGGCCCCGGGTGTGCTAATGAGATGGCATCCACTAGGAAAGAGGGTGCGAGCCTAATGCCAAGTTGTGGCTCCTGGCTGCCTTTGCTAACAGTCTTTAGGACAATTGCTTGCTGCACAGTCCTTCTTTCTGGGGATGAATAATGGTCATTAAAAAAAATCATTGGTCTGATATTTGGCACAAGTTTATTTTAGTCTGAGAGCAATTTTGTTTTGGTTTACAAAATTTCACTAAAAGAGGTTTGGCTAGGCAGAATAAAAATGGTTTTATTTTGTGGTTTCAGATGCCTGTTTGGTCATGCAAAACTGAAACAATAGCTAAGTTTCGAATGGTGGGAAATTGCTGGCACTAGGTCCTCACTGTCTGTTGGCACCAACAAACACTCATGTTGGAAAACGGTCTATTGCACACTTTCCAGAGCGTTTTTTTCTCAATCATATTGACTATAACCCCAATCCAGTTCTCTTTATGGGATCAAGGCTATGCTTTAGCCTCCTGTACACCATCTTGGTCTGTTCTAATACCTGAAAAACTCAGCCTAGATTAGAATGAATTAACAGTGCCTCCTAGACCTGGTTGAAAATTTCTGGCCATTTGGAAGTTTAACTCTAAAGGCGAGTGTAGATAGCAAAAAAGTAGTAGCAATTTTCTTTGGGGACTAAGAGAGTATCTTGGCTTAATTAAAAATGGATACGTTTTTGAACGTTTCAAACAAATGCCATTAGCATTATTTATACTCTGTTTTCTCTCCATTCTATTTTGCTGTAGGTTTGTAATTTGTACTAAGAGCATAAGAAAGCAGATGGTGGATTTCCTGAGTGCACAGTGTTGCTCTACTTTTTGAAGGCCTGTCATTCTCAGAAATGAAAGACTTACACTAGACCATACCTTTCCAAACAAATCATTTTCAAGTATATAAATAACATAATTAATCACAATGGAAATATAAAATGTTTAATCAGTAGCAGATGGACTGAAACAAAGAAATCTTATGTGTAAGACTATTTGAAATGTTCGATGTTGCATACTTTTAATATGTTTGTAAAAATGGATTTTGGAGACCAGGTTTTTATTTAAACTTTATTGTTAGAATTTTGTTCCTTTTTTTTTTTTGCAAAAAGATTAAAAAGTCGATTTAGCTGCTGTTTTAGGAAAGCAACTAAGTCAGTACCGGGCATAAGAGAAAAGCTAGCGAAAATATACGTTTACAAGGGAACAGTTTAAATTCTCCAAATTCTCCCTTTTATGGTACCTGATGCTAGAATTTCTTCACGTCCTTGAAAAGAAGTTAACCTGGGAGAAACACTATGTGGCAAAATGTAGTTGGTGTGCAAAAGGCACAGATCTTTGATGCTGATTATCATTTTAAATCTTTTAAGTGAGTGCATTTTAGAAAAGAGAAAATTCTGACAGTAAAGGAGCAAGGACCTCCTTTTGGAAATCGGGTCTGGTTTGGACTAAATTCTGCAGCAATAAAAGCTGAAACTAATTTCCAGATGGAATAAATTGGTTCCAGGGTTTCTGAAATTTTGGCCAGCATGTTGCACAGCTGAAGTTGATCCTTGTTCAGAACTGTTACCACAGGGGATGGGAAGGGGGCGATGCTTTATGGGGATACATTTCCCAAGAGATCAGAGGGTTGGGAAGTTAGTGTGGTCCTGCTTGCCTCAGCTCTCCATTTCTTTGCGTTTCAAAGGGCGGTGGTTCAGATCAAGTCTCTGAACCTTATGTGGACTCTACCCCTGTCCCCGAAGTTTGTCAGACAGTCTGACAGACACAGTCTGTCAAGGTAATTCTTGCAGCAATGGAAAGTCTAACACTTTAAATATACGCATCCACCATGCCTTTGGTCACATTCTGAATCTACTGAATCTACTGAAGTGGGACAATGCTGTAGGGGAGCCTGAAAATGGACAGGTCTTTTCTTTATAGAAAAAAGGCAGAAGATATATTGCCAGACACCTTAGAAAATAATTTTGAAACATCCACAAGTAGAGGTAGGCTATGCTTCTCTAGAGTTGTGGCGTTCTCCTCGCAGCATTGTCATAAAGGCCTAGAAGAGTATCTGATGCTCCCTGTCACAACCAGGCCACTAGGGAGAAGTGCCATTAATGTCCTAAGGTCAATGTCACAGCAATGACAGGTGACGACCCCAGGGCATGGCCTTTTACCTCCTACCCAAATAAGGCTCCACAGTGAAACCTTGATTAGTGAAATTTAAGCCTATATTCCTATTTGGAAAATTCTTGAAGTCTAGGTGACCCAAGGATTTTTTTTTTTTTTACATTTTAAATGTTCTTTCATTTTCACAATGGTTTTAATTCTCTACTTTTTCTACCAACCTTCTTGGATGGTTTTGGGTGGTCAAACTTTCTTCCTCTCTTTTCCTTTCCACCCATTGTGAAAAATCCTGAAATCTAAATTTCTTTCCCACAGTTCTATAGAATCTCCTCACTTGGAATATTGCAGCATCTTGTCTTTATTTATCATGATGCTTAGTGGATTTAATTCTCTTGTAGTTCTGCTCAGGAGGCAGTTTTAGGTGGGAGTGGGGGTATGATAGGAAAGATTATATACAGACCTCTCTCAGAAACTGGCACCCCCAGGCACTCCCTGGCCCAAATCGGGAAGCTGAAACTCATCCTCTCCCTCGGCTCTGATGTCAAATTGGCATCCAGATTCAAGATATTCTACTGCACGGTATCACCTGAATCGGCTCTTTCCTTTCTCTCTCCACTGCCTTGGTCTCATTTCAGGCTTTAGTCATCTCTCCTCTGGAGTATCACGTTAGCTTCTTGACTGGTTTCCTTGCCTTCCCGCTTGTTTTTCTTCTATCTATCATCCATAGAGCTGGTAAATTAATTTTTCAAAAGCAGAAATCTAAATCCTGTTAACCATTGTGCCCTACTATCTACAGTGCAAAGCTCAAACTCCTAGGTAGTAAAGCATATAAATCCTTGCTCACCTCTCCAATCTCAGTTTCAGCCATGTTCCACCCCAGTGTAGGACCCCTCCTAAAAATTACTTAGTGCCCACCTGCAGTCATTCTTCACCCTCAGACCTTCTCACATGTTATTTCATCTATCTGGGTACTCATTGCTCTTTTGTCAACCAAACGTCCTTTCTTTAACAAACCAAATGGATCATGCTCATTTGTGCCACAGCTACATTTAACAGTTTAGCAAAGTCGTTGCAAACATTGGTTAACAGCTCTCTAACGTTCCATTTCTTTATCTAGAAATTGAGAAAAGTTATGAGGACTCAATGAGATGAGACATGTAAACTCTTTAGTACAGTGCTTGAAATAAAATGAGTTCTCAAAAAAATTATTTCTTTGTGCATAGTTTCATTTTTAGGGTTAATTGTACACATTTTTAGTGGTTGGGGATTGTTTATTAACCTGTCTGCCTCTCCCTCCGTGATGTGAGCCCCAGTGGCTGCCAAACACTGTTAAACACTAAATACATGTTGGGGGCCTATAGAAATGCTGACTTCTGTGAGGCCTATGACACTACTGAAGAGTCCATCCTCCCTTGGTCTGCTTGATTCTACACTCTCCAGATACACCTTTCATCAATCAAATGCTTTTCAGTTTAATTTATTAGATTATATTCTTCCTTATGTTTTCTGAATGTGGGCATTTCCAAAATCTTCATTTGTAGCTTTGCCCTTCCTCCAAATCTGACCTATTACTTGTTCCTTCTACCTGGTTTTCTTACAGGTAACTCTAAAACCATACTTCAGTCACCCAAAGATTAATATTCTTATGACATCGGTTGGTTCCATTATATCAATAACTTCATCAAAAGCCCGTAATTGACTTTGTGCTTCCCCATTGCCTCCTGAAAAAGTTCCATTTTCTTCACACAAGTACTCAGGCTCTTGTCTCCTGCAGTCTCCACATCCAGTTGTTCACCATGTATTGCTAATTTGACTGTGGTTCAGGTCTCCATCATTTCCTGTGTCCCTGTGTCTACTTTTACCTCCCTCAATCCATTCTCCATTAGTCAACAGAGTTGTCTTTCTGATCACATGACCAATTAACCTAAATTTTTCAATGACTTCCTACTGCCCTTAAGATGTAAATTAAAACTCCTTAGCATGGCCCTTGAGGACTGTGATGACCTGACTACTGTTTATTGCTCCAGATTCATCTCCAGTTACTCCACCATATTGAAAACAATTGCAGAGCTTATGACTCAGCCACCTCTCCTCTCACTGTTTCCGGGCCACTGTATTAAGCTGGAGTCTTGTTCTCCCCTCTCCCATTATCGCTTTGCTTAGCAAATTTTCTCATATCCGTCTGGTCTTAGGCTTTCAACAAGAAGACTTCCCTAACCCACCAAACTAGAGTTAGGTATCTCTCTACTGCTTTTAATATTACTCTGACTTGAACCTCATGTTAGCCAAACAATAACTTTTCTCTTTTCTTCTCTCTCTCATCCTGAAAGGATGGTGAATTTTGTGAAGCTGGGGATGGTGTCTTGTTTTTTTTGCTTTTTGTTTTTTTAAGAGTTGTATCCATAGTTCCTAGCTCAGTACCTCATATATATTAGGTACTCAAGTAAGTGATTATTGAGTGAATCAATTCAAAGCCCTTCAAGATCTGTCTTCATCCAGCCACATTCCTTAACATGTGCTATAGTTACATGAGTCCCTTCTTATTCCTCAGTCACATCTTGCTCCTTTGCCTCTATGACTTTGCTTGTTCTATCCCTAAATGAGGAATCCTTATCTCTTCCCCCACCCTGCCTGGCAACACACCCTTGTGGGTTCTAGCCATAAGTCAGGAAACACTCAAGTTCTTCCTCACCATGAGCTTTCTCTGTGAGTCTTGTGACCGTACCCTCGTCCAAACTTCCTATTTTGTTTATTATAATTTGCTTCCACTTAATCAAATCATGCTTTGCTCTGGGTTTTAACTTTGTTTTTGGTGGGGGAAAGACCTCAGGTACAGCAAGTTGAATAATCATACTCTATTTTAACCCTATGAATTTCCAATTTATCTCTCAACAAAATGGCAAGATCCTTAAAGGTAAGAATCATTTGTTTATTGCTAACATTCACAGCCCCCAGCCTCCTGGGCACAGAGGAAATAATAAATATTTTTATATGAATGAAATAATTTGATTTTGAATCCATTATGAGAATGTACTATACAATAGGAAAGGCACTGCGAAAAATACATAAAATAAACATAAGTGATGAAACTCTTCCCAGTTCATAACAAAATGCTTAATCTAGGTTTAAACTGATGGCCAAGTTGTGGTTGAGACCAAATGACCTATGAGTCTCCATCCTAAAGCGAAAAAAATTCTTCCCCCTTTAAAAGGGCATTAAACTCTTTGAAACCACTGAGGCACCAGGGCCAAGAATTTGCTACACAAGGTTATAACATACTGAGTTGTACAGAAGTAATCTTAAATAATTGATATTCCTCAGTGTGGTTTATTTAAACCAAACAAGTAAATTATTCACCTGAAGGATATAGAATGATTCACTCCTTTCTTACTCCCTCCTCCCTCCATCTGTCCACAAATACTTATGAATGATTACATCGGGTAAAGAGGTAAGGGCATGTCTATAAAGATGCCCAGTGGCTTCTTACTGATGGGGTTGCATTTCTGTGCCATGAATAAAAATAGTAAAAGTAATTTGAAGAAATGAGTTATTTGACATTAATGATGTTTTCCAACTCATGCAGGATGTCTTCATTTGCAATTGTCATTAATAAGGGAACATGTTCTAAGTTTAGTAAGAATGATTCTGTAGGAAACACAGTAGTTCAAAGGAGGGTCTAAACTGTTCACTTTACATCTCACAATTGTGTTCGAATAAGATGGTAAATTTTAATCTTGAAATGAAGTTTTATACATATATCCACATCATTTGAAGTCTATATACAGACACATACAATCATGATACAACTTATCTTTCATATTTAACAAACATGACGTATTACATGTGTTTCGTCTTCATTGTGGAACCCTGTGTCTCTCTTTCTCTGTTCAGAGATATTTCTTACTGTATACATCTCAAGTGGTCTCTACATAAATAGTGAAATTAGTGAGAACATTCACCCCAACTCAGTAAATTTAGCTGCATTATTAGACAAAGCTGTACTATATACCAGACATTGTCATGTTAGTGTCCTAAATAATTATGATAAACTCGTCATGCTGTTTGGTGTAATGAGGTGATGATATCATCATACATGAGGCTGAGTTAGCAGAATTACATCTGTTAATTCTACTTACATGAGTATTTTGATTTTTGATAATGAAGGTGAGAGTGACAATGTTAAAATAAACATGCTTATTTTATTTTTTATTATTCTATTTGGAAGCAAGTTATATTTTCATCTGTCTTTACCCACCCATAAAGCTATCACATCTAATACCTTCTTTGATTTAAATCCAGGAAGAAAAACTAACATAAAAAAAAAATTTTGATGTTAAATAAGTTATTGAATGTTCCTGAAAGATAAAACTCATGACTTCAGTTACTTCCACAGTTGTATCTCTCTTCATACCAATTGTATCTCAATTCTGTGATTCAAACTTACACCATGCATCCAATTTGTGAAATCAAATTATAATGACAATAGATTGTGTCACATCATTAAATCAACAGTGATGCTGAACTTCTTCAGGATTTGAGACTAGGTCTTAAAGACAAGAAATAAACACACCAAGAAGACAGCATATAGTGTTTCCATTGCAGATACAGAAGTCAGAAATTTTGCGGCTTCCATTAACTTTCAGCTTAACTAAAAATAGAGCAAGAGGTGGGATATAGGGGCATATTTTTAAAATCTAGGTGACAAAACACACACAACACCATGCAAGCAGGAAAATAAAAGACCCAGCCAAGAAAACTTAATCCTTTGAGAGCTAGTAAAGCGTTGAGGTTAAGGGCACGGGCCATGGAATCACTTTGCCTGGCTTTGAATCCTACCTCTGTAACCTAATAACTGCTAACCTTGAGGAAGCTATTTAATTGCATTTGTATCTCATTGCATTTACAAAATGGGTATAATATAGTGCTTAATTCACAGAATTGTTGTGATGTTTGAATGAGTTAATACTTTATCTCATAGAATATGACTCATTATGTTAACCAAATAAACTATACCAAATAAATAATGACTTCCTAGAGGTTGTCAGACATATCCCAATTTTAGAGACGTTAAATGTAAAAGAAAATGCTTGTCTTAGAATTGATAAAAATATGGTCCATATGAGCACCTGGAACAGTGTCTGGCAATTGTATTTGTGTATTGAATGTTAGCTGTTATTATTTGCAATGTTCAAGTAATAATCATACTAAGAATAATCAGTAAGATGTATTTGTGTCCTCTCCGTTTTCCTGCTTCTGGAGAAGGGATAATTGTGTTCTTTCACAAAACATGGTCATTGGAAAGATAAATATTTCACCTATAATATTAGCTGGCATTTCACTGCTATTTAAGGGTGACTCGAAGGAAGTGCTGGTTGGGAAGGGCCACACCTCCCAAAGCCATAAACAGCTGATGAGGACAGAACCTTCTCTGGGGGTGAAGGAAACGCCCCTCAGTCAAAGTTAGATAAGGCCCTGCGCTTCTAGCTAGACACTCCAAAATACTCTCAGGGCTTATGTGTAAACAACGAATCATAGACAATACAAAGACCATTAAGATCTTCATAAGAATAACAGTTTAGAAATTCAAAAATTACAGATAATAAGATCAACTTACTGATGTAAGCAGCTCCCTCTTTTTTATTAATGAAATTGAGATTTTATGGGCTATAGATTATATACTTATATATATATGTGTATGTCTTCACCCATATATTCTCAGATTAAAATTTGGATGACTTTAATAAAGAATAAGTAAGCATCTAAATACAGTAAGTTCCTAAATCCTTTTCTTAAGTAGGAAGCAATAAATATTTTTTACTAAACAAATGAATAAAAAAATGAACCAGCAAATTAAGTGAATGGGTTAAAAACAAATAAAAGAGGCAGTAAACTCCAAGGGAATGGCCAAAAGAGAGATGTCACATTTCAGCCAAAGTACTACCCTTGTCATCTCACCCATAACCACAGTCACAATACTTTTGGACAAAAAACCATATTGCCTAACATAATAACTCAGAAAAAAGAGGTTTAGCCCCGCCACTGAAAGGCAAAGCAAAGAGCATACACTAAAATGGAGAGGTCTGTTTTCCTGACTCATGGCAGCAAGGTCAGGCATTTCCTTTGCTAATAGCCAGTGAACCAATGAATGGCCCACAATTAATGGATGTCTTAAGTTATGGGAAAGAATCGGGTTTCCCAAATGAATGTTCTTCAATGACTAAAAGGAAATGATCGGCAACCTAGAACTGGAAGAGCTCTTACATGAAAGAGCTTCCTTTACGTCTTGAAATGGGCACCAATGGTTTAGTTAAAAAGGAAATGAAAGATGACTAAGCTCCTAAGGGAAAAGAAAGTAACATGTTCTTGGTGACAAGTTGGGCAAATCTTCACTCATGACTGGTGGCCAGGTTCCCAACTCTGGAAACAAACAGAATTCCAAAGCCCAAAAAATTAAAACAAAACTGTATTACAGTAAGATAGGGAATGACAAGTGAGAAATGATGGGATTCACTCGTGTAAATGCAGTTATTCATGGTTTTATGTCTGTGGCTAAAAATTTACCAAGATTTGTCTAGAGGAAAGAGACAAGAATTTGATTCTTGGGCTTCCACATACTTGATATTACCATAACACAGCTAGACAAGAAGGGTAAAGCTGTAGAAACTCCCAGGGGTTGGAAAGGGATTTCTGACCTTCATATAAGATTTCTCGATTGACTAGATTGATATTATTGTGGGATTTTCTCTTAACCCTTAAGTACCTGTCCCTATTGTAGGCACAATAAAACTCATGCGAGCTATGACTGGGTACATAAAGCCCAATTTGTCATCCCATTTAATCACAACAGGGTTCTCATTGTGGAGCATCAAGTCATGATCACTTTGTCAATTCCCTTAGCTGATAGAAAGTGAAAAATATCTTTGAGGAGGCTATTTATTGCACTATAGGCTAATGGTACTTGTCATTCTTTGATAAAGAAACAACTTGCTTTCTGGGGTCATTGTTTCATCTTTCTCCATGTCCCATACTGATTCAAGTATAGTGATACTGACTGACTTCAAAGGAAGCTTAATAGCGCATGGAGAAAGATAGGAAACATGGCGGTGATATTTAAGACAGGACTTGACAACGTCAGGTGTCCTTTCTGCAACTTCCATGCACATTTCAAACCATTTTGTCCTTGTATTTCAGGAATCAATGGATGTTTGGCCCCTTTCTTATCCACAATCCTCATCAAAGTCATTAAAATGTTTCATTTGAATTTTGCATACAATACAATTAATACATAGGCTCTGGTAGTCTGTGTATGCAATTCATATGACCTTGCTTGGAAGCTCTCTCATCAGTGCTCTGCAGATGAAATCAGAATTTTGATACCAACTTACAGTATTTTACTCAGATGCAAATGTATTTGCTAAGATGATAAAAACTAGAAACTAAAATGTTGCTTTTCTTGATATAGCATCAAATTCAGTGCCATCCATGATTCTTCTTTTAGTCATCTCTCCCCCGAATTTACTAATGAGATCGTGTTAATGGTAGGGAGTGAATGGATGTAAGTCCTTATTTTCCTTTGAGCCTTGGTATAAAGTGCTTCTAAAAACATATTCCATTTATATAAAATGAGTATGCATGCATACACAATCTCTACCTATGTCAAAGCATTTTCTTTGTTATAATAAGATGCATCTTTTTGGATTTTCTGCACAATCAGACTGTAATTAAGCATAAGAAGATACAGGTAAGTGCAGGAGATGCATGTTTAATTAAAAGAGAAAATGCCGGTTAAGTATCAATTTGTGTGACAGTCAATTTACAAGGAAGATTCAGAAAGCTACTATCTCTTTCTCATATATTTCTTTTTATATGTATGTATGTATGTATTCGACACACATGTATGTTTCCACACTGAAATCATATTCTCATTTCATATGCTAGAGTTCCTGCCACATGTATTACCCCCATCGAAGAAATTGTTGATATATATTGAAAATCCCCCCAAAAATAGAATGCTTGCATAAATTCATGTAGGGCAAATAAAAAAGCAGCCAGGACCCAGCAGGCTGAGTCAATGTATAGCTTGCATATGGAAACAATGACATGATTGTTTACTCACTGGTTTAATGATACTCACTTTCTCCTAATGGCAACGTGGAAAATGTGAGTGCCAGATGCTGCGCCCAGAGCGGAGAAGAGAGGACAGGGGAGGGTCTAGAGTAAAGAATTTATCCTAACACCAGAATGTAGTGTAACTCTTCAGTTTATTAAAGCCGTGTGTTTCTAGAAAAAAATACTTTGATGTCTGCAGCTTAAATTTCCATATTTTTATAACAGTTCAGCAACAAATTTACATATTTCCTGGAATCTGCAGATATAAAAGCGGTAAAACACTCCAGGCATTATTAGACAGTAGATTATAACCCATTACTATTGTTTCAATTAGCAATGTAAAAGTGACCTGCAGTGTTCAGATGACCCACTAATGGATTTAAACGCTTTCAAATATTAATGCAGGTTTTCTAAAGATGAATCCCAAACCCATTATTCCTGGAACAACGATGAGCTGAAAAGCTGGCAATGATTGTGCATTATGTGGAAAAGCTCATGGTTAATTAAATGAATACCTAGCATTACACTATTCACTTTAGTGCTACAAAATTATTTCTCATTGATTTTTACATTCTGAGTCTGTGATTCAATTTACTTCTGCAATTTGTGTTGCCGTGTCAATAAAAGAGAACTGCTTGAAGATGGCAGCATTAGAGACTGATAAATACATTAAGATCCAATGAAAACTACAGTTTTCCTATTGTTTTCCTCTATTGAAATATCATTTGTAGCAGCACTTTGTTATATATTATTAATACAATTTTTGTTTGTTTCCATCTGCTCTCTTCTACCCTTTTCTATTCAGGAACTGGAATGTTAGCAATTGCTTGAGGGTGAGTAGCTAATTTTTCAGTAACAAGTTCTCTTACTATCAAGAACAAAAGCACCATCAACACAAATCTGTTATTTCATGTTAAATGAACTAGAAGGCCAGACTCTTCAGACAGTGAGTGGAGTTACTGTGTGTGTGTGTTTTTATTCCAAGGAGTAAATGACACTCCTGTTTGTTAAACCATGAAAGCTAAAAAATAACACATAGTTCTTTCCCCATTATCCAGTTTACGTAATATAAATAGCATTTGATGTATTTATGAAGTGTGCATTTTATTCAAAAACTTCATTACATATTTTACGATTGAATCTACATGTGTATTTGCAAATTACCTGGGCTCAGTGCTGTTAGTCTAAAGCCGTAAGTTGAGGGGTTTGCTTTAACACTTTTTTTTTATTCCAAAATGTTGCAAACTTCAGTTTCATGGTTCTTGGTGTCTAAAGAAACCTTAAATGTGTTATCTTCATGCAATTTAGACTTATAATCTGGGAGATGTTTAATATGTACTGTAAATTTAACCTTTCCTGAGAAAAGTAGGTTTACCAGTCAAATGTAATAATCAATATCTTCTACCTAGGATCATGTCTTTGGAGTTTATTGTGCCCAAATTGTCTCCCTGAGTATGGTCACTAGACTTCATCTAATCACATGTTTGAATTTGTCTGCACTCTACAATAGACCCAATGGAGAATCAAACCTCAGCAAAGGCGGTGTGCCTATCTCTGAAGAGTCGCCTTCCATCGTCTACACTCTCCTTACGAACACTACCTTCAAGCCATTACCTTTTATATTGAGCTGAGTTGCTGACCTATTGATTTGATATAAAATGTACAACATGGAAAATTTTATACTGAAAATCATTTGCCAAGAGTTTAAGACAAGATCATTGTATAGACATAAGAAAAATAACAAAAGAAGGATACAAATGACCAATAATCACAATAAAATTTTAACTTCTTTATTAATCGATGAATGCTGACTTAAAACAATTAGCTCTTTTTGCCTGTCATTGTCAAAGATGAGAAGAAAGACTAATTTTTAATATTGGCAAGAGAAAATGAAGCATGCACATACCTATGCCACTGGCGGGATGTACGATGACGCAATTTTTCTAACGGTGGTTTGAGGGTACGTGTCTTGTTACATTTTGAGAGTTTTGCATACCCATTTACTCTGAAATTCTACTTTTGGAATTTAATTTCAGGAAATAATTGCGAATGTGGGCAAAGATTTAGCTATATACACTGTTCATCCAGACCCTATCGTGTCATTTATGACAGTAAAAAATTGGAAGCATCCTAAATGTCTAAAATGAGGAATTAGCTAATAAATTATAGTGCATTAGTACAATTGAAAATTATTCAATGATTTAAATAATATACAATATTTATGATATGGAAAGACCTTTACAATATATTGTTGATTGAATAAAACATATCACACACAAACACACACACTCACAAGTGACCAAGCTGTGCATAATGTATTTGGTGTTTAAATAGTTATGTTATATAATTCCTTCACTAATTTTGAAGATATTCCAAAGGATTAGAATTATTGTTTAGAATATATTTTTCTTACAAAAAAAGTAACTCTTGTTCATTGTAGAACAATTTAAAAAGGTTTTAAACAAAACAAAACGAAACCTCTATACAACCATACATCCATATATAGCTACGTAGAAGAAAGAGTAGACTAGAAAGATGCATTCCAAAATGTTAACAGAGGTTATTTTTTAGCTATGTTATGAGCTATTTTTTTCTTGCTTTTTTTGACTCGTACTTTAAAATATTTCTACAAATAACCTGGATAACATTTTTAGCAGTTAAAAAATATGACTGAGAATTTTCTTTTAGTTATCTTATTTCTTTTAATTATCTTTTAGTTATCTTACAGAAACCAGTAGAAAGAAGCCCTTGTAACTTTTATGGAAGAAAAGATGGAATAATTAGAAACAACCATGATAGAGGAAAAAATATTGATTTACCTGTCAAAAAACTTGGATTAGAATCCTAGCTCTCTGAGTTTCTAGCTGGGGGACCCTGGGCAACTCACTTAACTTCTCTGCGATTTCCTCTAAATATACTTATATCCTCCAAAGCAGCAATGGTCAAATGAGAAAAGAAAATGCTTGCCTAGTTGCATCGGAACATTGAGATGAAGTGACTTCTGAGAGGGCTGCAGATGGGCTCAGATATCACTGATCCTTCATCCCGGTCAGTTCACTGCTTCATTCATTCTCCAGAGTTGTGCACACTTAAAAACCAATACGACTTTTACCTCGTGACGTTTGTTCCAAAGGATTATCTGTCGTGAAAATGAAATGTATCTTTCCAGAAGAGAGCAGAGCAATAAGTAATATAACAATGTTCATAACACTTTTACCTCCAATAATTAGTAAAACGTTATCCTTATTGTTGTGGCCTTTGTGTGAGCTCTGAGCATGCAGGGACCTTGTTGAATTTTGCTTACTACTGCATGCCCTGTGTCTGCACGGAGAAGGTTCATATTGTCAAATGAATATATACAACACACCCAAATGAGAGTTGCAAAGTCCGAGCACTGCATTTTTACTGAACACTTATTCACCTCCCTTGCAGCAAAATTGAAATAAGTAACTAAAAAATGATTATATAACACTCTGCTAATTATTTAGCTGCTAAATAAAAATTGTGTAACACTAGAAAAGAACAGTTGCTGCTCTTATCTTAGAAGCTGGGGTCAACACAGTTCGTAACCAGGCAACTAGCTCCTTTCTTTGTCAAAGCCCCTAATCACCCCCCACCCCCATCCCCCAGGTCAAAGTTGCGTATCTTGGAACTAGCTCCTGGCTTGTGCCCCTCCAGCAGCTGCTGGCTGGTAACTAGGGCCAAGCACAGGCCTTTGGGCTACACACATGACACTCTTTCTCAGGGGACTCAGCAAGGAGATTAAAAAAAAAAGATCTCTTTATAACAGAACTTTTCTGTATCCAGCCCACTGTGTAATCACCATCAATGAAGGTGGACTCTTCTAAAGGCTGGTTGGGGTTCATGCTAGTTCTCAGTTTGGCATATTTACAGGAGAGTGAACCTTAGACTCTCACTCTCACTAAGTGAAACTTAGACTCTCACTACCTCAGTTTGCTCCTCTTCAAAATGGGACAAATCACAATATCTAAATCATAGGGTTGTTATGAAGGTGAAATGGGTTACTAGATGGAGAGTACTTGAAACAGTGAAGGCACCGGGTAAGCTCTCAAATATGAGTTCCTACTTCTATTACTACATCTCTGCTTCTCCCACTGGAGCCTGGAAGAACCAGTCGTGGGGTCTCGTCTGAGGTGAGACAGAGCATGTGGAAGTCTCTGCAAACTAAATGGTTAAGTAAGAAAATGGTTCAGATGATTAAAGCCATGAAGATATTTGACTAAACTTCCTTCACAAGTTCCTTAATTCTTTACTTGGTAGGCACAGACGTGGCTATAAATATTAAGAAGGCATAGTTTTACAGCTGGAAGAAACCTCACAGGGTGTCTGGTGTGGTCACTCAGTTTATTCTTTCATCAGAGAAGTAGAATGGATTGCTAAGTTTTACTCAGCTGGATGCAGGGTTAAACCTAGTTCTCTTGCTGCACGAAAACATATATCTATTTTTTCTTAATGGCCCAGAATAGACTACTTTTATATAAAAACAAAGAAACCCCCATTAAGCCACAAAAATCCTGCTGTACTCTTAAGTCTTGAGACACTAAAAGAGATATATTCCTTGCAGTATTGTATTTTACAATTAGACCACATGTATTAGACCACATACACATACACACACACACACACACATATGCATACCCTCCCCCTCCTAATAATTGACCACTATGCTACTAGATCGGGGACTTACAAATACATTTTTATAGAAAAATTCGATTCCCATGTGTAACTGCTTTTTCAGTAGTGTTTTGCAGAGGAATGACCAGGATGATAATGGGGCCTGCTAGTCTGACATCCAGGGCAAGTGCTGGCTGCATGGCAGTTGTGTTGTCCCTAGGTTCTAGGAAGTCCTGAAGGAAGATCTTATTGTCTGTAGCAATATACAGGGAACACTTGATCAGGGCAAGTCACTCCCACTCATTTTGAAAATAACATAGAGTTAAATAGACCCAGTGCTGAGGTATGTACCCCTCAATGCTCTAGAAGCGAGCATTGTTGTCAGTAGATAGAACATTATTCTACACTGACAGTTGGGGATGGTGTCACCAATTGTACATTTGACAAGTTAACAGAGAATGTGGTGCTCTTCATGTTTGGCCAAAATTCATATATTAATTTCGTTTTTGTTTTTGCCTAGATTATCTTTAATTGCACCATTACTTGCACAAGCAGATAGTAAGATATAAACATTGAAACAACTGCAAAATAACTATTCAGGGGAAAATAGCTAAATGAAAATAGAGTGGAATAAAAAAGGGCATTTCAGGGGCCGGCCTGGTGGCGCAAGCGGTTAAGTGCGCGCGTTCTGCTGCGGCAGCCCAGGGTTCGCCGGTTTGGATCCTGGGCACGCACCAACGCACTGCTTGGCAAGCCATGCTGTGGCGGCGTCCTATATAAAGTGGAGGAAGATGGGCACGGATGTTAGTCCAGGGCCAGTCTTCCTCAGCAAAAGAAGAGGAGGATTGGCAGATGTTAGCACAGGGCTGATCTTCCTCACAAAAATAAATAAATAAATAAAAGACAAGTCTCCCTTAAAAAAAAAAAAGTTCATTTCATAATGAAATAGACAAGGGGCACATTTTAAATATGCATTTTCTTCGAAACATTTTCACAAATTTGATAATTACATTCATTTTATTTAAAGTTATCTAAGATTAACTTATACCAAGAGAAAAAAATATCCTCTGTACTATACTATAAAAGCTATAAAATCTAATTAGATAGTGGAAATTCAATGGAAATTATTATAGCCATAAAGAATTAGAACACAATAAATAGTATAGATTTTAGAAATTTATTGTCTAAGGTAGATAGTGCATACATTATTAAGCAATGTGGAAGTCATCTGGAGAAATATTTATTCAGAAGTGAATTAAATAAGGATACTGAAGATTATTAAGGTCACCATAAAGGCATTAAACCATAGAGAGGGAAGAGAGAGATGCTGAAAACAGACTCAATGGAACGCTTAGTGTCAGAAATCTGCAAAGAACAGAATATGTGTTTGTGAAGGCATATTGCATGAAAAACACTTTTTGAATAGTTGTATAAACAGCTTCAGTTTTCAAAAACAATAGGAAATACATTTTACACAATATGATCAGAAAAGGAAAACTGCATTTTATGCAAAGCTTGATGTGAATTCATTTTCTTTGTTGTGGCTTAACTACCCCCAGCCTCTCACGTCTAATCATAACAGACTCTTTCTGGGTTAATTATGTTTCTAGTTCTAAAGATGAGTTAACCACTTACACAGGGAATTTGACTTTCATTGATCAAGACAAAAAAAAAAAAAGTTTATGTTCTGATGAACATTTAACTGACTACCATCCTGGCTTATTAAGATGACCCTGTTACAGGCATCCAAGTGAAGCACCCAGTGTCTGGAAAGGACGCAAGAGGACCTCCGTAGACACTACAAACAATTGCAAATAGTGTCATAAATTAGTTCTTAATCATTAAGTAGAGAGCCTGAGAACTGAAATGGGAGAGGACTTTCATTCCACTGAAGGAAATAGTACATTTAGAGACCAAATGGTAAAGAAAATTACTAGAACGAGCAGGACAATTTAACTTGAAACTTGACTATGCATCATATCCTTTCGTCCAGCTAAGAAAATCAATGCCTCAGCTTACCCGTGCAATTTTAATTGTAAATCCAACGAAATCACAGAAGAGCAAACATGAGATTGGATCTGAAAGTATGTAATTTACTTTGGCAATCAAATAACAGCAAAACTATTGAAAATACAGTATCGTTTTCACTTATATATTGACCATGTGTTTTTAACATGTTCTGAAATATATGTTCACTATAGACACACTTATTATAGTTTTTACAAAAAGTAAGTGAAAAATTAAGCCTTTATTTGGTCTAAATATCACAGTTCTGGGCAGGGGCTACTGAATCTCACATGGTGTTTTGTGACATTTTTTCCTATTTTGAGGCTATGGGAAAGTAGATTTGGTACTCAATATCATTGTATTTCTTAGATTCTCAAAATATTGAACTAAGAGCAAGGATGGATAGATATGAAAGAGCTTGCTATGGATGATCATTCCCCAGAACTGTAAGTGTTGGTGTGAGCTTGAATTAGTTCTATGGATTTAACCACCACCTGTTTTCAATGTCTATTCTTCAGTATAAGATTTGCTGGACACTATTTCAAATTTCCAAGATCCTAGTGTTCAGTGAGAAAACATAACTTCCTATGATCAGTAATATGGCATACTTCTTAATGTAACCAAAGTAACTTCCTTACCTTTAAAATGAAAAAGGCAGGGAAATATTTTAAAAACAGGGAAGGAAAATCAAAAGATAGCAACATGTTCCTTGAAGGAATTACTTAATATTTAAAAATAAAATTATGCAAAGGCTCTTGAAATCTTAAGTCCACAGTCCTATGGACTTAAGACATATATATATACACATGTATATATATACATGTATATATATATAGAGAGAGAGATTCTACCTCATTTAAGATGACACTAAAATTCTATGAGCTGAAATTCACTATTGACAAAAAAAAAAACCCAAAGTGTTTGACTCTACTGGACCTTTACCTTCATTGGAGCTTAGTATATTCGATGTAATAAATTCACACTTTTCTATGTTAAATTCATTCATACAATAGGAGCTTATAAAGAAGAATATAGACTAAAGAGTAAGTTGCATAATGAGATTTAATCTATGTAAAATATGTCCTGGAAAAAATGCCCTTTCCTTTCATCCTATCCCTTGGAACAAGATGCCCTGCTGGAAACCACAATAAAATGAGAGCTGGGGAAAACTCCTCTGGCAAGCAAGTTGCTTTTTAAAACAAAAGTTCTCCAAGCCCACCAAGCCCATGATCCTGGGGTGGGCTTAATTAATGTCAGTGAAGTCTCAAAGCTTCCCTGAGGCTTAAAGGGGAAATAAATCTCAATGGGTTCTCCATGCCTTCCTCTCTGAGATATTCAGATTGGAGACACACGCACATGCACACGCACACACACCCTACAGATGTGGACGAGTGCATATGCAGGCATGCCACATACATGCATGTACACAGTAGGTGCCTATTTCATTATGAAATGCTCTTTTTAAAATTTTATTCATTGCACAGTAGGTTCACACATCACTTTACCGTCATTTTTAACATGGCTCCGGAATGTCAACAGCTGTATTGCAATCTTATAATCAGAATGATTTAGCTATTTCTCTAAGTGGACATGGTAACATTTCTGTCTTGCTTTTGGGTTCTGTCATTGCCTAATATTTTTATTGAACCCACAGTGCTGCTCTCTCCAGCTCATCTAAAAAGACATACCTGAGTAGAATCTCCAGTTATTTTTCATTAAAATTTTACTCCATGTTCAATAGTCTCTCACTGAATTGAAAGTTTGTTTTTTTCCAAGGGTGCACTCGATTTCATTTTACTTAGTCAGTGAGATTCGGACGTGATTACATACCTTTCTACCAGAAACAAATGAATATAAATGCTAATAAAATGTTTAATTTTCTTTTATTTTGGTTATGCATGCAAAGCCTTACCAATAGCAGGTTCACAGATCATAGAAAACCATATTGTCCCTGAAAAAGGAATGAGGAGGCTAGAGATCGGGCTTCATTAATACCTAAATATATGGTTAATGCTGATTCACTGGTTTGGAAGTTACAATTCCACCCCACAAATAGCACATGTGACTTTCAGTGTGAAACACACACATGTTCAGAACCATTAAGCGGCTGTACCACCCAGGGAAGCAATCATATTCACTCCTGATCCACACACTGAAAAATGATCACTTTTACAAAAATTTTCTTCCAGTTGTTTTTTTCCTACCTTTCCAATTGTGTCAGCCATATCATTTTGAGCTTCTGAGTCACTTTAAAAGTTTTGTTATGCGGACTTCAACTTTCTAAATATCTCAGAAATATACAAGTGGTCTTAACAAATATGGTGTGACGGCCGTGTGGTTCCCTGTTGCCTTTGTAGTTTGTAAGACTCTCTAACATTATTTAATTAGCTAAAATTTTTCCTCTCTGGAGAAATGGAAACTCAGTGAAATGTCAACAATGCTGTCAGTCTGCTTCAGGCTAAACTCATTACACAAAAACTGAAGGTAAAAATAGTCCAAGGCAGAATTCTTTGTCATAATTCTGAGGCCCACACCTTATGCCAATGAAATCCATATGTAATTCTATGAAAATGTTAAATTGGGAAGAATAACTAATAAATTATCTCAACAGAGGCAATAATTGATCAGTCCTTGCATAGAAATTTATCATTAGCCAAATAACATATGAAGTTCTGTCAGGGATTATCTGAGTACTACATTTACTGTTTGATGAACCTTCACTTTTGAGTTCTGGTAAGGCCAAAAAATGCACGGTGCTGCT
Source organism: Ceratotherium simum simum (assembly GCF_057802395.1). Lineage (NCBI taxonomy): Eukaryota > Metazoa > Chordata > Mammalia > Perissodactyla > Rhinocerotidae > Ceratotherium > Ceratotherium simum. The sequence continues at coordinate 45,484,827 of NC_141922.1, read as the reverse complement.
TTTTACTCCTGAAATGAATCTTTTTCCCCAAGAAAGGAAAAAAAAAACAAAACATTATCTTTTTAAGCCAAGTATAGCCAAGAACAGAACACGAATGCCTCACTTATCTGAATTATCATGGAGGGTTTGGGACCCATGGACTCATTACTAAAGATAATAAAATTTGGCATTTCCTATTGTCTGAGGGTTTCTAAAGGCTAAATTTCTTGATTTATTTAAATAGATGATAGGAAAGAGCAAACTACAAAAACAAGTGCTATATACTGAAGGCATGTGAATTACCTCCTTCCCGAGGATAATGCAAATTAGAAGTACGTAAAGCTTTGTCTGCACCTGGGATCTTTAATGAGGATAAAGAAAAATCAGACAGAGAGTCTCCTGGGGAAAGAGAGGATCGTTATTTGAATAACCTGCAGTGAATTCTAATCAATGCGACGTGACTTTGAAAATGAATGTGGTCTTTCAACCCGCTGTACTTGAGCTGTAATATTAATCATAACTTCATGGTACAGTAAAGCTTATGACAAAAGCTTATTTGGTGGACTCAGAAAAAGACTGGCTTGGATATGCCAAGGAAATATGGAACCATGGAAATACAAAGGCTCTTCTTTTTTCCTCCTTGCTAGCCCATTTATTGTCTAGTGTATTCTGTTATCTTTATCTGATTATCTCAACAAAGGTTGATGCAAATTGCATGTCATAACTGTAATTGTTTTCTTTTTTCTTCAGAGGCGACATTTTACATGTAACTCATTTCCTGACACAGTTTTAGGAGTGTTATTTAACATTAAATTATACCAGGAAACTGGTGTGCCAATCTGTGAAGGATGCATTAAACAGCACAGCAAACCTCTGCATCACAGGAGGGAATTTTAACCCTGCCCAGAAAGAGCCCTGCATTCTTTACAAGTGCCTGCTGGACCTGAAGAGGGTTGAGCATATACATAGTAGATTTCCTGGAATGCTAGGTAGAAAAGAGAGGCTGACTTAAATAATAATTTTCAAAAAATTCAGCTATCAAGTGTTTTCTACCTAAAAGAAAAAGTAATTATTTTTTGACAAGCTGACATTAAAATGCTTATATCAGAGGAACATAATGTGTTAAAGCTAAATGCTCAAGAATCATACGAGGAAGGAGGATGATAAAATAAACATCTTAAAATAATTTAAATCATCTTTTGTCAGAAAGTAATTCCAGGGAAAAAAGAAGCCTGGCATATTTGCATTGGCCTAATAGAAATAGTGTTTAGTAATCAGAGCTGTCATCTTGGTTATTTTTGTTGCTATAATGCTCTGAAGGGAACTACAAAGGGTGTGACTCAGATGTGCTGTCCAGCATGTGCCATTACTTCTTGACAAAGCCGTGTTCCCGAGGCAAAACAGAAGTGAATTCTTCAAATGTATATTTTCACAAGAAAGCAGTTTCCAGATTTCAGGTGTGAAGTGAAAGGCAATGTTAGGTGGTACACACAAATCTGATGGCATCCAAAGTGGACAGATGCACTCCAAACTTACTCTTGCTTTGCAGAATTTAAGAACCAGAAGGTCTCACGGGACATCATACATTTCATCTCCTGCTTTAATGTCCCACTCAAATCATCATGGTCTCTGGGAAATACATACACGCACACACAGATGGAATATATATTGGATATAAATGGAATGTGGGTATATATATGTGCATGTATGTGGAACAAATATGGAATATAATATGGAAGATATATGTATATATGTATGGAATGTACAAACTCGTATATATGCATGTAGATATAATATAGACAAAAAGGTAGATCACTAAACTTGAAGTCATACTAAATCACATCATGGGCCCTCATATACAGCCCCTAATAAGTTTTTTTAGTGTCATTTTAATGATCTTTTACTGACAGTTTTATTCCTAGCCAAAATTATTATTTGTGAATAATTATAACTTGTTTTGTGTATGATTTTAAAATTCTAACCTTAATGCTGATGAAGTCCAACATTTTGGCTCTTTCTGTGTGCTGAGAAGTTAGACACTGTATGAGATAGACACAATTTTTTAATTTTTGGGTGAGGAAGATTAGCCCTGAGCTAACATCCGTGTCCATCTTCCTCTACTTTACCTGTGGGAAGCCTGCCACAACATGGTTTCATAAGCGGTGCGCATAGGTCTGTGCCCAGGATCCAAACCCTGGGTTGCCAAAGCAGAGCGCATGAACTTAACTGCCATACCACCAGACTGGCCCTAGACACTATTTTTATACCCATTTTAGAGATGAGAGTCCAGGGTCTTAGGGATGTTGAATTATTTTCTCAATTTAATTCAAGTTGTAAGTGGCAAAGCCAAAAATGAAATCTATACTTCTAATATTATCATTTCATGCTTTTTTAAAACAACTTTACATGCCACAAAATTTATGCATTTTAAGGGTACAATTCAATGATTATTAGTAAATTTACTGAGTTGTGTAACCATCACCACAATGTACTTTTAAAACACAGTCATCTCCCCAGTAAGATCCCTCATACCCGTCTACGGTTAGTCTTTGTTCCTACGCTCAGCCCTAGGCAACCACTACCCTATTTCCATCTCTATAGGTTTGCCTTTTCTGGACATTTCATATAAATGGAATCATATAATATGAGGTCTTTGTGTCTGGCTTCTTTCACTTAGCATAATGTTTTTGAGGTTATCTATGTTGTTACTTCATGCTTTTTATAACGCATTTGTCTATTCTTCCCTCTGCTCACTGCTTCTGCTCTATTTTGAGCTGTTTCTATTTTGATCTCAATTTAGGATGGGAAGCAGAGATTCATTGCAGCAAAGGGGAAAGAACAGTGTGATTGAGAGGAAGCAGGTCTGGTTTGGGACCTATAACCAAAACATTCAGTCTCTCAACTACCTCACTTGCCAAGTTTTGCTTACTGAGAAGACCAAATGAGATGAGGCCCGTAATAGTGCTTGTAAAACCACATGAAATGATAGTCTATTATTATTGTGTTTATTACAGCATTATGAGGTAAATGACAAGTTTTCAAGATGCAATAATCCCTCTACACTCAAGGAATTCTGGGTCTGGGTGAGAAAGATTGATTAACATAATCTCGACAGTGATAAGGAAATCTAGGATCCTTCAGTTCAGGTCACCAATTCTTGGTTATAAAGCTGTTCGAAACTCAAGTTCAAATTTATATGCCACAAATGGTAGGCTTTAATTATGCAAAACTTATAAACCATTCCCAAATGCTATTCAAGGCAGTCCATAGTAGTGGCCACCAGCCCCAAACTGTGGAAATTACATGAGAACAAACTGTGGCGTCCTTTGAAAATGCAGATTTCAGGATTTACTAGAATTGGAGCTTTAAAATCTTCAATTTTGGGGGAGAGGAGTCAAGATGGCGGCGTAGGCGGACTCTGAACTCACCTCCTCCCGTGGACACAGCCAATTTACAACTACTCGTGGAAAAATTACCCCTGAGACAGAACTGAAAACTGGATGAGAGGAACTCCTGCAACAACGGACAATCCTAACTGGGGTAGAAGAGGCAGAGACTCCCTTCTGGAGAGGAAAAACGCCGCCTTCACAAGCCGCCAGCGTCACGGCCGCCGGGAGCAGCTCACAGGTACGCAGCCTCCCTGGAGGCGCGGGGCCCTGAGCCGGGGAGCGCCCCCGCTGTGGGCATTTTGTGGACCCAGCACAATCGACACCAGCGGCATAATATCTGACTGTGCCTGCTACTAAAACACTGGGGAGCACCCCCAGAAAACCCGGTTCACAAAGAAACTAAAACTGGCTCTTAAAGGGCCCGCGCACAAACTCACCCGTTTCAGGAAGCACCCTAAAATCACCAGAAAGAAAGGTGTACAGTGCTTTAGTGACAAGAGACTCACCTAATAGGCCCTGAGTGCATCTCGGTGAGGGGTGAGACCTCTCCAGGGACTGGGACAGGAACCAGACAAGGATGCCCACTGTCACCACTCCTATTTAACATAGTACTGGAAGTCCTAGCCAGAGCAATCAGGCAAGAGAAAGAAATAAAAGGGATCCAAATTGGAAAGGAAGAAGTGAAACTGTCACTATTTGCAGATGACATGATTTTATATATAGAAAACCCCAAAGAATCCACCAGAAAACTTTTAGAAGTAATAAACAAATATGGTAAAGTTGCAGGATACAAAATCAACATACAAAAATCAGTTGCATTTCTGTACACTAACAACGAAGTAGCAGAAAGAGAAATTAAGAATACCATCCCATTTACAATTGCAACAAAAAGAATAAAATACCTAGGAATAAACTTAACCAAAGAGGTGAAAGATCTGTACACTGAAAACTATAAAACATTGCTGAAAGAAATTGAAGAAGACACAAAGAAATGGAAAGATATTCTGTGCTCTTGGATTGGAAGAATTAACATAGTTAAGATGTCCATACTTCCTAAAGCCATCTATAGATTCAATGCAATCCCTATCAAAGTTCCAACAACATTTTTCACAGAAATAGAACAAAGAATCCTAAAATTTATATGGAACAACAAAAGACCCCGAATAGCTAAAGGAATCCTGAGAAAAAAGAACAAAGCTGGAGGTATCACACTCCCTGATTTCAAAATATACTACAAAGCTGTAGTAACCAAAACAGCATGGTACTGGCACAAAAACAGACACACAGATCAATGGAATAGAATTGAAAGCCCAGAAATAAACCCACACATCTATGGACAGCTAATCTTTGACAAAGGAGCCAAGAACATACAATGGGGAAAAGAAAGTCTCTTCAACAAATGGTGTTGGGAAAACTGGATAGCCATATGCAAAAAAATGAAAGTAGACCCTTACCTTACACCATACACAAAAATTAACTCCAAATGGATTAAAGACTTGAATGTAAGACCTGAAACTGTGAAATTTCTGGAAGAAAACATAGGCAGCACGCTCTTCGACATCAGTCTTAGCAACATCTTCTCAAACACCACGTCTGACCGGGCAAGAGAAACAATAGAAAAAATAAACAAATGGGACTACATCAAACTAAAAAGCTCCTGCACAGCAAAGGAAACCATCAACAAAATGAAAAGACAACCTAACAATTGGGAGAAGATATTTGCAAACCATACTTCTGATAAGGGCTTAATCTCCAAAATATATAAAGAACACATGCATCTTACCAACAAAAAAACTACCAACCCAATTAAAAAATGGGCAAAGGACCTGAACAGACATTTCTCCAAAGAAGATATATAGATGGCCAACAGACACATGAAAAGATGTTCAAAATCGTTAACTATCAGGGAAATGCAAATCAAAACTACAATGAGATATCACCTGACGCCCGTCAGAATGGCTATAATTAACAAGACAAGAAACAACATGTGTTGGAGAGGATGTGGAGAGAAGGGAACTCTCATACACTGCTGGTGGCAGTGCAAACTGGTGCAGCCACTATGGAAAACAGTATGGAGGTTCCTCAAAAAATCAAGGGTAGAACTACCATATGATCCAGCCATCCCACTGCTGGGTATTTATCCAAAGAACTTGAAAACACCAATTTGTAAAGGTACATGCACCCATGTGTTCATTGCAGCGTTATTCACAATAGCCGAGACTTGGAAGCAACCTAAGTGCCCATCAAGGGACGAATGGATAAAGAAGCTGTGGTATATATACACAATGGAATACTACTCAGCCATAAGAAACGATGAAATCCAGCCATTTGTGACATCATGGATGGACATTGAGGGTATAATGCAAAGTGAAATAAGTCAGAGGGAGAAGGTCAAATACCGCATGATTTCCTTCATTCAGTAGTAGATAATAACAACAATAAAGAAACACATAGGGACAGAGATTGGATTGGTGGTTACCAGAGGGGAAGGGGGGAGGGAGGAGGGTGAAAGGGATAATTGGGTACATGTGTGTGGTGATGGGTTGTAATTAGTATTTTGGTGGTGAACATGATGTAATCTATGCAGAAATAGAAGTACAATGATGTACACCTGAAATTTATACAATGTTATAAACCAATGTTACTGCAATAAACAAAAAATTAAAAAAAAAAATCTTCATTTTTAAAAATTCTGAAGATGATCCATTTATATCCTAAAATTTCAGAACCAAACTTGAGTGAAAAGAGTTCTTAGATATGTTACCCAGAGCGTGGTCACTATTAGAGCATTCTTTAATCATATCACAAATCTCATTGTGCAGAGGTTGCTGTTGGCCTCCAACGTCCACTCTCCCCTTCTCCCCTTTAGTCCCATAACCTCAGAATGTTAGCTGAGCACAGGGCTGCCCAGCATCCCTTCCTGCTAGGTGTGGTCAAGTGACTAATTCCTGGTGAACGAGATGTGAACAGAAGCGATGGATGCTGTTTCTGGGTCACGTCCTTAACAGAAAGGGGTTTACTTTCCATTTCTCTCTTCCTCCTTCCCACTAGCTAGACTATGGACAGGGTAGTGGTGAACCATCCGTGGCCACGTGGATACGGGCAACACTGGGAATGACAAAGCAACAGCACAGAAGGAGTTCAGGTCACGAATAATCTCATGGACTGCCTACCAGCTCAGATTCTTAAGTTAGAGAAAGAAACTTTTATTTTGTTTAAATTATTATTATTTTGTTCTCTGATAAATAACTAAACCAATATCTTAACCAATGCAGTTATTAAAAGGCATTCAATGTTCAGAAAACTCAGACAAACAGCTTCTGAATGTCTCAACTCCCAAGGTTGTTTATTTCCTGCACACATTCACTTCACATAGTTTAAGTAAGACCTGGGTCTCTGCGATCCTGTGCAATAAGGTGTTCAATTTGGAGATCCTGAGATTTGGTCAGAGGAGGAATCCCACATGAAAGCCTGTGGAGGAAGTGGCATAGAGAGTCTAGTTTGCATGGCAGAGGTTTACATTTGGTCTCACGTATTGAGACCGGGTGAGTGTGAGATGACTGGTGTGAATGAACTGAGGCCAGGTGACTGGTCTTAGTCATCTTTGGTTTCTCCAGAGAACCTGGCACACAGTAAGCACTCAAAACTACCTTTTGATCTATTCTCAGCAAGAGACTCCTGCACAGCATGAGTGCTGATATAACAAAATTCGCAAGCTTATCCATAGGTGATGCACACTACACCGTGGTTATTTCTTTAAAAGGGAGTATGAGAGCATGCACTATTAGGCAAGTGGAATTGGTAATTGCTTGGTTCCTTTCAGCTCTAACACTTCATGGCTCTCTCTCCCTTTCCCCCAAACCATTGCTGGTTCTCTACTATCTTAAGAAAAAGTACACAAAGATTCCACACCCTCCATAAATGCACACCAGTTCACTCTCTTTCCAGCTTCCTCTCTCTCTCTACTTGCCCTGAATTCTCCCTGTATTTTCCTGACCTTACATTCTGCTCCACCTGTTCCCTCTGCTTGGGGACATATCTACCTATCAAATTCCCATCCACTCTGCATGAGTGAATGCCCTTCAGTGTTATGCGAATACACAGATCCCCTGATGGCAGGCAAGGTAAACAGCCCCGACAGCTTCTGGACATCATTCTAATAGATTTTGAATGATGATCTCTCGCTGAGGAGACTCCATACGGCACAACTCCAAGTCATAAACCAGAGCATTGAAGATGCCTGCTGATCAAGAAAGGGTCACCCTCGTATTCTGGGCCCCTGATGTCTGCTGCAGGTGGACTAAGATCAGAGCTGATTCCCAGGCATAGCCCTTTCCTGATGATTGCTTCCACTTAAGAAGTCCCATGGGTGCACTATCACCAAAATGCCTTCTAAATGCTTCTCCTCATCTCCACCACATCTGGGTACCACCTACGCCTCCCCAACCATTACTATCTTAGCCTGAGTCATCATCAGTGCCCACATGAACTTATCTAAACTACTGCAACAGCCTCCCTACTAGTCTCTCTTCATTCTAATCTCCCTACCCCAGTTAATTCTACACAAAAGAATCAGAATGATTTGAAGCCCACCAACGGCTTCCCATTGCACTGATCATGAATCTAACAACAACATTAATATCTAGCTTCTGCCAGCCCCTCTGACTTCATCTTGTACTACCCCCTCCTGTCCACGCTACTCCATGCACCTGTTCCTCAACACAGCAAGCTCTCCCTGTTTTATGGCCTTTGCACCTGCAGTATCTTCTGCCGGGAACACATTGCCCTTTCAGCTTTGCCTGGCTGGTCACTTCTCCTCAAACAAGTCTCAACTCAAAAGTCACCTCTCAGAGAAAACTTCCCTGGCCCCCGCCAGCTAACACTCCTCTCTCACACCATATCAGACCATTTTCTTCAGAGCACTTAACAGTATTTGAAATTAATTTATTTTAGTTGAACACATCATTCACTATCAATAAATTGCTGTTAAACGGATGAGTTTAGCCTAGTGTTAGGAACTCAAGCTCTGGAACCAGTCATCCTGAGCGAGTCTTGGCTCTGACATCTGACATCTGTGTGTGTGGGAGCCAGTAACTTATCCTCGTTGTTACTCGGTTTCCTCATCTGTAAAGTGGGGATACTAATAACACCTGCTTTATAGGGTTGTTATCAAGATTAGATAAATTAATACATGCAATAGAGGGGTAAAATGCTTATGTGGAACATCATGTGCACTCAGAAAAATCAGTTCACAATTTAAACAATTACACTTAAATTTCTAGCCATGACTAAAGCCAAAAAGGATTTCAGTAACTATATAGGTTTATCAAATGCTTAAGGTTTTCAGTGGAATAAGAACACTGAGTGAACATTACATGACCAATTTTGGGGCCCCTGAATTGTTAAGGTAAGCTGCTATTCAAGAGTCTAATTTTTTCTTCATTAATTCATTCATCTAAGAAAATTTTACCGAATTATTATACATGATGGTCTGTGCTAGGTTCTAAAAAGGATGAATTGCCCACAGAGTTGAGAACAGATGTAAACAAGCAGTTACAGTACAATAAACATCAAAAGGTACATATCCAGAACCACAGGAATGCAGAGGAGGGAGCATGGAGAAGGAAGCACCTACCCCAACTGTCTTGGGGGAGGGGATAGCTGGCCAGGAAAGCTTCGTGGTTCTTGCAAGGCAGGCTCTAGCCTTGGACTGCTTGATATTTTGTGAGCACCTGTGGACTCCCTATTGTGGGTGAGAACATCATGCAGAGAACATGTAGTCACTTCATGAGTGCATAACCAGGAAAGAATGCAGAATAGTTTGCTCTACCCAGCAGCATGTGAATAAATATGCCACACATATGTATTTACACAAATGCAGACTTACAGGCTTGCTACAGAGGGGAAGGAGAAAAGTGTTGAAACCTGATGGCATATCAAGCATTTCCTCAGGGATGCTGTCTGTCAGTCAGTTTGTGCTGGCTGGTTGAAAATCACATGTGGCTTTCAGATGTAGAAAAGGAAAAGTGTTTCATATGAAAATGGGAATGTTTTTAGTATAATGCTTGACGTAAGCCACTTGAGCAATCATATGATATTTCTGGGCAAATCTTTGGGCATAAGTTTCTGGAAAAGCTTCTGAAGACCATCTTCTTGGTTTCCCCTTTTCTTCTCAGGCCCTGGTCCTCTTTCAGGGACTGGGTTTGTTCTAGCTGAGACATGCCTCCCGCCATTTGTCTATTGTGGGGAGATGATAAAGCTGTGAAATTTATTTTCACCCTGTTTTTCCTTTAATCCATGCCAAATCTTACTACAAGAAAGGTGAATGGGGAACAAAACTCTGATAAGATTCATGGCATGAATAAAAAGGTCTGAAGTTAAGTTTTTAAATGAGGAGGAATGTCTGTGAAAAGGGCACCAAAGAAGTGTAAGGAGAGACGTAGATTAGTTGTTTATCCAAATCTGTCCTAATCAAAAGTAAATAAAGCTTCAGAGGAGGAAATGATACAGCATTCTAGCTGAGTGTAGTAGTTTTGGAGTCATCGAGATCCAACCTGAAGGCTGCCCCTGCTGCTTACTAATTACTTTACTTCGGGGGCAGAGCCTGTCAGGACTCCTCAATACTCATCTTCTCTTCCTGAACACGTAGCTAGATTCCATTTCCCAGCCTCCCTTGTGCTAGATGTGGTCACATTTTTAATTCTGGCCAACAACCAATGGCCACCTTTGCCCTGATCCAGTGCTAAACTGTACTACGTTGTCACAAGAGATAAAAATTACGTTTTCTTGGGCATCAGAAATTTTGAGGTTGTTACAGCAGCTGGTCTAACACAGTTTAAGATTCCTAAACTCTGCTTTAGTTTCTTCTGTAAAGTGGGGCTAACACACCTTCCCTATAAGATTGTTATGAGGACTCTTGGGTGGTTCCTTTGTCTTGTCCTCCAGTTGATTTCTTGTTCCTTCATGTGCTTATAGTTTTCCTTATTACAGTAAAAACATTTTTTATAGTCCTTATTCTCTCATGCCCACTCTGCTTGCTAGTTGGAGGAAAATTATAGGAAAAGTGAAGTAGCCTGAGCGCAGTGACTCTCAATAAGACGTTTCTAGGAAGGAGTGACAAACTTCTTTAAGTCTTTAATTCAGTGTAAGATATAAGCTGGGGCCCTGTGGGGCCTCTGAGCATAGTCACATAACTCGAAAACACAAAGAGGACTCTAGAAACTTTGAAAGTTAAGATAGATCATTATTAATTTTCTCAAAGGGGCTGCCACAGGGATTTTACACACTGATGTTGCACAGAGTTTCTCAGAAATACTTTCTAGAACTCAGACTCTCTCCTCAGTTTCACACTCACGATAACCACTAAAAATCTCTCCCATGCTCTCATCTACTTGGTTTCCTTTCCATCAAAGTCATCATTGCATTCACTCTCTCCTCCCCCTCATTGCTATCTCCCTGCTGGAGAAAAGAGATGGAATTTCTGGCCCTACCCACTGGCCAAACCAGACTACACTCTGCCACAAGCTGCAGGTCCCATCTCCTTCATGGAGGAAGGTGCACACCCCTTGAGAAGGGTGGTTCTCATTTCCTCCAACAACTTATCTTGTAAATCACTCTCATAAAACATTTTCAGTAAATAAAATTCTCCACCTTGTCATATAGTTTGATCTGATGATTTACATACCCGAGAAGGGAAAAATCAGAGGAATATTCAAATCTTCATTCTGACAATAATCAGTTATGAACAGGTCTTCACAGTCAAAGCAAAGCCAAGAATTCACTCCAAGGGAAAGACAGATGAAGAGCTGTCCTGAGAGGCCTGGCTGAACAACGCTAATCCTTGGCCTCTTTGAAGGGGTAGGCAGGGCTGGCCAGGCAGGAAGGAATAGTGCAGTCCAGATATGCTCTGATTTAATTCGCACAGAGAGAAATCTCTCTTGCTAATAACACCTCTTACATCTGGCTACCCATGGTAAATTGAAACAGCCACATTTCTAATATATAAGGTTAAGACACTGTGAAAATGCCATTTTTATCTATGAGAGGTAAATATAATAATCACTGATATTACTTCAGACTAACCTTCAGGCGTATTTGTTCAGCCATTCAGGGACTGGAACCCTAGATGACTAACCTTAGTTGAAAACAGGATGAACCAACAACTTGGGGTCCCACTGGAGTAGGCAGCCAGGAGCAACTCAACTTCCTGTGATCTTTCATACCGCTGAACTCGTGGTGGTTAAGAATTGTGAAGGGTCTGAGATTTTGCCCTACTTGTAAGCTATCAAGAGACACGCACTTTCTGAACAAGAGACAAAGGACTTTATTGCTCATGGAACAGCAGGCAGCATGAGCTTTGTGTTTGCATTGGTTCCCCTTGTCATCCAGGTCCCATGCGCACAATGTGCATGCAGTGAGTTTGGGTCATATCTGAGGCACCCCAAGCTGAGGAAATCCAAATCTTCTATAATGGGTTGTGAGCAAACCTGTCCAAACTCTGCCCCAGAGGGAAATATTATCTTTATTACCCTAGACAGCAAACAAATTTGTCTTCTTTCCTGGAGGGAGACACTAGCTCTACACTTCAAGGCTGTTTGCCCTGCAGACACCCCTGAAAAGATAGTCTAGGACAAAAAGTGTCACTGTCTCTGCTCGCCAGATGTGCAGAAATGCGAGAGATCCGTGGAGAATTGTCTCCCAACAATGTGGCAGTGTGTACCAGAAACAAGGCATATTGAGAGTAGGTGAATCTGCTGGGGTCCAAGTCTAGCTGCATTATTATTTAGCAGATTTCAAGGAAATTACTTAAACTCTGGATTTCAGTTTCTTCATCTGTGGAGTAGGGGAGATATTACCTATCATATAGAGATACTATAAGGATTAAATAAAGATGGTCAGTAAAGTAAATGGTGACTGATTGTATATGCATATTACACAGGTAATGTATAACGTTATATTCTAAATTTTACAATATAATGCTATATATTACTTTATTTTGCACTTCTTATTAATGTAGACTATATTTTTGTTTAGTTAATGAATCTAGTCAGCTTTGTTTATCCTGAGCGCCATAAGGAGCCCTAGACAATAAGCCAGACTATCTGGGTTCCAAGTCTACCACAAACCAGCTACGAAGCTTAGTGAGTCACTAAAACTCATTGGTCAAAGTAGGAGATTAGACAAGAATTCAGGGATAGCAAATAGATTTCATCTCAGTGCCATGTCCGAGCAATGGATGGTGACTGCCTGGAGAGTCGTGCTGAGAAAAATTTTGAGCCTGTATCTAGGCTCAGCAGGAAAGTGTGTCCGTGATGAGCTAGCCATATCTTCAAGGTGCAGCCATGTCTTTGTGGTGCATCCATATCTTCAAGGGGCAGCCATATCTTCGAGGTACAGCCATATATTCAAGGTTCAGGTGTGGGCTAGAGGGGTGGAAATATGGTATCACTCTTACCATTGCTTTACACATAACAGTTGTTAAGTTAATAAGTACTAATTCATTAGTTGACCAATTAAGAAATAAGGTGTCTGGAACCCTGGGTCAAGGATGAAAAATAAGAAGGACATGAAGTGATGGGCAGGTGAGGGGGGTGGCAAAGAATCACTTTATGATTTTGCTTTGGGATCAGGGGAGGCTTACTTTTAGATAGGCCATGACCTCTAAGCCAAGTTAAGTACTTCTGGAAATCCCCAACTGTTATCAGGCTGTATGTGGAGCCCAGCTGGCCTTTTTTCAAATGACCTGGTGTGTTGATGCTGCCTCTGGTTTCTCCTGGGCTCCAAATTACTGCTATGAAGCAGCTGCTCAAACACTTTAATGGCCACAATTAAACAGACCCAGAGGCTGACCTTTAGACATGGCAGTGGTTAATTGAGCCAACTGCCCTGGGGTCTGCCCTCTTTGGCAAAGCCTTGCAAGTCCAGTGTGGCTTGATCTTTTGTTTGGTTTCCCAGCACATGTTCTAAGGGGAAATCTTACTTCCCATCACACTAGTAGAAATGGCAAAAACCTAGGGATGAAACAAGACTGCTGAAGGAATTCCAGTGTCTTTGTAAGAAAAAAATCTTGTAAATGGCAAGTCTGAAGGTCTCTCAATATTGTCTGGGCTTACTAAATCCTTATTAAACAGGTAGAGTCAAGATTTTGTTGGGAAAAGGAGGAGAACTAGTGGTTAGAACTTAGTGTTTTCATCTATCCTTCAATTTACAATAAATGTATGACCAATAAATAGCAGTGAGTGCTTCAGATAAAAGAAGACAGCCTTGAAAAATGGGCTAGAATGTAGATCCATAAGAGCAGAGTCTGTTTTTGTTTGGTTCACTACATTTCCCAAATGCCTAGCATGCTGCCTGGTACATAACAGATGTTCAATTAACAATTTTTGAATAAATGAGTAAACCAAAACTCCGCCTTCATTGAGCTCACAATCTAGTAAGTACATGAACAAAATGTTTAGCTTTTGTGGTGAGTTTTATGAAGGTAAGAAGTGTTGTGATGTGATAGAGACTAACTGGGGAAGGGAGGTGAGAAGTATTTTGGTCAGAGAGATTCAGAGAGGCCTTTCTGAAATTTATATTTGAACTGAGAGACACATCTCAGACAAGAAGGAGCCATCTGTGAGAAAATTGTGGGGACGCAGAGAAGATTTCCAAACAGACAACAGCAATAAGCAAAGGCCCTGAGGAAAGAAATACCTGTGTGTTAAAGAAACAGAAGAGTGAATGTGAGGAGAGACTACTAGTTAGGTAGGGAGTAGTAAAAGCTTTAATCTGAGTTATGAGCAGCAGCCCAGTCATATAGGGTCTCCTAATCAGGTTAGGAAAATTTTGGTTATACTCTCTGTATTAGTTTCCTATGGCTATCAATGAATTACCACAAACTGGATGGCTTAAAACGACGGAAATCTATTCTCACAATTCTGGAGGCCAGAACTCTGAAATCAAGGTGGTAGCAAGGTTGGTTCCTTCTAGAGGCTCTGAGGGAAAATCCGTTCCCTCTTCTTTGCTAGCTTCTGCTGGCTGTTGTAATCCTTGGTGTTCCTTGATTTGTACGCACATCCTTCCAGTCTCTGCCTCTGCCTTCACACAGCCTTCTCTTCCGTGTTCTCCTCTTGCACGTCTTCTCCTCTTCCTGTGGGACACTTATTGCTGTATTTGTGGTCCACCTTGATAATCTAGAATGATGTCATCTTGAGATCCTTAACTTAATACATCTGCAAAGACCCTTCTTCCAAATAAGTTCACATTCATAGCTTCCCAGGAGACATATATTTTTTAGAGCAGGGGAGGTACCATTCAACTTTCTGCGTTCTACTTGCAATGAAAAGCCATCGGAGAGTGTATGCAGAAAAGTGACAAAAGATTCGTACTTCTCTGGGTGAGGAGTGGATTAGAGAAGGAAGATCTTGGCAGCGAAAGATGAGGTATTTGGAGATTGTCCCATCTATGCGGAAGCAGGAGTAGATAGTCTGAGGTGGCAGTGGAGCCAGAGTGTTTGTTGGTGTTAAGCCAATGCGAGAGTAGGGTCTGGATTGAAACGGGGGCAGTGGCACCCAGGCAGCATCTCAGTCCCCGGTAGAGCTGGTCCAGTATTACACAGATGTCAGTTCTTTGGCTGGAAATCAGTCAGGCCTTTTGCTTTTTAAGCTACTCACTGCTCTACTCTTGGCCCCTGCGTCCTCCTTTTCCTCACGGTAAGGTTGCACAGAGTGCTCAAAGTTGCTGCTTTTATACCCCACACATCTTAGGGCTGTGCCCCTTCCTACACAGAACTTCCATAAATTTCAACACTCAACTACAAAAGACCCTAAAAGTCTAGCTTCTCTTTGCACCATATTGCCCTTCTGGTAGGCTTTGGGGTCTTCAGTATTCATTGCCTATCTGTTACAAGATAAGATCACTACAGGCAGGGAAAAAGATCCACTTTTTTTTTCTGCCTGAAAATTGGATCTTGGCCAGGAGTTTTTCCTGTCCCTCCGTGGAAGCATTTCCAATAGCACGCCCTGGCTAGCTTCCTTTAGAAGGGGGAAAAAACCCCAATCCAATAAGTAAATAGTAGGAACCAAAGTTCATCCTCCATAATTTGCAAGCCTGTCCCAGAGGCATGGAAGCAAGATGGAATCTATAACTAGGACTTAAATGTGGAATTGAAGTATTTTCTTTTTTTAGCAGAAGTTCCATATTTTAATACAGCCTAATTATCCATCTTTCTTTTACTTCCAGCACTATTTTGGTGTCCTGTTTAAGAAATCTTGCTTATTCCAAGGACAGAAAGACGTTCCCCTATGTTTTTTGGACCCTGTTTTGAGTGTTAGAGCTTTTTTCCAGTTTAATTGAGATTTAATTGGCATACAGCACTGTAAAAGTTTAAGGTGTACAGCATAATGATTTGACTTACACGTATTGTGAAATGATTACCACAGTAAGTTTACTTAACATTCATGATCTCGTCTAGATACAAAAAAAAGGAAAAGAAAAAAATGGTTTTTTCTTTGTGATGAGAAATCTTAGGATCTACTCTCTTAACAACTTTCAAATATACCATAGAGTTGTGTTGCAAATACTTTCTTTTGGAAGTCTAAACTGCAAAGTCTCAGTGTAGGGCTATTGAGAATTCTAACTACTTGTCATTCCACCTGTCTCATTAATGGGAGAGAAAGAGCAATTTTTGTAGCAAGAGTCTGAGTGCTCTAGATTCCCTACATGGCGCAGGGCATTCCTCAAATGATGGGTGCATCTGTTTTAAGTATTTGTCAGTTGCAAGTGACAGAAAAAGCTAACTCGAACTGGCCTAGCCAAATAGGGAATTTAATGGCCATCATAATTGTACAGCTGAAGTAGCACAAGGCCCCCAGTGCCTCCCCTGGAGCTGTGAGCGCAGTCAGCACCATGGGAACTGCATAGTCTGAGAGTGAGAAAGGAGGGATTTCTCAGAAGGAAATCAGGGTGCTGTTACCAAAAAGAGAGAACGCACATGATGAAGTAGAATAACAGCAGCAGCCGCAGGCAAGGGTCCATTCACTGGCTGTGTGACGCTGGGCAAATTGCCCCGTGCTCGTTCCTGCTTCCTCTTCTTTATGGTGGGGATAATGATATGAGTACCTTCTTCAGAGAGTAATTGAGAAGATTGAGTGAGTTGATAGGTGTGAAGCACATAGAACTGTTCCTGGTCACTTCTGTGTTAGATTTATTATTTATTTATTTGCTCATAGTGAGGGCACTGTCCCTGCTGAGCTTTGTATAGACAGAAGTCAAGCTGTTTTTTTTTTTTTTTGTGAGGAAGATCAGCCCTGAGCTAACATCCATGCTAATCCTCCTCTTTTTGCTGAGAAAGACCGGCTCTGAGCTAACATCTATTGCCAGTCCTCCTCCTTTTTTTTTTTTTGCCCCCAAAACCCCAGTAGATAGTTGTGTGTCATAGTTGCACATCCTTCTAGTTGCTGTATGTGGGACGCGGCCTCAGCATGGCTGGAGAAGCGGTACGTCGGTGTGCGCCCAGGATCCCAACCCGGGTCGCCAGTAGCAGAGCGCGCGCACTTAACCTCTAAGCCACCGGGCCGGCCCGAAGTCAAGCTGTTTTATTGAGCAGGTCTGAGCCAGAAAGACACTGCAAATTCACACCCGTGCACACAGAACTAGAGAGCAAGAAGAAATTTCAAAAGGGAGATGAAACATATCCTGATTCCTACCAATTATCACCATCTCCACTGCTTCCCCCTTGTCCCAACCACATAATCACTCAAATGGACCTCTGAAGCATCCTCTTCTCTGATCTCCTGGCCCTGTTCTTGATCTCTCACAGTCAAATCCCCACACCACAGCCCAAGTAATCTTTCTGAGGCATAAATCTCTAGCTTAGTATCTTGAAGTGTTTCCCCAATAGAAATCAGAATAAATGAACCTCAACTCCCAATTTGCCTGTCTGGCCCTTTTCTATCTCTACAACCCTGCTTCCCTTCACTGTCGTCCAGTGCCCATGGTCCTCCACTTTGCAGCCTCCTGATCTTCCTTCTGTGTCTTACACGTGCCAAGCTCATTCTCATCTCTTTTCAGAGTGTCTTTCTTTTAGATCTTCACATGATTGCTTTCTTATCACCATTCTGATCTCAATTTGAATGCCAGCTCCATGAAGAGACCTTTCCTGATCAACCCAAAGTATTTTTCCTCCTCTACCTCAGTAATTCTCTATATTGTTTTACTTCTTCTATAACTCTTAATACTTGAATTTGTCTTGTTAATTTTTTCATTCCTTTTTCTGGAATCAAATTTTTGAAGAGATAACCAGGATAGTGAAACATTACCTACGAGGGGTAGAGAATAAGCCTAGTGTTTGGGACCACTTTTCCTGGGGACATTTGTTCATACCTAAGAAGTCAGCTGAGAGTTTGAGAGCATGAATAGAAACTGCCAGTCTGTGAGTCGTAGCAACAGAGAGAAGCACCTGGCTTTGTACTGGAGCTCTAAAGGCTGTTCAATAGGAGTTAGTATGAAATGGAAGAGACAGCAGTTCAGCTTTAAGTTATCTCCATCACTGAAACTGAATTGAGGTAATTGTTAGTGCCCCTAAGTGCTCTGTAGAACACAAACGTAAATACAATCTAGAAGAAGATGATATCATCTTAGGCTTCAAATTATTTCTATAAACAATTTTGTGAATGCAATTTCCATCGTCAGTAAAAAGTAGCCAAGGACATGAAGAGACATGATAACAGGAATGAAAACCAATAGAGAAAAACAGACAATAGAAAAAGATTCACAAGAACTCCAGATACTTGAGTATCAGACACAAACTTTAAAGTAACTTTTACTATGTTCAAAGACATAAGAAAAGATTGAGAATTTCAGTAGAGAGTGGGAAACTATTTAAAAAAGGAGACAAAACTCAAAAATAAAGTGATCAAAATTAAGAATTCAATGGACAGATTTAACAGCAGATTTAGCTAGAGGGAGAATTAGTGGACTGGAATATATAGCAGAAGAGAATGGAGAGAAAAATGGATGGAAAATACAGTGACAAGGGTAAGAGACATAGAGGATTAACTGAGTAGGTGTAACACCCTACAGTTGAAGTCCCTGGAAGAGAGGAAAGGTAATGGGTCATCACTTCTCACCTCAATTACTGAGTCTCTCTGCTTCCAGGCTGGTTCCTATTACCACCCATAACACTGCCAGAGTAAGGTTTTTAAAGAAATACTTTAGTGCTTAAGAACATAGCATTAGTTTCAAATTTTGTCTTTACCACTAATCAGTCGTATGACTTTGGTCAGGTTGTTTAATCTCTTTGAGCTTCAATTTACTCTTCTTCCCAGGATTATTATAAGAATTAAAGTAAGTTTATATATCTATATTTATTTGTATAGCTATCCACATGTCTGTTTAGATAGATAAATATGGATATGTAGTATTTGGCTTAATATAACTGCTCAATAAATAGCAGTTTATAGTTTGCTATTCTTCATATCCAAACCCCTGCTCTCATTCAATTTATAGAGAATGACAAGCTGTTTTACAGCCAGGGTCTTCATATATATATATTTGCTTTTTCTAGAAAATGTTTTATTGCTTCACCTCCACCCTCAAATTTTATGTTAACCAAGTCCCTGTCTTTATACTTTGTATTAGTGGTTCTCAATCTTGGCTGTAATCAGGCTCACTGTGGAATTTTGTATAAATACAGGTCTCAGGGATCTACCTAGAAATTCTGATTCAGAAAATCTGAATATTTACTTTTTACAAAAAGTTTCCCCAGGTATATCTGGATGAGTAACCAGAATTAGGAAGCTCTGCTGTGCTCTACACTTTCTTTGGGACACAGTTTCTTTGGGTAGTCTTCTCCATGTTTGTTTTCCTCCAGCACCAGTAGACACTCAAGTCATGTTTACATCCTTGATTTTTCTCTGTGATCTTTCTCCTGAGTTCCGTACTCATGCACACAGCTGCCTTTACTCAGAAGCCCAAAGAATGCTCACACTTTACGTGCCATCTCCCCTCCATCTACCATTCTCCTTTTCCTATACTCCTAGTGTGAATGAATGGTGTCATAATCCACCTAGTAAGTTAACAACTTAGACTTGAATGTTACTCATAAACTAATATGATTCGTAAGTAACAATGACTTCAAAGGAAATTTGTAACAGGAAAAAATTCACCTGTAATCCCACCTGTTATATGCTTTGTTCACATTGCTATATTCATTTTTCAAATTGAGGAATTAGAGTGTTTCTATGCTCTCTTTCTAAAATAAGTCAATTCATTGCTTTTGAAAATGCCAGATTGCTAGGCTAAGTATACATAAAAATTTATATATGATAAATGAGCCACTAAAATTAATTTGGAAGTGATGGATTATTCAATAACTGATGTTGGAATAAATGGTTAAGCACTTGGCAAAAATTTTAAATCATATTCCCTTCTTATACTCTATACTGTAAAATATTTCAGATGAATTAAATACATACATATACTACAAAAAGTCTAAAAATTAAATGTAGTTGTTCTGGCCTGGGAAAATTTTTTAAAGAATGACATTAAATTCAGGAGTCTTAGGGTGCAGAACTGATAGATTTGACCACATGAGAACTAAAACAAAAAGCTTCTGTTTGACAATCATTCAACAATAAAATGACAATGAAATGGTAAATACTCTTAACGTATATGACTATGCTCTTTAAGATAAAAAGAGCTCATATAAGAGAAATGTGTATATCACGATAGAAAACTGTGAGGAGTTGAATATGCAGATCTATAAAACTAATCAAATAAGTAAAATATTAAAAAATAAGATATAATTTTTACTAATATACTTGTCAAAGATGAAAAATGGGACAATTAGCCCATGTATGAGCATACGTCCATTGTCCTAATCTTCTGGTGGGCGTCCAAATTGGTACAACTTCTCTTAAGGGCAATTTGGCATTATGCATCAAAATTTAAAACATATCAATTTTTTTATCATGCAATTCCATTCATAGGAATTCATCTAGAACTAACTGGTCAAGTGAACAAAATATATGTACAAGAATGTTTATCAAACTTAGTTTTTAATATCAAAACAAGAAGAAATGTACTTCAATATAGGATTATAAAAATGTTTAAATTAATATACAAGTAGTAATAATAATTTTATAGATATGGAAAAATATCTATAATAAAAGAAAGAAGCAAATAGTGATGGTTTGGTTCCTGTTTAGAAAATAATAACTCTAATATACTCTATAATGCTCCCAATGGATTCCTTTGTATAGTGGTGTTATGTGAAGGTTTTTTTTGTGTGTGTGTGTGAGGAAGATTGGCTCTGAGCTAACATCTGTTGCCAATCCTCCTCTTTTTTTTTGTTGAGGAAGATTGGCTCTGAGTTAACATCTTTGACCATCTTCCTCTATTTTGTATATGGGACGCCGCCACACATGGCTTGATGAGTGGTACATCGGTCCACGCCCAGGATTCGAACCTGTGAACCCCAGGCCGTTGAAGCAGATTGTGCAAACTTAACCGCTATACCACCCAGCTGGCCCCAATGTGAAGGTTTTATTGCCTTCTATAACTTGTCTAGATTTTCTTTGTTTAGTCCATTGAACATGTATTATTTTATTATTAGAAAATACAGTAAATCTCTTTGCCAGAAAAAAGAAAAGAAAAGAAAGTGGAGGGTCACTGAGTCCTGGAATCTGAATCTTCTTATTTTTGTTATAATGTTGGTAGTGGCAGCTCAAAGTTTATAATATTGCTCTGTCAGACTGCCCTAAGCATATGTGATTAGACAGGATGTAAAGGTGAAAACATAGTTAAGTTTCAAAAATCCATTGAATTTTTGTGCTTGCTTTCTAGAAAGAGAAAAGGCAATGCAAAAGGAAGTTGAGCTGGTATGTATTGATTGTGTAACATGGTGAGAGGTACTGTTTAAGATATTTGACATGCCTAATAGTCATTTAGTGTTTGGATTATGGTCACATTTAGGAAATGGGCATTACCTGCTACCCAAGCAGGAGGAATTAACTCGCTGGACATATTCTCTTGAAATACAGAAATAATTTTCAGTAACTACCAACTGGAGTCAAAATAATCTCTGCAATGGATTTTTTAAAAAAGGCTTATGATTGCACTTATCTAAAGGTGGCATGTGTTTCAACTGGCAATTACGGCATATGCCTAAAGCACCATGGGGCCTGGGCATGACATCTGGGAACGTGGGCAGGTGGAATGCCTGAGAAAACCACTTGTTCTTTTCATCAGGACCCCAGGAATTACACAAGGTGTATGTCAACTTCCTTAGGAGAACCTGAGTCCTTTAGTTGTGTTTTACTCTAACTTGTTCACTTGACACATTTATTCTAATTGGTATTACTTTGCAAATTGCTAAAAATATGAAAATACTATAAATTGCCTCATTAGTATTCAAGAGCCTCCTGTGAGGAAGGTAAAGCTCAAAGCTGGTTTCTTCCCACCTAGGCTCACAAGAGAATTGTCTAAGTTTGTCTCACAAGTTATTCGTAGTTGCATAGAAGACCCAAATATAGGATGTAGGATAATGCTTTTTAACTTCAATTGTATCACCTAGAGAGACTGTATAGAGCTAGGTGAAAGCTGACAAAAATATTT
This sequence comes from Ceratotherium simum simum, assembly GCF_057802395.1. NCBI lineage: Eukaryota > Metazoa > Chordata > Mammalia > Perissodactyla > Rhinocerotidae > Ceratotherium > Ceratotherium simum. The sequence continues at coordinate 45,462,862 of NC_141922.1, read as the reverse complement.
CATGATTGAAACTTGCCTCCTCTTCTGACCTACTCCATCAATTGCGGATGTATTTTGGGCAGTGGCTTCCCCAGCGTTTGAACACTAGTAGCCGTCAAATCATGACTCTTTGACCTGAACCAAAGTAAAAATTTCTGTGAATCTTGTCTCCAAGTCTGTAAATTGAGGATGATGATAATACATACCTCATATGGCTCTAGTGAAGATTAAATGAGATAAATGATCAGGGAAATGTAAATCAAAATTTAATTTCAGTTTCTCCAATAATATTGGCAAAAATTTAAAAGACTAGGCAAATATAAGACTCTCAAAACTGTATAGAAACAGACACTCTCAAACACCATTGCTGGGACTAGAAATTGCTACAAAATTTTGAAAGGCACTTTGGCAGCATATTTCTGATCTGCACCTCCTTCAATCCAACATTTCACTTCTTGGAATCTATACTACAGAAATCCTCACTTGATTAGGTAAGGAAAGATGTACAGCATATTTCTTGCAGCATTTTTTTTAGAGTAAAAAATTTGAGACCATTTAAACAACCATCACTAAAAAAATGGTTAAATATATTAGAGTAAAACCAAGATATGACATTGTATATAGCCCTTAGGAAAATACTTACGTAAAGCTATATACTGGTGTACTGACTTGGAAGGTTGTTATTATGCATCATTGAAGAAGAAAGGCTAGTTACAAAACAACACATAGAGGATGATACCATTTCTGTTGAGAGAGAGAAAGAGAAAGGAAGGAAGGCAGGCAGGAAAGAAAGAAGGAACAAAGGAAGGAAGGAAGGAAGAGAGGGAGAGGGGAAGAAGGATCTAGTTTATATAGTCCGGAAAACATGCCATAATATTACCAATAACTAACCTTGTAGGGGCGGGCCCGGTGGCGTTTCGGCCTGAGGTTCGCAGGCTCGGATCCTGGGCTCGGACTGACGCACCACTTGTCAAGTCCTGCTGTGGCGGCGTCCCATATAAAGTAGACGAAGATGGGCATGGATGTTGGCCCTGGGCCAATCTTTCTCAGCAAAAAGAGGAGGGTTGGCAACGGATGTTAGCTCAGGGCTGATCTTCCTCATACAAAATAAATAAATAAATAACTTTGTGGAGTGGTATTGAGAGAGGGGTTTCAACTTTTATTATACACAATCTTGTAAGTTTTTGTTCTTTTTTTTGACGAACATGTACTACTTTGGTAATAAAGACATAAAAAAGTGGGAAAGAAAAAATAAAATAACGTACATATGTGAAAGCATGGGTCATTCAATAATAATCATTTCTAGTTTATTTTTCCTCCTCTTACCAACCTCTTTGAAAATTTTTCTTCCTCCCTCCTTCCCTCCTTCCCTCTCTCTCTTTCTTCCTCATAGTTTATTTTGCTGTTTTTCAAAAGTAATTCAGAGCCAGATTATATTTTGACACTCTTTAAACACTTTCAAGTCCCTTTTTGCCTACCAAGAAGAGCCAGGGTCCTTAATAAGTCATTCAAGGCCACCTATACTTTGGACGATATGATTAAGGAATACATGGGGGGCATAGGAAAGATTTGGGAGAAGTAATGAATGAATATAGGAAGATGATACAACTTTCTGTAGGCATTCTGTTAACTACACTATGTTATGCATGCTTCTTTTATATTCCTGGTGTCTTACCATTGGTGTAATTTGGTAAAACTCCATGCAACTTATGATGGAACCCAACTGAATCGAACTTCACAACGTCCCCACACATGGCATTTCCTTTTATACTGTAAACTTTCCATGAAATTGTCATCCATATTACTCTCTCTTGTTCATTTCACTATTATAGCCTCTATAATAAATTATTATTAAAAGATTATATAGCTGCCTCATTAAAATCTAGGTGTTTGATAATTGTTATTTGAGTGAAAAAACAACCTTAAGCTCTGTCTCACTCATGTACTCAATGTGATACACGACTATTTGTAATGGCAACGTGTAAGAACTGTGAACCTACTATGGGCCAGACTCTGCTCTAGAGTCTGGGTAGACAATAGTGAATAAGATTCCTGCTCTTTCATAGTATTGCCGTCCAATATCCTTTTTCCTTTCTTTTGGCAACCATATCCTGATTTTCCTTTGGGGATATAAACCTACTTTTATACTACATGTTTGGATAAATCTTTTTTTATGCTTGAATCTGGAAGGTGGGAGGCATTGAAGTAGTCTTAGCCAATTGGGGCATCATTTTCCCTCAGCTATAATCAAAGATGGGCATGGAATCCAAACCGAGAAAATCCGTGCTAAACCCAGGATTTATAATGGAGAGACAGGAAGACTCTTGCTGCTTTTCCACTGGATTTGAACTTGGGAGATTTTAAGTCTGGAGCTGCCAGTGGGCCACTAGGTGAAATCTGAGCATAAAGCCAACAAGAAGGAGAGAACAGTGGTGAGAGAGAGAGCCTGCACTCTGGTGACTGTATGAGCCCCTGGACCAAGTCACACCTGAAGCCAATAATGTCTCAGAGGTTTTTCCATTAACGATCCAATAAATTTCCTTATTTGCTTAAGCAGGTTTGATATTTTCATGAGTGTGTGATTTGAATCCCACAGTTCCAATACAATACATCAGATTGTTAAAAGTAGTAGATTGTGTCTTTAATTTAAGTATCTGGGAAGGAATTAAAATTAGCCATAATTTTTTCAAATGCCTGTATTCACAAAAACCTGCAGAAATTGCCACAAATAATCAAGAAAACCTTGAAAGAGTTTTGACTCGCAATTGGAAAGCATTTTTAAAAACAAGTCTAGCTATTTATTGTTTCCTATATGCAGAAGATATGTCAAATGTCTTCCAGTGGAGAAAGGCTCAGACATGCTTTTATGATTCAGTCAAAGAAACATCCCTTGGTTCTTACTGCGACCATAATAATTTTTGGTATAAAAAGGTTATGATTGCAGATTGCCCTGATAATCTTTATTTCAATGTCATTAGTAAGGTAGTCTCACAAACAGGACTAATAATCAGGGATATGTCCAGGGTGCAGAGTTGAAAGTGTTGCTTTCTTCTGACCGCAGGCAGAATTCATCACTCACTCGTCTTGGCTGTTTGTGTCTACTTTGCACATGGCACATGTTCAGTGCCTTCATCAAAGTAATCACCATCATTATAATCAACATGAGATCGTATGCACTCAAGGTGTTGAATGCTATCATTGCCTTTTTAGAACTTATGCCTTGTACTTAAAAAGTGATGAAATATATTGAGGATAATTTCAGTAAGCTGCACTACTGTGGATGGGCTAATGTCTGTGAAACAGTGTAGTCAAAAGATAACATCATACTAAAAAAGAAATATTTAACTGTGTTCAACCTTTGTGATTATGATTTATGAGGTGATTTTCAAAATTTAAGAGAGAAGACAATTTAAGAGGGAAGACAATTATGACATTGCTGTCCTCTAAGGAGAGATGATTTTGAAAGGTATTTGGAGAAGTGATGGATGCTAATAAGAATATAATTTCAATAATCTAGGCATTGGATGACTGGGGGCCAGTCGAGAGTACCTACCAAATATTTAGGTGGTACCGAAAGCCACAACTTGTTTAAATGGTTTGACAAAATTGAAAAACTTGATCTAAAACACATGCCCACTTAGAAGTCTATAGTGAGTAGTTTAATGCCATGGTCGTTGCTGTATATTTCATAAAATAATGCCATCTTGAAAATCTTTTTTGTTGTTGTTTTCCTAATTCCAAATTTGAAGAACTAAACTAGCAATATCATATTAACATATTTACATGATGAAATATGTACATGTAGTGTAATTTTTGCGACTTGTGGAATCAAAGAATATTGGTTGAACAGCAGGAAAGCCTGATATTTGAAAGCTTAGTCATGAAATTATTTTTGAAACAAATTTCCTGATTTTTTTTCATTAAAAGAGCTAGAGTTCCAATAGGCACATGAAAAGATGTTCCACATCACTAATCATCAGGGAACTGCAAATCAAAACAACACTAAGATATCACCTCGTGCATGTTAGAATGGCTACAATCACCAAGACAAAAAACAACAAATGTTGGAGAGGATGTGGAGAAACAGGAACTCTCATACACAGCTGGTGGGAATGCAAACTGGTACAGCCTCTGTGGCAAACAGTATGGAGATTCCTCAAAGAATTAAAAATAGAGATGCCCTATGATCCAGCTATCCCACTACTAGGAATCTATCCAACAAACCTGAAATCAACAATCCAAAGAGGCTTACGCACCCCTATGTTCATTGCAACATTATTCACTATAGCCAAGAAGTGGAAGCAACCCAAGTGTCCCTCGACTGATGATTGGATCAAGAAGATGTGGTATATATATACAATGGAATACTACTCAGCCATAAAAAAAGACAAAATTGTCCCATTTGCAACAACATGGATGGGCCTGGAGGGTATTATGTTAAGCGAAATAAGCCAGAAAGAGAAAGACAAACACTGTATGATCTCACTCATATGTGGAATATAAACCAACACATGGACAGAGAAAATTGTATTGTGGTTACCAGGGGCAGTGGGGGTAGGGGGTGGGCACAAGGGGTGAAAGGAGACATGTATCTGGTGATGGACAAACAAAAATGTAGAACCCCAAATTTCACAATGTTATAAACTATTAAAACATCAATTAAAAAAAAAGAGCTAGAGTTCCTTTATTTAAAGTACTTTAACATATTTGCATAGAGTATATGTATATAGAGTTCTGAAAATAAATCTAAAAATGGAAGTGAGGTCATAGACAATTTAAGGTATAGAAATTTATTTTATTTATTTACATGCATATTCTATTTGTCAGGCACTATACTACCCATTTTGCCATTTAGTTCTCACAATGAGGTAGGCATTAATACCCCCATTTTACAGATGAAAAACTTGGCCTAAGGAAAATTACTTACCCAAAGGCCCATAGATAGCAAGAGAGAGAATCAGGAATCAAATGTGAGTGTGTCTAAAGCAAAGCTCACTTCCTAATCTTTCCACTTTCTAATCTTCTGCTGTATAACACCTTGCACTTCCAGATTCTTGTTGTCAATATGGACGTTGCCTATTAGCTCCTTCACCTTCTTAATAATCCAAATTCATATTCTTCAAGGAACTCTCGATAGAATTGAGCTTTGAAACAGTGCCAATTGCAAAGGCCTTATCTTACCTCTTGACAGCTGTGACGCAGAAAATGCAGACTATTTCAGAAATAATAATAGTAATTATATTAGCTAAACTAGCTAAATCTTTAAGGCCCTTACTATGTGTCAGTCATTAGACTAAGTGCTTTACCTTAATTATCTCATTTAATCCTCATAAAAATCATACAAGGTAGTTACTATCTTGACCCACTTTTAAAGGTGAGGAAACCAAGCTGAAGTAAATTCCACAGGATGATCACGGAGATGGTGAAGGGCAAGTAGGTTTCTGTGTCGACTTGGTGTACAAAGGCAGGGATTGTTCTTAACGTGTTTGGCTCATGGAGGACTCGCCTCTTTGTGTCAAGAGTTTCCTTTGTGGTATGGACAGTAAGGAGGCTTTGCATAGTTCCATTTATTTCCTGACTCAAAAGAAACAAAACTTACCACAAATATTCTGCAGTTGTTTAGTTCTTAACAATTTTCAGTGTCTGAGAAACACAATTAAAATAATGTTATTTCTAGTTTCTGAAATACTGGATATTTGAAAGATGTCCAGTTCTTGAAGGTTAGTTTCAAGTTATTATTGTAAAACAATTGTCTCACCTTAGAAATTATTTTTTAAAAATATGTATTAAGATGTGTTTCAGTTTGATTTGTGAAAGATTGGCATTTTAAAATGTAACACATTCTGAAGACGGCTTGATTTTAAAATGCCTCATTGAAAAAGAAAAAAACATTTGACCTAGAAAGGGAAATTTGGTATGTGGGAGTTGTTAGCTGGTAAAAATAGGTGTCTAATTCCAGAGGAATCCATTATTAAGTGCTTTATGGTGAGAAGACAGAAATACAACATCTCACCACCCTTTGTGTCTGATATTTTGCAGTGGCTCGTAATGCTAATTTTGATGTAGAAAGTTAGTATTTGACAATAAGCCGGAGAAGCTAGTTTTTCTTCTCTTCTTACTCTCAGGATTTAATTCTCCACACTGCCATCCACAAAAACGTGCACACACACACAAAAAGTAATAAAGAGAGGCTGGAAGAAATGCAATTCGCATTTTCAGGTCTAGATGGACCTTTCTGCCTGAAACAACTAAAAGCAATGCTGCTTAAGCAAATGGTCTTGCATTCAAATATATTCTTTTTAAGATACAGGCAATTAAAAGTTTTAGAACTTTACATATGCTGTGTAAAATTTTTAAACCCCCTCCTTCCACAGGAGAACACTGGAAGAGTCCCAAGATTTTCTTTCAAGAAACATCATATTAATATTCTCGTGTATTTGAGATTTAACATTTCATATTCTTTCCTCTGCACCTTTTATTGTTCCTATTTACAGTGCACCTGAAACACATTGTGTAATTGGCAGGGAGCCCAGATTTTCCATTTAGGAACAGTTTGATGATTTCACTTTTTCTTCTTCCTTTTTTTTTTTCAAACAGCAGGTGCTCCACATTGTAAACAATGCCAGTCGCCATAATATTATTAGCTTTTGAATTTTTATTACATTCTTGCCTCCCTACATATTTTAAACTTCAGTGCAAGGAATTTTTGGCAACAGCTCAGCAAGCTTCTTATTTCATAAGGAAGATAGATTCCCGCAAATAGAGTGCTTCATTGTCATTTATAATTAGAAAGTGTAAGATTTACCTAATCATAAAATCACCCAATATTTTCAGGTTTGTTTCTAATTTTCTAGGCAAACCATTCACATCTGTCCCATGCAGAATGCTAATTCCCTTTCAGCTGCATTAGTTTCACAAATGTTTAACCCTTTCTTTACCCTTTATCTAAATATAATTCTCCTTTGGATTATCTTTACTATGAAGGCTGTAGTTAAAAGCCAGTTTTTTAAAAAAATTTTTAAACACTTCTAAAATGGCCAAATCTCAATCAGAATCAATGCATTCAATTGAGTTGTTTTAGCAATCAATGTGTATCACTGCATGATCGATTTAGCTTCAGCAGTCAGCGTGGAATGAGGAGGTGGCTGAGGTCATGCAACTGACTATGCTGGTTGCCAGATGTAATTTCTCATATTCCCAGCAATGGTGACCAAACATGGAAACCCAGTGTGGTGACCCAGCATGGAAACAGTGTTTTGCACATAGCAAATGCTCAATAAGGACTTGCTGAAAAAGAATAAACTAAATTGAGTAGAAAAATTCCCCCATTGTCCTCAGAAGTTAAAATGTTATTACCTATAATACATATATTTACGAAAATTTTGTGCAAAAAGTGAGTTCAAAAATCAGTTCAAAGCAATCTTGGAAATACTGAATTAAGCACTCTTTGAAATACTGAATTAAATTAATTCAAAATGAATTAACCGGTTAGTTGATACATTGCAAGAACTGCCGTGTGTAGCCTGATGAAAAACAAAAAATTATTTCCAGCCCCAAATCTGGATATTCATTTCATTTTCTGAGATGAATTTTAAGATAACACTTAGCATAAATAATATCTAGATTTTTCTTCACAGGTTGTGAGGAACTTTCCATTAGCTAACCAAAAGGGAAAAAAATCAAGCTATTTTATTTCTACAGCTATGATCTTTCCCACTAAACTGCATTTAGAGCTACATTTTTTCCAGATCACTTCAATAAGTGAAAGCCCAACAGAGAACAGATGCAATATAAGAGCAATAAAGGAAGAAAAAATTAAAAATCCTTTGTTCTCCCCGCAGTACATTCGTAAATCTATTAGCATTATTTTCCTTTCTTCTCTCTCTTTCTCCTTTTTTTTTTTTTTTGTTTTGCATCCCAAGCCAGATCTCAAGTTCTCTGAAGCAACCCTTAATCAAGCTCCCCAAAGGCCTACGACTGCATGCAGCAATTTCTCCCCTGCTCTCAGCACAGATGTTTCGAGCACATTCCATTACACCTACATGCCATTACAGCTAATGGCTTATTCTGATGAAGAAAGCTGCTTTCTGCTCAGTGCAGCAAAGGGGAAAATTTCCTCCTGTACAGTTCGATCCCTGCAACAATGGAGTGTGGGGGCAGGTGGTACAACAGAACTCTCTAATGCTAATTACATACTGTATTACCCCCAAATTTGGCTGGTCATTAATTATGCTAATTTACCTTCCTGAAAATTAGCACCATCACTGTGAACATTTGAGAAGATTATAGCAAAATGTAGTCTATCATATTTGCTTGTAAACCCGAATCTTTTGAGCCATCCAAAGATAAGATCACTGTTTTTAGATATAGCGAACTTAAGAAGAAATGGTTTATGGCTACACTTGGTACCCCTCATGGTAAGTATCCTGATTTTTCAGGAAAATAATATGAAAAGAAAGCAATTTCTGCAAGTCCTGACTAGAAATGTATTTTATTAATTTTTTAAATTGCTAAATACAGAAAAATTAGTATAAAATCTAAAACATCAAAAAAAGTAGTGTCCTTTGCACTGAATAAAAATCATACGTATTATTCTGGAGCAGCAAGAGTGGAGAAGAAGTAGAAACAAAAACTTCACTGGCAGCGTCTGAAGTTTTCATGCTATAGAGCATCGTGATTTTCTTTTTTCACAGTCTTGATAAAGAGGGATGAACATTGTCTTTAACAGCTCCTACCATTATAGATTGTATTTTTTTTATTACTCCAGAAAAAATTAACATGTCTCCCCTTCCAACGAAAGCTCACAGTTTACCATGTTGATCACAGGTTTAACAAAGTATGTGAATCAGGTTAGGCTCGTTTTCCATATGAATTAAATAAGTACAATGTCATTTTGGCCTATAGAAATTGATTGGATTTCAGAAGTAAATAAAATATCTTCTCTATGGAGTGAACAGCCTCCCTTTCCTCTTCAAGGCTGCTGTTTCCTTCTATCCATCTCCAAGAAGCCATCATCATATTAACATAGATGACAATCTGGCAAGGAGGTGCTGATCAAAGATAAATTTCACACTCGCACTTCGCATTTTCTAATTACACCATCTGTGTCAGACTCTTTCGTGGCAGTTCTGCCCAATCTGTCAAACATTGCATGCCTATGGGAATGCAGAGGAGCTGAGAAAATCTCCTTGTCTCCCCCCACCCTCCCAGCCGATCCATCACCCCCACTCGGAGCTGGGCAGATATATTAGTCTAATTGGGGACTGGAATGAAGGTTCCAGGTTGCATTGGAGATGAGGCGTTTGGGGGATGCAGGACATGAGATTGCAATTTGAATCATATTACAGGGCCTGCCCTAGCTTGTCTCAGAGCAGGCTGAGAACAAGCCATGCATGCCATATCAGGATGGGAGGGGTTCAGACAAGGGAACAGTTTCTAAAAGAATCATGAATGAGAAAGTGTCTCCTTTCATTTCTCTCTGTTTCTTTTGGACACATTAAGGATAAATGATTGTGAACAGGCACTGACAGGAAGCGCTCATCCTTTTATTATAATGTTATAAAACATAAGGATAAGGAGTTAAACACAATGACCCAGCCAATACGGCCAGACCTAATCTAATCAAGGCCAAGCAAATAAATCCAACAGTTATTCCGAAATAACACAAATTAGTTCTTGTGGAATGTACATGATACTCACAATTGGATACAATACACTAAAAACAAGAGACACAGATGGCTAGTAGCCACTTTAATAAAGAGTTCTCAAATATATATTAAACTTTAAGGTCCATTTTGATCCCTTCTTTTTTTAATTTAGGGTGACAAAGTCCATGAAATACCAAAGAAAAATGAAATGATTGCCCTTTCAAACCACAACCATGGCATAGCTAACTATTTCTAGTTATTGATTTCTCTCTGCCACATGTCACTGCCTTTAAGTCATGTTGCAACTGATGCCAAGGTAAGCAAATAAATGTAATAGCTCATTTTTAACTCTTCAGTGATGTACACTATTGTTTGTTTACCAAAAAATGTTATTGCTATGAAACGAAGGAGAATCCATCCTTTTTAAAAAAATTATAAACAATTCTTATGGTAATACTACTTCTGTTGCCCTTGAGAAATTTGGAATCATTTTTTACCTTAATCATTCTCAAATACGAAAGTGTATGGTAAAATGGAAAAAGGAAAATGATGAGAGTTAGAAAATTTGACTCTAGACCCAGCTCTGTTAATTACTTCTCTGATTCTCTGTTTTCTATAAACTTCACTTTTCCCATTTCATACATTTGTGGCCTATGCCTGTGAAAGCATGTTAAGGATGATAAAATGTCTCAAAAACAATAAGATCATATTGTTTATGCATTTATGTATTTATGCTCTGTCTCAAACCACATGGTATTTCAAGTAGCTATTTAGTTACAGTTTTTTGGGGAGATCTCTTCTCAAATATACTATCCCAATGTACAGATGCAAAGTAGGACCTGTTTGCACTCATTTTGTCCTATAAGAAATCAACTCTTGAAGGACAAGGACTATGTCTCATTATTCTCTGTCTTGCATATTGTGTGTGATCACAAGCTGTTTATTAACTGGCATTGGTAAATTTAATATTCATAGATAGAGAAAAATGCTATTTGCATTATTGAGTAAACCAGGCTGACAGTGCTGACATGGTTGCATTTGTAGGGAAGGAAATCTCCTCAACAACCTGTTATTTTAGCATTTCTTTGTTTTTAAAAATCAGACTTTTGCCGTCAAATATTTATGCAAACTTCATAGTTTTTCTTGGATTCTAGAATTTTTCCTTTTAAACTAATGGACAAGATGACCTCAATATGGACTATTCCTGAATGATTTCATTGTGAAGGCATAAGACAAAATCTAAGCCTCTGCTTACACAGACCATCTTCTCCAACCACGGTAATAAATCCTCGGGAATACCGACCTTATGGGTGTTTATAGTTTCCTGATTTATTAAGATGCAATATCATTAGCCGTTTCTCTCTCTCTCTATATATATATATGTATACATATGCATATACATATACACATATATATCACATCTATTTATCTGTCTATCATCCATCTCCCTTGTTTATCATCATATAACTCAAGAGTTCATAGAAAATGTAAGAAAGAACATTATAGATGACCAAGTTAAAGCCCAGAGTTTGGATATACTAAGGAAACACTAAAGAAATCTATCCTTTTGATTGGAGAATAGAAAGACGAGGAGAAAATTAAAATCAGTGTTCAATTTCATGAGGAATCATTGTCCATGGTGAGTTCTAAGAAAGTGTTCTTCATTTCAAACCTTTGGATTACCCTAAGCATGGGCATCTGTGAGGGATCCACTTAGTAAATGTTGTCACTGAGTTACCTAATCACTCCACTTTCTCATTCAGTTGTGGGGAGCACTGGAAATTAGCAGAAGCAGATGAATTTTTGTTCTCAATTATTCCCTTGCAACAGTGTTCAATGTCTAAAACCTTTCTTGAGTCTTCTCTATTCTCATGAATTCCTACACAGCTAGGAATAAAATGTCCATAAATACTGTGAATTTTTAGAGAAAGTAGATGACCACTTCCAGCATTATTTGCCAAATTGCACATTTCTGGAGTATTAACTTATCTCCATTCTACTAAAAGAACATTGGTTATAAAATAGGTAAATACATACAGTCTGTTACAATGGATAATCTTCAAATTTAAAACTGAACCATTGTATAGGATGATTTCTTTACCAAACTTATAAGAATAGTCTTCCCTCCTTAAATATATTTGTTAGATCTTCAACAGCTCTAAGATATTTACAATATAGTTTCAGGTTTGGAAATACTCATGTATTAAATAAAGATCTTTGGAGAGCTCACTATAGTATTTTATCAGAAACACCTTCCAAACATGTAATGATTTACATCTTTTCTAAATTCACAGGTAAAATTAAGAAAATAGTTGATACTTTGAAGAAGCAAAACGCTACAGAGACTGGGGGAAGTCAATAACAGTTTCTCAACCGTTCACAGGTCACTTCCATAACTGGGTTTCCGCCCCAACGTCCACTTCCATGTCATGTTTCCATTAAGCACTAAGAACTAAAAATAAAGTAATTATGTTGTAACTGTGTAATCTCATCCAAGAAATCATGCATTCTTCTTTCAGCAATGCTTCTATGTATAAATATTTCAAGAATAAAGATTATTTTTGTGCTCTCTGGCTCACTAAAACTCAACAACTCAAAGTATAATATTTATAAAAAAGAAAAGTAACATTTTGGGCCAGTATTCACAGAGCTGTTTCCTAGATAAGGCATTAAGGATGGGAAACCTCCAGCTTCACCTCCATCATCCTGGAAACTAAATGGAGAAAAGCCCTACTTTCAATTCTGTTTCCTCTTGATCACTGTCCAATCCCACCCCAGCAAGCTCTGCTTCACACCCCACTTAGAGCATGCTTGGAGGGGCACCCAAAGATTTGGAAGTAGGCTCAAAGCTTATCTCGACTCTCCAGACATCAGCAGTGTGAAAAACGGGACTTTTTAAAAATGTTTCCTGTTCTTCCTGCTTCTGGTCAAGCCAAAAATTCTGTAGGGACTGTTGTTCTCATGGAATTTTGGCACTTCCTCTGCAAGGCACAGCCAGGATCTGGATGTACAGAGGGATGTGGAAATTGAAACTGATTGAAAAGTCTCAAATCAGGACCACAAAAAATGTTAGGGGAGCACATCCACAGGGCTAAGGTTCATAAGAACACAGAATATATGAGCACAGTTTCCCTAATGACATAGCTGAAGTCCAGCCAACCCCCCACCATGATTTATTCTCAACATGGTCTTAAAGTCAGAATATATGGGATGTCCACATAGACTCACAACTAGTGACTTCTCATTCAGTCCCATCTATGGGGGTGGGGGGCAGTTTAACAATACTCTTTACCATTAAAGACTTTGCCTACTTACCATGAACAAACAGATTGATTGGCAAACAGGAACAACAGTAAAATAAATAAATAAATAAACCTATGTGTTTTTTTTAAGAAATGATATTAGGATTGAAAAAAATTGAAAATTTTTCTATGAAGGCAGTATTTTTCAAAGAGCTGCTTACTTAAAAGTGGATTTAAGCATGTATATATAGTTTTAGACACAGATAAAATATAGTAAGTGAAATATACAGTTAACACACTAATAGTTATTTGAAAAATGCAAGTGCAGATAAATAAAACTTTTCCTTTTTATTTACTGAGGTATTCAGCAAATTTCTTCCAATCGCAGACATTTTTATTTAAAAATTCTATTGTATTAATGGTCATCGGTTTATGAAGCAATTGGTTTATGAAAGCATTGGTTAAGAATATCATAGGGGACATATTTTTAATAGCCTCTTTTATGAAGGCTGTATTTGGGTTTGAGCCAGGTTAAGTTTGCATCATTGGGGTGAATGTGCCAGTGGGGTACTCAAGGGCATGATGTTTTAGCAAACCAAGTGTGAGCAAACACTCTCAATGCCAACATGAATGCAGCATGGCTCTGCCTGCCCACAGGTTGCAGAAGGCTGAAGCCACCTTCCAGACATTCAACTCAAATAAAAACATATCATCCTGATTTAAAAAAAAAAAGTTTGATGTATTGCGTTTGATGGGAGAAGGAATTTTGCTAGAACCAAGGACAATATTTGACTTCTTGTGAAAAGAATTTCAAATCTTTAATTCACATTTAATATGTGTACTTAGTATCAGATGTATTCTTTACATGGATAATAAATTTTTTATATAAAAAAATTGGGGTGGAAGTGTTTGGAATGAACTATTCTCTGAAAGCTATGTCATCTGTAATTGTGTTCAGAATAGTTTAAAAGTTTTTTTATAAATAAGTATTTTTTCCCCTGAATATTCAAAGTCCAGAATGTCCAAACCAGACTCTATTCATGCCGCAACAGGAGTTCCACATGACGATGTAGCTAGAAGGCCACAGAACAGAAAAACTAAGGTGTACGCTTCCTGGATGAGGCCATGACAAGCATGTTCAGGACGAAGCAAACAGGACACTCTTTTAGTGCCGTGTAGCAGATACATTTATCACACTCAGGAATCAGACCCATAAATAAGTCCTCAAAGGATGTAGAGTTCAAGAAGCCAATTTTGAATTATGCCTTTGCTACTTACTGGTAATACAAGGCAGCAAGAGGAAGGACAAAAGGCATGGTTTTGGAGTAAGCCACCCTGGGTATAAGTCATGCATCTCTCCCTTACCAGCTCTGTAACGTCAGGGAAGTTACTTAGCCTCTTTCGGAGCTTCAGTTTCCCCTCAATAAAGTGGATGTAATAATGTCTATCTCATAAGTTTGAAAGAAACTTAAGTCAGAGAATATATACACACACACATACACACATGTTTGTAAAAGCATATATGCATATTTAATTATCTCCTGGTTAAGTGATCAGTAAATGCTGGTTTAGATTCCTTTCTCTTCCCTTCTATTAGAATATGAGCCAGACTATCCTATCACAGCAGGAAAGAGAAAGGATCATACCTCAGATCTCTCACTAAATGGCCTTTATAGTAGAAATGAAGTGTATTCAGTTGACTCAGAATTGTGTGGATAAAGTAACTTGCTCACTTTTAAGCCTGCCTTTTCCTGCTCTTAAATCCCCATTCTTGTTAGCTGTGGTGGAAATTGGTGGCGAGCGTGAGGAATATGTTGATGTTGTTTGATGTGGGATGATGGCAAAATCGGCAGTTAAAATTACAGCCACTTTTGCTAAATTTTTAGTCAAATATTTTATTGTTTATTCCCTATTAGGGTTATTTTTCTCTCAAATGACCTCTCCTTCCCCATTTAAGAAATGGATCTGTTTACGATCAGAGTTTTGGTAACTTATCATGACTGGGGATGTGGCCCCTGTTTCACCCCTGTCTTCCGTATCTTTGTTGGTATCTGTCCTTTCCTGATGCGCACAGAATGCCCTTGACTCAATGGTGGAAACATCACAAGCAATGTGATTCACAGAAAATGGGTAAAACTTCAGTTTACTATTTTAAAAACTATATTCCCATTTTAGCATTCATGTTGTAATATTCACCAGTGGTTACAGACAGATCTAGGAGAACGGGGCAGGTGTTACTCTGTATACAAGAGCATCACAACCATTGACATCAGAGCATCTAAAGAGTTTCCCCCAAATTCTCTGTGGATAGATGGAGGATGTGTATCCTCCCCTGAGAAATACTCAGAGCTCTGGACTTTCTCAGAAAACTGCTGGTATGAGCAGTGGATTTGGAAGTATGTAGCATGTATCAAGGCAGAAGACTTCTTTTCTTAGACTACTTCTCTGACTATCACAGCATCAGTGCTAGATCCTTGGACTGTCAAGAGCTATGAGAGGGGTCAGGCACGGTTCCCTTCACTGAAAGACCTTTTTAACCAGCATGGTAAACAGGGAATCCAACAATCCAGGAAAACCACAGAGCTGTCTTCTATGTAGGCACAGTCACATGCAATCTGGCTCAGAGTTCAGTATCCAGGATTCTTTGCGTCAACACTTTGTCTTTAAGACAACCTGATACATCCCTGTAGCAGTCAGGTGCTAACAGTAACCTGAGGGCAGGCCAGCTGTTCTCATCAAAACCATTTATGACTCCTTGCTTTTCCTGGATAGTCGCCCATTTCCATGTCCATTACCATGGACTCCAGTGCATTTGCATCCATCTCTCATATCTTAGACTTTGCTTTTGGTTTCCCTTGCTTTTAATTTTTGATTTTATTTGTAAACTTTAGTTAAGACTCATCTCTATGGCTCTTTTCACTTCATATAAGAGTAACTTGGCCAGTATACTCTGCTTTGGCTGGGTCTTTGGGTCTCAACTTCTAGCTCTATCTGCTGCCTGGTATCCCAAGGTGGGCAGGGGGTCTCAACCAAAGGAATTCAGGCAACAGAATGGTGTCAATTAAATTGCGATCTTTTCTAAAATATTCGTAGTATAGGAGAAACAGTAATGTTCTCCCAAACTTGATATTTGTTTATTGCACATTGTATCAGTTTTGTTGTTCTTAATTACATTTAGGTTCTATCTTCAGGAGCAATTGGTTATGTCTTCAGCAATAGGTTATATCTTCAGGATCAATAACCAGGCATGAAAAGGAAAGTTGGATTAAAATAAAGACCAAACGCAAAAAGGATTTAGATGAGATATAAGTACCACAGGCACTCAGGATTAGAGGAGGAGCAAGGAATTAGACTTGTTCTCTCATAAGCACAGTTGGGTGGAACTGACATTTACGGAACACCTTCTGTGTGGCAGATACTGAGCCAGTGCCTGTTCATGATGTCTTGTTTAATCCTCCTAGCAACACTGGGCAATCTGAGCACTTGACCTCAAAGGCAACTGAGGTTCAGAGAGATGAAGCAATTTTCTCAAGGTCATGTAGCAAATAAGTGCCAGAGCAGGGATCTGAATCTACCTCTGTTGAACAAAACTACTCCTGTCCCTACTACCCCTTCTACAATTTTGTACCCTGGGAAGAAGATAACCAAAGAGAGAACTCTGTCATTGTCATAAACATCTGTTGCTGTTCAAATACTTCCCCCATCTTTTCAGATGGGTGAGTAAGCCTACTTGCATTTATTTTCACTGGGGCCATGTTTCCTCTTACGTGGGGGCAATAAAGCTCTGCACTGTGGTATTTAAGTGTCCACATCTGCATAACACCTTGCTACCAAAAGGAATAGCAACAGGCAGGTGAAAATGACGAAGGCGCTGCCCTCTGGAACTTTACAATCAATAACAGATGTGTGAAAGTATGGAAAAGGGGACCTAGCCCTCAAATAAGTACTCGGCAAACTGAGAAATGAATGGAGACCCAGAAACAAGGTAATCCCACTACAGGATCAATTGACTACACAGGACTCCCTGAAGGACCAACTAGCTAAGCTTTTGTCTCTGTGAGGGAGCTAGGGTGGAGGTGTGTTGTGATCATTCTCACCTGGACAATGACAGCCTCCCCAGACTAGGTTTGCCCAGTCTCCTCACTTACCCACTGTCATATGTTATCTTCAATCAGTTTAAAGTATGGCTTTTCATCAGCTGTCGTATTAGTGATTCCTTCAGCTCCTCTGAGCATTTTGTTGAGCTATTATGTCACTCTTTGCTGTGCCACTCCTTGTATGTGTGTGTGTGTTGAGGGGCTGGAGATGGAGCCAGGCTTTTAGTCATGCAGACCATCTCCACATGTATAGCAATGGAAGAGTGACTCAGACATCTATTTCAAAATGACTATCATTTTTATAATGTTTCAAAGTAAAATGAAATTAGGAGTGGAGGCGTGGTAAGATGCTTTCCACAGTCCTTAAGAAAAAGGCATTTCTTCATATTTCAAAGCCTGGGCTGGGAGTAAACTAGTCTAAATTGCTAATTTGGCTTCTTTCTGTTCAGTTTATTAAATAATAACATTCTGTATAAGGAAAGCAAGTTGAGTAATATATAAGGCTATGCATGAAATGGATAAAATATATTTAGACTGTGTCTGAAGGCCAAGAAAATAAAGAGGGAGAGGGGCAATTTGCTGGAGAGCCTCCTGTTATAAATGCATTAAAATCTGAATTAATGGCAAAATTATCCTAGCAATGACATCACACAATGACTATAAAATCTAAAAACAAGAATGGTTATTTTGAGAAGATTTTAATGGTTTTCTTGCACACAGGCGGGCAGATTAGTATTGCATATACATATATGTTTTCCTTATACTGCTGCTCACTCTAATGCAAATTCAGTTCCGTGTGGATCTAAGAATTTGAAGTATTGTTTTCTGCTTCTCAGTAGATTTTCCTTTTCAGAGATGATTATTCATTTATAGTTTATTACTCAGAGAGAAAAGTATTAATAGAGAAACCGTACCTGTCCAGTTTCGACGTCAAACTCTACTGAGAAAATCAACTCAGAGCCCAGCTGGTCTAAAAATCTATCACATTTTTCCTAAAAATCTATCATCCTGGGCATTGTAAATTGTGTATGTGTAGTATATAATTATATTGTCCATGGATTTATGCAACTCTATTGCATATTTCATTACTTTTTCTTGGTCTACTTATTAAAACTACATTTTACATGTCTAATAATGCAATTCAAATTGTACCAAATATGAAACGCTGACACGCAGGCATAGGGAAATGATGCCTGAGCAATTTAACCTGATTCACTGACGGACAGGAGAATTACCTGTATTGTAATGAGCTATGTGGTTCAGGCTGCTTTTCACATTTGTGATTCTGCTATCCACCTTTCTCTCCAAATCTAAAGCCCCTGTCAGCTCGCACGGAAAACTTGGATGCATTTCATACCATCCTGCTCTCATCCAAGGGAAGGCGGTGGTGCAGGGAGGGAGGGGGGCTGCTTGTTGGTTTACAGGAAATCCGAACACCCATGGGATGCTCTTCAGAATCCAAACAGAGTTCAAAACATAAACATTCCACGTAATTTGTTGTTTCCATACATCATTTGCCTCTTAAAAAAAAAAGACTGAAAAAAAATTTTTTAATGTGTGACTACAGTGACAGAGAGTGGGTGCCAACAGCTCTCTGGATGGCTTTTTATCTCATTCCCTTAGTGAAAACAGTTAACTAGGCACTGGTGAGAGATTCTGTAACTGCACAACACAAAGCTGGCGCCAACGCCAAGTGTGGCATGCCAGATGTGTGAATCCATTCTGGAGCGCAGCATCAGCAGCTCTAGCAGTCGCCACAGCCATTAATCTAGAGACCTCTGGGAGTTCCGGCTGCGCTGTAAAACCCGGCCCTGCCAAGGCTGCATCAGATAAAGCCATCAACGCATTGTAAAAAAGACACAAAACCTATTTCATGGGCTGCACTGATCAAGCAATTACAATCATTGACTACATTAAGCAAAGAAACAGCGGGGTGCCCTATAAAATTGACTGCCAACTTGAATAATCAATAGACTCCATGTAGAGTAAATTAAATAACTGAAAAACTATTTGGAAAAGCAGAAGTTAAAAAGCCAATCAGTAATCCCTCATCCATGGCAAAACAATCCTGCTACCAAAAGATCCTTTGGTTAGCTTTCATTCTCATCCCTGGGAAATCCTGGCCGGTGAGCGTGGGAGGGAGATTCCTCCGCCTCTCTTATCCTGCTCTTTCACAGCTGTACGTGTAATTTGAATGTTGTTTATGATCAATCGACGGGCTCTTCCTGTCATCTGTAGCTGAGTGCACAACCAGGGCAGGAAGGGTTTTGATCGAAAGTCAACATTCTGATGAAGGCATTAAGGTTTGACATGGTTCATGGTTTAATCTGGGGCTTACAATAACAAGAAAGTTTTCTTGAAAAAAAACATATTTCAGACTAATATGGCTTTTGGGGATTTTTAATTATTAATTTTTGTATAAAATAAAGCCATACACGCAAGAGACAGAGTTATGTAAAAGCTTTTTTGAAGTTTTTGCTGATTTACCTGGTCACCACGCACAACGAGTTTTTAGAAGATAGTGCAATCACGACCAAATTTCATATTTCCCTCCCCAGAAGCTACCTTTATTCTTTTTGCTCCACTGGAAAGTGACAAAACATGTTCAGAAAAATAAACATTAATGGATATTTTATGTTATTGGTGCCATGAAAAATTTGCATTATTTTGCAAGAAATTTATTCATTTACACACACATGCAGACACACATTTGTTTGTTTCAGGCTAGAAAAAGCACCATCTATAAACAATTTCCCTATTGTTTTACTAGAAAATGCAGGAAAAAAATGATGGAAATGTGAAATTATTTTCTCGCACAAATAAACAAAAAAAAGTCACTTTTTTGTGGGTTTTCTTCATGTTTAAAATGTTAATGATAATAGCTCCAGATCTCAGAAGCGAGGTTAGTTGGCAGCAATATATCAGAATGTGAAAATGATAGCATTGGAAAGATTACCAGTACTTAGGTGTGCTTAACAGGGATATTTTTCCACCAAAAGAGAAATAAAAAATATTTGAAAGCGTTATTTTCAGAGACAATACAATTTTCTTTGTAGTGAAGCCTGTTTCTGAAAACAATATATAACGGTAGTAGCACGAAGACACCTACAGCACTGATGAATACATCATTAAGCAGGCATTATTGCCCTTCCCACTGAATGTAAGATCACCCTGATATTATGAATGATTTGCATATTAACGAAAATAATATTGAGGTGTATTGAATGTGGCATTTGAATTAACTCTTAATGGCATGCAAGTTCTTGGGGGCCAGGGTAGTGAATAAATTGCAGGATGAATTTGAAAATAATTGTCACTAGCTAAGCTTTGTGAATCAAGGTATCTAGAAAATATCTTAGAGGTATTATTTTTAACACATTGATGTGTTTTTCAGAGCCTCCTACCGTGGAACACAATAAATTAGCTGTCAATAAACAGCTTGTTTTAACAATACTCTGCCTCCGTTCCTATTAAATCTAATAGAGACAAAATCCTCTGAAATGGGGTACTTAATGAGCAAACTTTATTTTTAAAAAGCTGCACAAAGAAAAGGAGAAATATGATGAACTAAAAATCATTATGTGCCACAATAAAATGCTCCAACTTTGCTGATGAGATGACAATGTTGTCCATAAAAGCAGGAGCGAAAGTGCTGCTGAGCTCTTGATAAACGTCCTATTGAAACCTATTGTATTTACTTCTTATTAGATTCTGAACTCAAATAGATCTTGATTGTTGAGGGCTGGGGTATTTAAAAGCTTTAAGATCATCAATTACATTACTCATAATTTCCACATCTGCCTTTCCTGCTGCAATTCAGAGAAAGAGAAAGACTGTTCTAACAGCCTGCCTGCAACTAGATTACTGGGCATCTCTGTTAGAATGCGCACTTGAAGTGCTGTTAAGATGTGAACTTCACTGCAATTTTCAGTTTTATGGAACTACTCTTACATGGATAGCTTTTGGTAATAATTGAAATAAAATGGCAAGAGACCTGCCAAATGAGCAGGGAGAAACGGAGGGCCACCTTAAATCCCAGACCTCTGCAGGGCTGCAAGGAAAGCTTGCCCTTTGGAGCTGCCCTGTTTTACCTTCCTGATAAAAATGAGCTTTGTGGGAGCTAATACGCATTTTGACTTAAACAAAATAATAATTAAAATGGCCATTATATAATTGAACAGCAGCTTGGTTATGTTTATGCTGGGTAGAAGCAGGCTGTGGGGATTAAGAACCTGGAGAATTGTCGCTGTCAAAATTTTGCCAAGCAGCACAGTTTTTTTCAGAAATACCTTGTTGTTTCTTAACTCCTGATGGGGAGGGCATCCTGGGGGGAGTTTTCACAATCTCCTGAATGTCTGCTGTGTATTTGAGGTTCAGGTGTCCCGATAGGAATAGTTTAAAACAACTGGTTATCTTTTAATAAAGTAGTTCAAAACATAGCACTGTACACAGAGAAATGTTCATTTTTTTCTCATTGGGTCTCACCATACCCAAGGAACCGAACTTGGGAGGACCACGTTGTTCACGAAGTGGGAATTCTGGGTCCAACTGATGATCAAAATTCTGTATTTGTTTTGATTGTGGAGATGGTTCATTAAGACACAGGTTTATACACACACACACACACACACACACACACACATGCACAAAGAAATATGGAGGTGCTTTCTCAGAAGCAAAAGACAGCATATTTGAAAGCTGCATAGCAAATCTTGGGAAAGGGGGAGGGGAGAAGACAGAGGAGATATTTCTCTAGAAATGATTTCTCCTAGGGAAAAAGGTAGTCTCTGCAATTTTACCTTTTCAGTAATGCTTTTCAATGTATAAATCTTTTTTCTCTCTCTCTCTGAAGAATCAGCCCTGACGTCACAATTGGAGTAAATCTAAGGTCTCATCACCTAGCCCTTAAAAACAAAGGAAGGGTTGGTTGGTTCTTGACAATTTCTATAGAATCTAGAGCATTTTGTTGTTCTTTCGCTAAAGGTTTTATTCAGCATTTAATCTGTATGCATCTTAAAGTAATTAAGCAAATACACAATTGGGCCAAAATATTTTGAGATTTTTCATGAAATTCATTTGCTTCGAGGAAAGAAAATTCTCCATTCTAGGTGAACTCTATTTCCTCCTCCTTCCAAGGGAAACATAATAGGAGGAAATAATTGATGTCGCTTCACCTAGAAGAACAACAGTTTACAGGTCCCGTGACAGTATTTACATGTTCAGAAATATATGGAGCACGTGTTCAAACTGCTCAGGGTAAAGTGCAAAGTGTTCTTATAGCTTCTCCATAAAAATAGACTTTGAAATGTATTTTTGCACACACAGTTAATGGATTATTCAGAATTATCACAAACAAAAGTAAGAACCTCCCTGCTTTAGAAATGTTTTTGGTCACAGAAAAGAAATAGACTTGCCTAAGAATAATTTAAGTACAAGTGTTGATGTCTAGCAACAAATTTATTTAAAAAAATATATTGTAGAAGTATCATTGTGATGCTAAATTAGAAGTATCTAATTTAGGGAGATCCAAGAACTCTATCATTCCCAACACTGGGAAAAAAAATGCTTCTACGGAATTGCTTCTTCTTTCATAAAATCAGGGCTATGAAGCTCATGACCATAATTAACCTGGCCCATTAAAAAAGTAGACCAGTTTCAGTTTGTCCTGTTTTAACTACGTAGACCTTCCATTTTCTCTCTTATTCTTAGCCCTCTTCTTCCCTCAAGGATGCAGAAAGGAACCTAATGCTCTTATGCAGTTTGAACTCCCCGATGTGGTTAGAATTTGCCTCTTTTTTACAAGAGCTGCAGTCGGACGTGTAGGACACCAGACGATGCCCACAGCAGACAGGCATCTCAGCATGCGCTGCACTTTCTGGCTCAAGACTGTGTGCGGTAAAAGAGAAATGCAATCAAGAGGGTCAAAGAAATCCTAACAGAGGCAGAGGGGTGTGTCCTGACCAGCAACCGAACCAGGTGAGGGCTCACATCCTCCCTTATTTCTAACACCTATCTAGATTTTCCATTCAGTCTGTCACTTTCTTCATCACTGATACAAATATAGTATTAACTACTCAACACAGGGACTGAGTTGATTGAACATTAATTACCCATTTTGGCCTAAAACCTGTGGCAGGACACCTAAATTTGAAAACGAATGAAGAGAAAAAGGAAAGAAAGATACAACACTTTGATAATGTCGTCCAATTTTATTATTAAGAAACTATTGCCCACACCGCTATGTGCCAGTTTAATTCTACCCCAAAGCGTTTGTGGCATATATCTGGCAAGCAGCATCAGGATCGCCAACTTCCAGTCAGGACTGAAAGAAAACTTGAAAGGAAATCTCTTTCCATAGTAATTCTGATTCTTCAATTCCTTGCATTTAATTCCCTTCTGCTGACAGACTGGCTATTCTCTACCCGTGTTTAATGGTAAAGAATTTGCTACTTCTCTAGGCTTCCTGTTTCATCTAAGAACTCCGATTCTCAACAAGTTTCTCTTTATAGCTCACCTAGACCTTCCCAAGGTCTCCATTCTTCCTCCTTTGGTCATATATAAACAGATCAACTTTCTCTTCTGTAAGTCAGCCTTTCGAGTATTGATTTGTTGTTGTTAGTGCCGTGGAGTTGGTTCCTACTCCCAGACCCTGTGTATAGCAGAGTGGAACCCTGCCCGGTCTTTTTGCGCCACCCTCTCCCCTTCTGGGGCTGTGTCAGACAATGGTCCACTGCTATTCATGGGGTTTTCATGGCCAATTTTTTCAGAAGTTGGTGGCCAGGTCCTCTTTCCTAATCTCTCTTAGTCTGGAAGGTCCACTGAAACCTGTCCACCGTGGGTGACCCTGCTGGTATTTGAAATACCGGTGGGATAGCTTATAGCATCACAGCAACATGCAGGCGCCACAGTCTGACAACTGACAGACAGGTGGTGTGGTTCCCTGACTGGGAAATGAACCCCGGCCTCAGCGGTGAGAGCACTGAATCTTAACCATTAGACCACCAATGATCAAATCTCTATCTGAACTGACTCTTTTCCAAACTAAACGCTCCTGATTTATTCACCAACCACTTTTGTTACCTGGTTTTAGGGCCACTCACTGCTTTGGTTACCCTTCTCTAAGTTTGCTTCAGTTTGTCTATATATGTTTGCATGTGTCTCTTACTAATTTTTACTCATTTTTTTTCTTTTTTTTTACTCCAAGTTAATTTTCTTTGGGGTCAGCTAGATTTCTACAAATATCTTTACTCAAACTGTGGCAAGAGGCATCTGAGTATACGTAGCCCTGTGGCCCCCAGGATCAAAATCATGGCATTTTATAGAAATCATTATAGAAAGTGAGAAAATGTGAGTTTCCAGGGTGAATTGAGAAAGAGAACATGTGTTAATTTAGTAGAAAGAACACAGGCTTCTGAGTTCGATGAACTTGGTTTGAAATGTGCTTCTATCATTTATCAGTTACATTGTTTAATCCTTTTGAATCTCCGTCTCCTCTTGGGTAAAATGGGAATAAGGCCCATTCTGCAGGATTGTCTTAAGGATTAGAAATAACATGAGTTAAGTGTCAAAAACAGAGCATGGCGCATTATAGACGATTGATAACAGTTTCTTGTGTTGGTCAGGAAGTGAAAGAACAGTTCCTAGAAAATATTGAATAACAATGCAAAAATGGGGAAAACCCATAGAGGCACTGTTACGAAGAACTACTTAGCCCGTCACGCATGACTGTGGCTCTTGCCCACTGACAATGAACTGAAGACCACCACAAATCACTTCACCGAGATCGCTCAACTGGGCTCACACAGCACCAGCAGTTACTAACTTACAAACCTGCTCTGCATTCAGCGTCAATAAGACAAAGGTGAAAAGACATAGTCGACGTTAGGTCCCCGGAGCACCCCTAGTCCTTCACCGCTGTGAATTTTGCATCAGCTTTTCTCATCGGCTTAATAACACTGGTGAAACAATGCCTTTAGTGAGGGCATTTATTTTAGTGTATTTTGCTGCTTATGGGGCTTTTTCCCCTCTCTTATTTTTGGGGACAGGAGGGAATACGTTCTGAATAAAATACGTCAATACAAAACATATTGATTACTTGTTTTTCTTTATATAATGCAGCTGATAAATAATTATAAGGGTATTCCAGTGCAGAAATACTTCCTACGCTATCAATATTCTTATTAAGAGTAATAATAAAGCAGCATGTCATGAGACTATGCTGTCACAGATTCTTACTCTTGTGTATTTTTATCTTCTCCACCCAGGATTCTTTATACATGGCACGCTGAGTGTAACATTATTTCTGCTCTGCTAAAAGACAGTGTCAAATAAAATTAGTCCTCTCGACTCTATGCCATAACAACGTCTATAGAAGTATATTATAGTCTTTATTTAATATATTAACTATATTTGTGCACATGTGTCTTCATAAATCATAATGAAAGCCCTAATGCATTTTGGAATCCAGCAACATATTCACTGAAGATACAAAAGGATCTATTCTGAGTGAAGTCTCCCTTAAATGGAAGGGAAATGAGGACATATAGCCTTGCTCAGAAGAGATTTTACTTGAAGAACATGGAAGATTTACCATTGGGGAAGAGCACTTGTGTGCTATACATAAATCAGAGCAAGCTGGGATGAAGCATTTGATTTACAACCACATTCTGTTGTGTATGTGAGTCCATGTGTGTTCGCATGTGTTAGGGATAAGGTAAGAGGTGATATTGCAAAACACAGAAAAAGAGAAATGGACAAGAGGGGAATGCCTCACCTTTATAAGGATAAAGTTTTTAAGGGCTCTTCCTCACAGGTGACTGAGTTATCACAGCAAAGGAGAAAGTTCTACACGAAAGGCTAAATGGGATGCTGGCCCTAACTCTGTATTCCTAAGGCAGCTGGCACTGAAGATAGTTGGAGAGGCCCAAGAGAAAAAAGCTTTACTCTTCAGTAAGTGTGTGTGGCAGATAACTGAACCAGTGGGATAAACAGAGCTGAGCAAGTAAATAAACATAAAACCTAGCACATTACACCCCTCATGACCTCAGGCAAAAAGAAGCCACTGAGGAATATGCTAAGAAAGTCCATCTCAGATTTCCATTCTCAGCTCTGTCTTATCAACACCGCCCCCTCACCCCCTGGCTCTGGACTAGATGTTCTCAACCCTCCCTTCATTTCCAGCTTGAGATCATGGTTCTCTGATTCTAGGATAAGCAAGTCAAGGGTCCGTAAAGCTGAAGCTTTGCTTTCTTGGAACTTCATCTCAGGCCCTTGTTCCTCAGCCAGACCTCTAGGGGTGGTGACATCTTGCTTTCCTGGCCTCCTAAGAACACCTTATGATCATACAGCAACTCAATTGATATGAAGGAGTTAAACAACAACCCCAAACTTTAAGCCTCAAGGCAAGGCACCAAGATAGATTCCCCAGCCTCCGCCAATCAGTCAACCAAAAGTCATTTCTAAAGACAGACAGGGAATACTTATAAGAGAAAATCTTTGAGATAGCACTTATCACAAAAAAGTGTTTAATCTCTGTGAAATAGCAGATGCTTATAATTCTGTTCAACAGTGGTGGTATAAGTTGACATTCTGAGACATTTCCCTGCACTTGAGAGAAATTACTTGAGGGCAATCACTGACTCACTGAAAAGAACAAAGGCTTTGAGTCAAAGTCTTAGATCTTCCACTGGCTAGCTTTGTGATCTCAGCCAAATTACTTAATTTTTATGAGCTTCGATTTCCCATCTGTAAAATGGCCATTATAGAACAGCAGAGATTGTAAAGATCTGATAAAACTTTATGTGGGAAGCATCTAGCATTGTGCTTGTCATACAGACATGACTTGATGAGTGTCATTTCCTTTCCATTGTCCACCCTATAGTTCTTTTGTTGTATAAATTTGTTCAATAACAATTAGCAACAAAATGTAAGCAACAAAAGCAACAGAAGTATAGTTGGGACTTTGGGTTTAGTGTTGTGGTGTGATCATACGTATTCATAATTCTGAAACCCTTTTGAAATTACTGTAAAGGAATTTTTAAGGTATAACCTCACAAATACAAAGAGAACAGGAGAGAAGGTAAAAATGGATGAGAGATGCTGGCACATATATGGAAGAAGGAAAGTAAATGGATGGGAAGTAAATGACTTAGAAGACCAAAGAAAGCTGAACCCGATGTGCCATCAGAAATGGATACTAATGAAAAGCAAGCTTATGCAAGTAAAAGAAAACCAGAATGACCCAAGATTGTGGCACTGGCTTTCTTCCCTAGAAGATCAGGTGAGGGTAAAATACGAAGGTTACCTGAAAGTCTGAATGTCTATATAAGAAGCAGTTAGATCCTACCAACTCCCAACCCCCTGCTTAAAAAACAAAGGTTTATTTTATGGAGAAACTAAACCACAGAACCACCAGACTCCGGATCCTTGGCACAGTGGAGAGTGGCGCTGAGGTGCTAGAGGGAAAGAGAGACAGTAAGAGAAAGTCAACACACTGCGCAGTGAAACCTCGAGCCTTCTTTCCTCTGTTTTGCTCCTAGCAAATGGGTAGCCAAGCCTAAAGATGGAAGAGAGGAATTCATCTCTGGAGAAACTGTTATGAAAAAAAAAATTTGAGATTCCAACATTTAAAGTCCCCATCAAAATGACCAGCATTCCTCCTAGCCATCCTACCATGAAGCTCACCAGGGGACAAATGCTGCTCCCACACATAGACCTTTCAATCAGCTTTTCAGTGACTTGGTGTTACAAAATGAGTGGACTGCCAAAGATCGCTAGACATTCATGGAATGCTTCCAACAAGAAAAATCCAAGCTTGAATAAACAGACAAGGAAAATTTGTATGAAACAGAGGCATCGAAAGGGGCAGAAGAAAATTTCTAAAATATCTGTAATTATATCCTTAGAGAATTTTACTTTTATATAGCAATTCAGGAAGCATTAAAGAGTTAACAACAAAAGATACTATTAGCCTCAGGACAAGGCAGGATGAACAAAGGTAAGATACTAAAATCAAGTCAATAAACAACCACAAAAACCCACAAGGGACAAATCTGAGACTGAGAAAAAGCTCTAAGTTGAAAGAAAAATTTGAATAATGAAGAAATAAATCATCTTGAAAATAGACCGAGATGACAAAGCAATGATGAATTAGAAAAAAAGATAGAAAATAAACAAGGATATTATTAAACACTAATAAAAGAAAATTTCCTAGAATTGAAGGAAATGGATTTTCAAATTGAAAAGGCCCATAAAATGCATAGCACGTTGTATGAATATCTGCATGTGAGCTATTGTGGGTAAGAAAAAAATCAGGAAAAAAAATCATCAGGACATAGTCAAAGCATTAGAAATCTAGATGATACCAGAGTCCCACGGCAAGACTGAAAGTTGGAATGCAATGATTTCCATATTCTGAGCAAAAAGAATTTTCAACTTAAAATTGTATACCCAGCCAAACTATGCATCAGTGAGGACAGGGAGAATAAAGATATTTTTATATAACCTAGATCTCAAGAAATAAAAGCAACACCTGTATGCTCTTTCTCAGAAAGTGCACGACTAAGAGGAAAACATGGGTTCAAGGAAACAAGAGATGAAGCAAAAAGAACCCAGATGAGAAGAAAAGAGAAACTCAAGATGATTGTGAAGAAAAGTCCCAGGATGACCTAGAACAGTTTTTCCCGACTGGAAGAAGGAAATGGGGGACTCCAGGAGGAATGCTTCCAATGAAGAAAAATGAATTTGAAAGAACACATGGTAGAGATTTTTAGTTCTTTAGAAAGTATAAGGATAAACCTTTGATGGCAAAAGGCAACTGGAAATAAAATAATCCCTGTAACTCCAGGAAAACAAAAGTTGTACAGAAAAGGAAGTATAATCATAGTACTATGGTTCTCAGCTGTGAACAATATTTATATATTTATTTTTAATGATAGGTAAAATATTTATAATAATACCCCAAATTGTAATCTAAATATATTGGGAAGATGGCAATGGTTTTTCTACATGTGGAGGGCATATGTTGGGAAGAGGGCTAAAGCTTTGTTATTTGTAATAGGAAGTCAATAGAAAATATCTAAAATTAATATGTCAATAAATAGCAGAATAAGAATATTATTAGAAATACAATTATAAATAGCCAAGTGAGAATAATTTTCTGGGTAGCAGGAGACGAAGGTTTGGATTGTGTGAGGCAGTGGACCCTGTTGCTTTCAATATAAACTATGTCACACTATTTGAATTTCAGAACTGTGGTGGGGGCCTTTGGGCCATCTGCTTGACCCAACTCTAATTTTGGCCATTTCTTGGGAGGGCAGACACTCCTGATACCAATGGGGTCCCATCTTAAGCACAGACTTTCTGCCCCAGCACCTTCTCAGAAGCTGTGGGGACTCACTGGAAACACTGCACAACAGCGTCCATGAGGTACAAGTGACGGGAAGTAAAGTCCCTCAGGGCCACCCTCAACTGATGAGGCATGGGGGTCTCCAGCCTTCTAGCCTCCAGGTGGACAATTCTGGAAGATATTCTGCATACTTCTCGGGGGGTCCTGGTGGAACTGATCTTCCAGTCCTATGCCTGCTGTCCACAGCAGCAACCTCTATATCCTGTCTTCCATACCTAATGTTTTCTCCTTTCCTGCCTCACTCTCCCTGTTCTCTCACTTCTGCTTCTTGGAATCACCTCCAGGATAAACTACCTACACCCAAGGGCTTGTCTCAGGTGCAGGAGGATCCAAATGAAGTAAAAAACTATGTACATAAACATTTGTTATACAACATAAATTTAAAAAATTAGAAAAGTAAATAGTTATGTTTTATACATGCTTTAGGATAAATAAAACATCTTTATTGATATTATAAAAAAGGGTTTTTATGGCTTGGAATTCCTAGTCACAGTCATACTGAGTTTCAAAATACGTTCTGACATTAACTTAAAAAGAGAAATGAACATGATATGCTTTGGAATGTATTTCAGATGACTAAAATGTCTCTAATGATGATGAAGACATTGATGTTGAATATGCTGGTAAAAAGTTGAAATAAAATTGTTTCATGAAATATTAGAGGAGAGATTAACATATTATTTTATAATAGCTTAATTAGTATGTTATTTAACATAATATGTGATATACAAGTGCATTAATAAATTACATATAATATATAATTATAATAAATGATTTAATACACCAAGATGTATGGTTATTGATGTCTCTATATTTGAGTCAAGTAATAGAAAGTCGCTGCATTGAACTGAAAGTAATTCTTTACCTAGATTTTCTTTACCCAGTATTTTTTTTTTTTTTCGGATGAGGAAGATCAGCCCTGAGCTAACATCCGATGCCAATTCTCCTCTTTTTGCTGAGGACGATTGGCCCTGAGCTAACATCCATGCCCATCTTCCTCCACGTTATATGGGACACCGCCACAGCATGGCTTGACAAGCAGTGCATCGGTGTGCACCCAAGATCCGAACCTGCGAACCCTGGGCTGCTGAAGCAGAGCGTGTGCACTTAACAGCTTGCACCACTGGGCCGGCCCAACCCAATATTTTCTACCAGTCTATCAGCAACCTTGTCAGAGTGGACCAGTATGTGATCTAGAAATGAACTAACCAGACTAACAACAGAGCAATGCAGAAACAGGATGACAAAAAACTGTTATCCTGAACTACCCTGGTGAAGATCAATTGGCAAGTCAAGAAGGATTGGCAATTTACATCAATATCACCCTGAGATTACTACAGCAGATTATGTGAAATTGTTGCATAAAGTCTGTGGGCGGGTGTTAGATTTCGTATATATATATTAGTGCTAAAATTCTCTCCTCCATAGCCACCAGAACACCTTTCCTGGCTAGCTTCGTACTGCTGAGTCTCTTTTCTTGGAACCCTGTTTCCTTCTTAAATATAGTTGTTCTGTAGTGTCCTCTCCTCTTCTCATTCTATGTGCTGCCTCGTGGCACTCTCATCCCAGTCCTTGGCTTCAGTTGCTTCAGATCATTGATTCTCTGCACAGGCTGCATATTAATAACATCTGTGGCACCTTTAAAACCTACTAATGCCTGGCCTCCACCCTCTCTTGACCAGAGATTCTGATTGAATTGTTCTGGGGTGGGATCAGGTCAGAGGTGTGATCTGAAAGTTCCCCAGATGATAATCAACAGCTCAATTGAGATCCATTCATCTACATGCTGATGACTCACAAAACTTCATCTTAGATTTGCCTTCTACCAAGTTTTAGATCCATATTTCCAAATGCCGTCAGAGAGGCAGCAGAGGATGGTGATTAAGAGCGTGGGTTTTTACGCTGATAGTGGAATCCTTACTTCAGCGCTTAACTGTGTGAACCTGCACAAATTACTCATCCCCTTTAAGCCTTTGTTTCCTCACCTGTGAAGCGGAGTTAGCAGTATCTACTCACAGAGTAGTGAGGATTGAATGAAATAATGTTTGTAAAGCACTTGGTGCAGTATTTGAAACGCAGATAGTGCTTTAAAAATGGAAGTTATTATTGCTTATGGATGGCTCTCAGGTTCTTTAATTTTAGTATTTTCAAAATGAATTTGTAAAATATGTTCACTATAACATTATTTTCAATAATAAAAATTGAAAAATACTAAGTGTTCAACAAGGGAAAATTAGTCAAGTAAAATTCGGTGTATCCATATGATAATATACTGTAATATAATGGATCATATCCATATGATAATATAGTATAATATACTAAACCTCATAATATGTTATGAGGCCATTAAAAAATACAGTGAAGAAAAACACCTATTTTGTAAAAATTTATTTTACTTTGTAAAATAAATAAACATCTATTTTACTTTGTTTACAAAGTATGTAATATGAAAAAGTAAGCTATGCTTCCATTTACATAAAACAAACAAACAAACAAAAATCTCTACATCTATGCACGCACATGTTGCCACATAGCAAACATATCAATGATAGTAGTTAGGAGGTGGAAATCCAGTTGGTTTTTTCCTTTGCATTTCTTCTGTGCACTCCAAGTTGTCTGAACTGAGCATTTACTGCTTACTTGAAAGAAATGTTTTTATAAAATAGAAAACAGAATTGACGTCATGTTCTTTTTGCTCAAACTTGCTTTTTCTCTTTGTTCCTGAGTTTAGCTGGTTGACCCACCATCCACTCGGTCCTGTGAATTAGAAACCATGATTCACCCCTCTATCTTCCTTCTCAACTCACTCCCTACAGGTTGTCACTTCCATCACTTGTCTCTTTTCTGAGCCCTCTTCTTTATTCCTGCCACCACTGCCTTACTTACTTAAGTCCTCATCACTGTTGCGTGCTCAGTTGAAAACTTCTCCAAGTATCTTCCTCTTTCCAGTCTTTGCTCATTCCATTTGGTCTATCACATCCATTTTCCTAAAAGTCAAATCTGATGATATATTCCCCTTCTAATAGACTGTTGCCCATAAAAAAGCACAAACATCTTAGCATGTTATATTCAACTCTTCATGAACTGGGTGCAATTTCAACCACACATACTGCACTCCAATGATTCACTCTATGCTCTATTTATATTACAGCTGAAAATGTGTGATTCCTTGGGATAAGGACTTGCCATTATTCATAGTGATGTTACTGTGTGGAATAGTCCCTTACTCCTCATTTTGACCTGGCAACAGCCATTTTATCCTGTACCCAGCCTTTAATTTTCCTGCTTTAAGAAGCTGTCTTTCCTTGCCTCCCTATGTCATCCCTGTTTCCAAGTCATTATTAGTTTCACCTTACAACCTTGTTTATAACAAACTATGAACAAATCTGCGTTTACATTATTCATGTATTCTTTCAGTCTTGAGGGCCTATGTTATGATAGATACTGTGCAAGATGGTGAGAATGAAACAATGTGTAAGAGACAAAGGCCATGTCTCATGGAACTCAAATACTTAGGAGAAGGGGATGGAAGATAAGCAAATGACAGATTATGAGATATGCCATCCTTTTGGTGTTCTGAGACCCAATTTCCAAAGCGTGTGAGAGAGTGTTCCTGCACCAACAATAAGCAGTTCCCCTGACACCAGCCGGGTGTCCTACATTCAACTCAGTTCTAACACTATCTACCTGGAGATAGCATCAGATCCCACAGGTTGAGTTCAGTCCTACGAGACTGCTCCCCCGCCCCCGGTCCCCACTTCAGACACCAGTTATAAGCCCAGGTTGTTACCTGTGCTTCCGACAGATGAGCTATATATCAGACGTTTCCATGACCCCCTTCCTCGGGTCCAATTAATTTGCTAGAGTGGCTCACAGAACTCAGAGAAACATTTTACTTACTAGATCATTTGTTTATTATAAAAGGATATAACTCAAGAACAGCTGGACGGAAGAGATACATAGGGCAAGGTATGGAGAAAGGGTGCAGTGCTTCCATGCCCTTTCTAGGTGCACCACTCTCCCTAAATCCCCACATGTTCACCAGCTTGGAAACTCTCTGAACCCTGTCCTCTTGGGTTTTTATGGATCTCATAGGCATTGATTAAATCCCCTTCTCAGAGGTGAGGGCAGGATCTGAAAGTCTCAACCCTCCAATCACATGGTTGGTTCTCCTGGCAACCAGCCCTCCCCCCATCCTTAGGTTACCTAAGGGCTTTCCAAAAGTCACCTCTTTAACATAACAAAAGACATCTTTATACTTCTTATCATTCAAATTCCAAGGGTTTTAGGACCTGTGAGCCAGCTCCTAAAATATAAATTTCATATATATTTGGTCCAATTATATTTCTTATAAATTACAATATTACAGCCATCAAGCAACAGAGTGAAGTACTAGAGTGCAGCTGTAAGAGGATACTTAATATAGGGTGTTCAGGGCAGGCCCCTCTGATGAGGCAAGATGTGAGTTGAAACCTGAAATACGAGATGGAGCCAGCTATTTGAAGAGCTAAGGGAAGAGTAGTCCAGGCAGAATAAGTAGGCTAAAGGTTTATAAACTAGAAAGAGCCTGCTGGATTCTTGGGGAAAAAGGTCAGTACGGTAGCAGCTCACCGAAGGGTGCTGTGGAAGGAGATGAAGCTGAGAAGAAAGCTGGGCTTTGCACGCCCTGGAAGGATTTGTTTTTTTTTTTTGTCCCCAAGGAATGGAAAACTATTAAAGGGCTTTTAAGCAGAGGGGTAATGTGTTTTGATTTTTTTGATTAAATACATTACTCTAGCTCTTTTGTAAAGAAAGGATTGAAAGGGCCGTGAGTACAATAAATGAAATAGAAAGACCTTCAGTAGCCCTGTTGACACATGATGGCACCATACACTAGAGAGGTGGCATTCGGGAGTTGAGACCAATGGATTTGGAATATTCCTTGAAATAGAAGTGACAAAGACTGCTGACAAATCAAATAATAAGGGATAAGACTCCTGGCCTTGGGCTTCAGATGCTGGTCGGTGGGGTTGCACTTAGTAAAGGGAGCATGGAGCTGCATTCCACGGATAACTGTTCTCAGTGCTTTAAATATGGCTAATCAAGCATATCAATCTCCGTCTTCTCCTTAGCACCACATGATTTCACTCTGAGGCTCTTCAACCCATTGGTCAGCCTTTGATGGTCAAGCCTGGGCAGTCTCTGATGCTGCTCATAACCTCCTCCCAGCCCCCAGCTTCTGTTGAGCATGTGGTCTGACTTCAGCCATGGTCACCATATTTTGCTCATCACTGTATCCTCAGCATCTAGCACAAAGTATGACAAATCGCAGGTGCTCTGGATTATTTGCTGAACTAATGCACATATGAGTAAATCAATTGCTAGTGAATTCAATATAGTTGATTTCACAGTGAAGGTTTGCTTTTTCCCAACAATTACATTTGCTGAGCTTATATATTTCCAAAGAATTCTAAAGACTTGATTCAGATCTGCTAAGGGAGGTAGCTCAACTTGGTGTACTCATATGAAACAAGTATCATTATCTGGGGATCCCGATTAGGTAGATCAGAAAATGAGGGCTACAGATTTAGTCACCTGAGGGAGATGGGACTTGTTTGGATCATGTAGGCAAACACACTTCCATTTACACTTTCAAATGTATTTTCTCATTTCCATACTTAACTAACTT
Organism: Ceratotherium simum simum; assembly: GCF_057802395.1. Classification (NCBI taxonomy): domain Eukaryota; kingdom Metazoa; phylum Chordata; class Mammalia; order Perissodactyla; family Rhinocerotidae; genus Ceratotherium; species Ceratotherium simum. The sequence continues at coordinate 45,427,823 of NC_141922.1, read as the reverse complement.
AATGAAATAGGTAGGGAAGGTATTATTCTTCCCATTTTGCATGAGGCCACTGAGAACTGGAGAAGTCAAGTAGCTTGTTCAAAGTAAAAGCCTGGTGAGTGGAAGAATCAGGGATGGAAGCCACACTTTCTAACTTTTGGTCTGTGCTCTTTCAACAATGCTGTGTGCACTTTTCTTCTCAGCTGTGTACATGCAGTGAGCTGGCATGACTTCTGAACTATCTTTGGAATTTGGCCTTGTGTCTTTAACTAAATAGCTTAAAACCAGTTTTATACTTGCTTACATCATCACTCACTCCTCTACTTAGAATAACAAAATATTTAAAAAGTCAAATTTTAAATATCCAAATTATTTCATCTTTCAATAGAAAGCAAGCCTGTGCATATTGCTGGAAGACTGATGTAAGAAACTGAACAACTCACTTCATTCTTTCTGGGCCCTGAGTTTTCATACCTTTATAGTCCTTCTGTTCTTTTTTCAGTAAATCCTTCAGCCAGTGGTTCCATGAGAGTAAAGGAGTTGAACTCCTCTGACAAGTGATACTGTATCACTGTAAAGCAAACACACATCTATACATCCATAATCATTACCAGCCAGGTTTTTTGAGAGTCACCAGTAAGAAGAGACAATCATATGACAACACCAAAGAGGGAGAAAAATTACTTTAGTGCCCAAGTCTGCAGGATAAACCCTTAGACAAGAGAGTTCATGGGGCTGGATTTATTTCTAATCCCTCTGACTGTTTTATAGGTCACAGATTTAGCACTCAACCTCATTCTGCTTTATTTTTTTCATCTTAACTCTCATGGTACTATTTATTAAGGGAGATGTCAGGTATCTGCCTGTCTCCTTCAAAGAGAAGAACATTTCAGAAGGTACTACATGCACAGAGATATCCAAACAAAGCAAATTTCTCCTATTTGGAATAATCATACTATTCATTAGCAATCATAATTGTACTTCCTATAAGTCAGACTATAAAATACCAGTGTCAGATGAGGTTTTTAACAGATACTACAGGATAGCATATTAATTTTAGATGAGTGGGTTTGAGGTCACATCCCTTGCCAATGATAAATGAGGTAGGGAGAATATCAAGTTTTGATGAGTTTTTAGCAGTGCAGATCACGACCTGATACAATGTGAAGTCGATCTTCAAAATTCACTGTGGTCTGATTTCGCTTGTCCTCAAGCATAGTCATTAGCCTGAGCTCACACTATTGGAATTTGGTTTTTAAGGATAGGGCAAAGTTTTCCCTTCATAATTACTTCCATCTGCTACACTAACACATGTGTTCCTGCAATAAAATTTTCTGAAACTCTCCAAACTCTACATGCCCTTTTTTGACTGGGCTCTGGCTGCATTGATGTCTCACCTGCATTCCGTCTGGGTGGGAATCTGTCTCGCAGCTGGCTGCTGCTTCAACGGTGGGGTAGCTGGGGGAAGTATGATGTTTGCTGGAAGACTCCAGTGGCAAATTGAACACAGACATTTGCCTTGAAAACCAAAAATTGTGGTCATATGTGTTACATCATATACCCTGCTTGCGTCTCATTTCATTTCAATGATTTCTTTTTTACTCCATTTTTATTTATTCATTTTAAAGGATACAAGTCATATACAAAAATATTGTTACTGTAAAAATTTTCTATTGGAATAGAAAAAAGAAAGTTTTTCCTGATCACACCCTCCTCCCTCCACCTTAAATAATAAATGAGACATCTTCTAGGGAATTGGAATTTTCTCTTCTTAAAAAACAAACTTGTTTGGTATTCTGTTTGAGAATAGATATTCAAAGACCTCCAAAACTCCTCCAAATGGAACAAACCAAAGGAAAATAACTTCACCAAATCACTTTAAATCACAAAATAAAATCCCCTATGAGAAGGAAAGCTGTATGCTAATGTGCGTTGCACTAGAGGGGAGAGGTGAAGAGGGGGATGACTGAACTGGTTTGATGAGCCTAAAAAGTTCAGTATAAACATCTGTGTACCTGAACCTCAAATTATTCTGAGGTATAAGCTTATCGTTAAGTGTGGTGCTGCAGCACACACTCCTGTAGCTGTGATCCAAGTCAGAAACGCTCTGCTGGTTTCGGGTTTTTGGGTTCCCTCATGTGGCTGGAGTGAAATGAACTTGGGCTGCATCCAGAAGCATCCCTGGGAACTGGGGATGCTGAGTTGTTGGCTTCCTTGATCAAGATACTGATCTTGGGTGCCACGAAGAGATCAGTAATGTGGACATTATCACTTTGTTTAGTCTCTAAAACCATAGTTATTAGTTGCAAGATCTTCTTTAGAAACTGCTATTTCATGTATATCTTTGCGTATATGTGTAATATGCATATATATACATTTAATTATATAGATATTTGCTGAGAGACATACTTTTCTTCATTTTTTTGTTGGTAAATACGTTACACAGACTTTTTAACATAATAATGTGTAGTATGGATATGCTTGCGTGTACACCCTCTAGTGTCTATGGACTCTGATATTCGTTGAGGAAGGTCAAAAGTTCAATGTCCAGGATTGATAGTTTAGGTTGCTAGATTTATCTGCCTCCTCTGATGAATGTTTTGTCCAAGAGATACCATTCACTGGAAAATAGAATGTCTGAGTCCACTGGCAGATTGTTTAAGGTAGACACAGGTGCAGAGTGAGGCCGTGCTGTTGTCAAGGCTCAGAGGAGAGGACAAGACTGAAAGACCAAGGACCATATGCTGAAGAGGATCAAAGAGGTCATCTAATCCATCCCTTGAACATCAATCCTTGCCTTAGACAAGACCACTCCAAAACCACAGAAGACATACGACTGTCAAACCCACACTAAAGTGTCTCAGGAGACGCCCTCCCTCTGTAACTCATTCAGAATCCAATAAACCTGCCAGAAAGTTCTTGCATGCCTCTCCCCTGCCATCTCTTACTTGTTTCATGGAAATTAAGATGTGTTAGCATCTACCTCAATACCATCTCAAGTTTCAGAACCTTGAATTATTAAAGGGTTATTTTTCAGCTGTTTTTTTTTTCAGATTTCATTACACAATATTTTATGTATATACAACATATCTGGGTAAACTGTGAGTAAGTAAAACAAGCAGACATAACCCACTACCTGACTCAAGAACTATGTCCGTTGCAGCCATCCGCACACCCTTTTTCAAGCCCTTTGCTTCACCCCCAGGGGTAACCATTCCTCTGAATTTTGAATTTAGCATTTCTTTGCTTTTTCTTTTCTTTTTAAGTTTTACCATATATGTATATAATCTAAAATTTAGATAATTTATTTTTGCTGTTTTAGCTTTATAAAAATTATATTTTAAGTATTAACTCATGTCTTGCTTTTATCCTTCAAAGTAACATTTCTAAAATTCATTGATGTTCTGCAATATTTTACTCATTTTCATTCTTACATAATATTCCTTTGTCTGAATATATCACCATTTAATTATCTGTTTTTCTGTTGATAGACGTTTCAATTGTTTTCAGTTTTTTCTGCTGTTATAAACAATGCCATTATGAATATTTTGAATTATCCTGTTTCCAGAATAATGTATGAGTTTCTCTACAACAATATTTCTCAAACCATGGGCTAGAAGTCGTTATTGGATCATGAAATAAATCTAATGAGACTTAGCCAGAAATTTTTTAAGTGAAATAATTGAATAAAAAACATCAGATTGAGAGTATGCATGAAACTTGCAGATTGATATATGTATGTTATGAATGTATCGAGCGTCAAAGCTGAACATGATGCCAAATTGCTTTCCAAGTGGTCATCCCAACCTACATTCTCAATAGCAGATGTTGTTTTCCTTTGTTCCACATCCTTGCTAACACTTGGTTAGCAAGGTTGATATTGCCAGACTCAATTTTTGCCATTTTAGTACAAAATCTCATTGGATTGCTAATTTTCATTTCCTAGATTACTTATAAGACTGAGCATTTTTTTCATATGCTTATTTCTCATTTATACATCTTCTGTAAAATACTTCTTATATGTTTTGGCCATTTTCTATGAGGTTGTTTATGTTTTTGTTATTGCCTTTATTCAAGCACTTTATATGCCATAGATACTAATAGTTTGTTGGTTGTTTGGCAAATATCTTCCCCCATTTTTTGTGATTCTTTTTTTCATTTTCTTTATGGTCTCTTTTGATATGCAGAGTGATTAATTTTAATGTAGTCATCTATTTGTCTATTTTATGGTTAGTGCTTTAGGGTCTTCTTCAATAAACTTTTCTCCACTCCAAGGATATAAAGTACATTCATACATTTTCTTCTAATAGTTTAAAAGATTTGATTTAAAATGTGATGTGAAGTCGGGAATCACAGAACACTTATTCCATGAGGATACTGAATTGTCCTAGTACCATTTATTGCATAGCCCATGCTTTACTCAATGATCTGCAATATCTCTTATTTAATATTTCTAGTTTCCACATATGTAAGGGTCTTACAGTGTCTTAATTACTAGACAATATATTATCAGATGAGTGCTCAATGTATTTCATTCAGGAAGCTCTTGGCATTTGGGGCAGTGTTATGTGGGACTTGTTTATGTGGGACTATCTCACACATTGCAAGATGCTATGTGAAAAGCATTTTTGTAATCATTGTGAGTAAGAAAATCATGCCCATCCCCATCATTTTCAAACACTCCATTGATAACACTATCAATTGAAAATCACTTTGTTTGGTTTTACAACAGATATAGATACCCACTGAGGCAAGTTTTCCACCCTTATTTTTCCTTTTAGTTTATTTTGACTACTCTTAGACCTTTGCTCTTTCTTCACATTGTGGAAAAACTTGAGAAGCTCTTCAAAACATCCATTATATTGGAATTATATTGAAACTATAGTTCAACTTGGGCAGAATTGATATATGATTATATCTTCCTACTCATGAGTAATATCCATTTATTTAGGTCTTCTCTAGTATCTTCAATAAAGTAAAAAAATCCATGAAGCTGTTGTTTATATTTTGTTATTTTTAAGTATATTGTTTTTTCTCAGTTATTATAAATGGTAAAACTTTATTTGTATTTTCCAGTATATAGATATGCAATTGATTGTCCTTTAATTATTTAATATCTAGGCAACTTGCTAAACTCTCATACTAATTCTAATGATTTATGTACATCATTTTAGCTATGATAGTTCTATTTCTTCCTTTTCAATCCTTATATGTCTTATTTCCTTTTCTTACTGACTAAGACTTTATATTAGTTTCCTAGGGCTCTCATAACAAAATACCACAAACTTGATGGCTTAAAAGAACAGAAATTTGCTGTCTCACAGGTCTGGACATCAGAAGTCTGAAATCAAGATATTGGCAGGATTGGTTCCTTCTGGACGCTCTGAGGTAGAATCCATTCCATGTCTCTCTCCTAGCTTCTGATGACTGTTGGCAATCCTTGGCATTCTTGGGTTTAGGACTGTATGACTCCGGTCTCTGTTTCTGTCTCATGTGACCTTCCCCTCTGTGTTTCTGTCTCTGCTCTCCCACTCCTCTCTCTTATAAGGGCACCAGTCATTGGATGTAGGGCCCATCTTAAACCCAGGATGTTCTCATCTTCAGATCCTTCACTGCATCTGCAGAGATCCTATTTCCAAATAAGGTCACATTCAAGGGGTTAGGATTTGGACATTTCTTTTGGGGAGACAATTCATCCCACTACAGATCTCTAAGAAAGTATTGAATAGAAACAGGCTAATATGTTCAAGTACTTTAATCCTTAGTTTTTATTTTAACTTTTATACAGACTGTATGTTTAGATTTATTATTATTTAGACAATGTTTAGCTTGCATTTTCTAATTTATTTCATCAGCTGTACTTCTTGCTTCTTAGACCTTACGTCTGAAGTCAGCTTTTTTTTTTCTTTCTGTGAAATATATCTTATGGAAGTTTCTTTAATAAAGTTCTTCTGAGGGTAAACTCACAGTTTTTTTCTTTTCCTGAAAATGCGTGTATTTACCCTCATCATTAAAAAACAACTATGCTGGGTACAACATTATGGATTGACAATTATTTTCTCTCCATACCTTAAAAGTATCATTTCATTTCTTGGCCTCTCATTGTTGCTTTTGAGAAGTTGCCTATTGTGTTTCTTTTATAAGTAATTTCTTTTTGGATGCTTTAAAGATCTTTTCTTTGTATTCGATGTTTTGAAGTTTCACTACAATATGAGTGAATTTTTTATTTATCTTGCTTGTTGTATATTTTAGTGTCTCTGGATTCACGTCGCCTAGTGTTCTAGGAAATTATCACTATTATCTCTTTGACTATTGCTTCTCCATTTTAAAAATTGTTCTCATTTTGACACGGATTATTGGTTTCTATTTCTTTTGTTTATTTTCTTTCATTTTTCCATCTCCTTTCCTTTCCATTTCCATCCATCTCTAAGCAACATTCTATGAAAATCTTTCTTAACTATATTTGACTGTTTTATACATCCATTGAGCTTTTTTTATTTCATTGGTTTTATTCTTCATTTCTAAAAGTTCTATTTAGTTCTTTTTCAAATAAGCTAACTTATTTTTGAGAATATCTGTTAATTGCTTATTTTTAAATTATATTTTTATTTCTTTAAACTCTACATGTAGTTGTTCTATATCTGATATTTCCAATATCAGAAGTGCTTGGGAATCTAATGGGCTATTTATTGTTTCCGTTGACTTCCACTAATGATAGCTTGCTTTCTTATGTCATTTTTGTTTGTTTTTAGTTATAAACACATATTGCATGTAACTTCAGGTTTGTTTTATCTTCTAAATACGTTGAATCTTATATCACATAACTTACTCCGTAAAAATTCTGAGGGCCTAACTAGGGAATGCTTTTATCTAGAGAGAATTTGTGTTTTCTTCACTTGTGATCTAAGGGCTGTTCTCAACCTAGGGCCATCTTAGGTGGTCCTTCTCCACCTCAGGTTCAGCTCCCCTTCCTTGTGGGGCCTGGAATCATTTCTAATTCCAGCTGGGATCTGAATTTTTCCTTTGGAGCACATTGCTTTTGCATTACTAGTCATTGCCTCTCCCATATCTTGCTTTCATTCACTTTGTTTTTAAAATACGTTTGTTGTGCATTATTGTGGGAGATACTTTAGAGGTTGAGTATGCCACATAAAAGAAGCATAAGTCTGAATTTTCTTTCTGTCTTTTTACCATTGCTATCTTTCTTCTTGGTACATTTAATAGAAGTGGAAAGATGGGCCATGTTTCTCTTTACCTTCCAATTTACACAGCATAATGATAACTCAGACTGGAATCTTCTTATTTATTTCACTAAGCATGAGTTAGTAAAGCTGCTACAAACCATTTAAAATGTAGATCTCAGATTTAGATTTGTATTCCAAATTTATAGATCAGTTCTGTTTATTCATCATCAACTATGACTCCTTTTTTAAAATTAAAGATGCGGCTTCTTAGGACAGCTCTAACGTCTTCTTGGAAATCATACTATTCTTCAAACAGATTTCGTCAAGTTAAGTCTAAGTGAATCAGAACATACGGATTATACATTCATTAAAACACACACATGGGTTGCGAAATGACAGAAAAATGTGTTTGGCAAAAACCATTTGGCAACTTTTCAAAACCAAAACATTTAAAAACTAGTATTTAATCATTTTCTAAACCTAGAACACGGCCAGGTTTTTCAATACCTAGGAATTATGTTCTTTGATACATTTATTTTCTATGGCAGAGAATAACTTCTACTAATTTTAAATACTTACTTGATATATATTTCTAGTAAAATCCCATATGTCAGGCCTTCCTGCATTTATTCTTCCAACAAACTCAAAAACTCAAAATGCGCAGGACGACAAAAGATGTAAGACCTGGTACGATCTCTTATTTGTACATGCAAGAATGCCTGTGTACAAAGGCAAGCCATCACATATGCAAACAACTTAGCAATGATCTCATTCCAAATTTAACTGCTATTTTTTTTATTCTACAATTAATTGACCAAGAAAACAAAGGAGCATTTTGAAAAGATCTTTGGTTAGAGAAATAATCACTGTCTCTTGGGTTCTTGGATTTAAGCCATTATTCTCACATTCATGTGAATCAACAATACCAGTTGCAAATGAGGCTATTAGACCTTGTGACATTACCTTGATTGAGAAAATTAGGTTTACTTACCAAGTGCCTAATGTGGCTGTGCTAAAATTTAAGTTACCAGAGTATTCACTTCACTTTGATGCTAATGTTATGATCATGATTATTCAAATCTAGCATATTGATGGAGAATTACTATTTCCCCCCCAGTAAAAGATGTTTTAGTCCTCCATCCATCCATTCTTTGCAATGAGTACCCAGCCATCTGCAAATCACCCTTCTCTTCCTAAATTCAATGAGATCCCTCTCGAGTTTGGGACTCAGAGGGCTTCTTCAAAAGCTCTATTTCAGAAAACTGAGGCTTGGGGAGGTAACCACTTTCTAAACTCTTTAAATACCATCAGAGGACACCTTCTCTAACACTCATAGCAGTTTTTGACTGAACGTCTACTATACACAAAGGACTTTATATACACTCTCTAACCTCATAGCAGTCAATAAAGTAGATAACATTACCCTCATTGCATAGAACAAGTGAACTGAAGCTCACATAGATTAGTTAGAATGGAGATTTAACTCTACCTTTCTCCGTCAATGAGAAGACCAGTCTGCCTGTGTGTCCTCCCTCTGGCCAGATCTTCTGTGTCCCCCACACCCCTGGGTCCAGGTAGCCTGGTAGCCTGGCTGAGATCTAGCACACTCATAGGCAACCTGAAAGTAATTTTCCAGAGATATACCCTTGATTCTGATATTCCTTAGCTCATAATGAAATAAAATTCACAGAGAACAACTCAATTTGCCTCTCTGCCCCCTCATACCCAAAACACCCCTCCTCTAACCCGAGCATTGCAGAGGTATGTACCTTTGGGTCCACACCCTGCTTTGCCTCCCAAGATTGGGCCCAGCCCTCCCCTCTCCCCACCAGTTACTGGTGCATGCCCAGAAACAGACCAAGGTTTGATACTCTCCTAAGGCAAGCCTCAATCTCCAGCCTGTCCAAAGGAAGCAAATGCTGCAGTTTCCAATTCTTCTTGATCTTCTTCCCATGCCCCTCCACGTCCCCAGTGTACTGAGGGGCTGAGTACAGTGCGTATCACCTCATGTTCTAATTCTCTCCTGGATCATAGGAGCAATTCTGAAAACATTTTAAAAGATTTCACTTTAAGTTTTGGGTTTGTTTTCTACAAAATACAGTAGATGCGAAGTTATTCTTTCCAAGAAGTGGCTATTACTCTTCAATTCCATTTCTGCTATCATCACTGGGCAATAATGATTCATATATTTTAGCAAAAACTACGAAGCTTCTTTGCAATCTGGATCCAGACTGTTGTGCTGTAACTGTCCTTGGTCCTTAAAATCTTAGGAGAAGAAAGACACTGCTAGACTCCTATTGCATATCAGAAAATTGCTATCTCCTTGCAGGCAGAGGCTTCCTAATTTTGAAGCTTTGTACGTATTAGATATTATAAAAAGGGAAGTTGACTCATAAGTCTGTCTTTTTGTTTTATTTCAAGTTATATGCATAAATTACATGAAGCCACTGGATTAAGTACTTTGAAAAAATGTGTTAGTGGTTTTAGTCAGACATACATTTAGAATATTGCAAGTGTAGTTTGCATTCATTGATAGCAGCATCTGATCCTGTACATAGATGCTAATTTTTCAAAGTTATTGCAATTATGTTGTAGAAGTTTGTTTGGGCATGGGGCTTGATGCAGAAAAAATTGGAAAAACCTACTTTTACTGCTGTCTTGAAATCTTACTCATAAGGATTTGAAAACTGCAAACTTATAGCAATAGAGAATAAAAGCTAAAAAGTTTAAAGCCAAATCTATACCTACTACATTCGAGGTCCAAATAGAATCACTTCTTCAGAAAGTTAAATATGAAAAGCATCACATCTTTTAGACTTATAAGGGCATTTTGTTCCATTTACTAATTCTCATGTATCAGTAGCTGATAACAGAAAGATCGTACATGGTATTGACAAATGTTTATGGCCTACTGTAAATAGCTAAATTTCTCATAGGGTACAAAAAGAAAAGAGCAAATAGTTCAGCTGATTATGTTTTTTAACATAATGAATTTTCTATAAAAATGTAAAATCATCATTTACATGAACCAGATTGGCAATTAATCACTCATAACATTATTTTACCTATTTATATAATATTAGATTTCAAAGCAAAGGTAAAATGTGGTACTTTTGCACCAAATTTCAATGATTTATTATTGAATGATCTAACCTTGCTTTTCCAATTATGCTTGTGAGCAAAGTGTCACAAACCCTTAGAGTCTTATCTCTTCCTCAGCTGTAGTTGCTCTCACCTCTAATTCTGGATCCTGTGACAGCATACAGTTTCTCTCTCTGCTCACTGGGGTTCTCTGACTGTTTGCACAGAGAGAAATTACTGCTTTGGCTCCATGCATCTTTCTGCTCCACAGAGATTGGTTTAAGATATAAGATAGAAAGATTGTCAGCTCCTCACACATTTATGTAGGCAGGAGCTGGAGCTCTGCCCCAGGAGTGCGTAAAACCTCACAATGGTCTAATAATGATCTCTTTCTAGTAAAGAAACAGTAATTTTCTTTTTCTTCACTCTTCTTTGCCCTCAGCCCCCATTTTCTTCAAAGCCTAGAGCTGGTATAAAAATTAATTTGCTTTGAAATGTTTAAGATCACTTTCAACTATTCTAGCAGAATTTCAATTCTTTTGAAAAAACCTATTTCCTTCTGGAAAGACCTGTGTAACTTTTCCAGAGGGCTTAGAAATTGAACTTAAGCCAAATGATACTCAATGTTTAAATCAAAGTGACTAGCTCTTTCTTTATAGCCCAATCAAGAAACAAATCCTTTCTAGACTTCAGTTTCTAAACCTGATATTTGAAAGTAAGAAATATTTCATTTTAGAGATACATTAACTGGGCTACCTTTGGAATCTTTGTAACTTAGATTTTAAAATGTAAGATACTACCTTTCAGTGAATCAAAAGAATGAGACTTAGCATAACTTCTGCTCTGCAGTGTCATCTTGTGGGTCTCTGGCAGTATAAGTTGGCATGGCAGGCTTTCTTAGATAACTTGCCCTGCCTCTGTGGGTGTCCAAATGAAAATATAGCTTATCAGAGAAACTTTATTCTCACCACAAATATCAGCATTATTCTCTCCCCTTAGCTGAAGTGTCCTGCTTTACTGAGAAAAGAGAATCAACGTAGGGGGAGGGGAACTCCCCTACCTTTTCATCAAAGGCCAAATCCTCAACCCACCTTTTGGATCCTGACCCATGCACACCTTCTTAAGTAATTTTCTCATGCTGCTATTATCCATATTATATTGGACTACTGATCCTCCACCTTTACTCAGTCATTTCCATCACACAATACTACTCCACTGACACTGCTGTTTTCAATACCATAAACAGCTCCCATGCTGCCAGACCCAATGAGCACTCTATTATCATCAGCTCCATCTGCTCTTAGCACCATTCTCCAGGGCTGAACCTCCCCTTGATTTTCAATCCCTCTCTTTGCTTGGATTCCATGATAACACACATCCTGGTGCGTTTCCCAAGTCATTGGTTCCTTACTCCCTATTTCCTTTGCAAGTTCTTCCTTCAAACAAAACTCTAAAAATTGGTGCTCTTTGGCTCAGATTCTGAGTCCACTATGGAGCCTCCTCCATATCTCCATGTAAATGTCTCACAGGCATCTCAAGCTTAACTCATCCAAATAGAACTCTCAATTGTCCAAGCAAGCTCCCTCTTGCCCAGTTTTTCCTACCTTAGTAAATGGCACCATCATCCACTCACTGTCTCAATCCAGAAACCTAAGAGTTATTTCTTTCCCTCACCATGTCCTCCACTTTACCCCACACAATCCATCAGCAAGTCCTAGCAATCCTGCCTTTCAAATATACATCACAGACATCCATTCTATGCCCCTTCTGCCCACGTTTCAGTCATCACTGGCCAGAATTATTGCAATTGCCACTTAGAATATCTTCCTTTTTTGCTCTTCCTCACCCACAATCTTCATGCTGCAGTCATCCTTTAAAACTGAAAATCAGCTCATTTTATTTACACCACCAATGACTTCCCCTGGCTCTATGATCAGGTCCCGAACACTTGTGCAGAATTATCCTATGCTCCACCCTTCCCCATAAGGAGCTCAGACTCACAGGTCTTCCTCGGATACCTCACACACTCTGAGATAGGAGGCCCAGTGTAACTGTCACTTCCTCAAAGAATACTTCCTGACCACACCCAAAGGAGCCGGCTCCATTTGTCTTTAGCTCAGCCCACTGTTTACGTCATTCATAGCATTGATCACAATTTCTGATGAAAATTTTGAATTTACTTTCAATAATTTGCCTCTTTCACTGGGCTGTAAGGCCCCTATGACCATGTCCATCTCACATACTCTAACATCCTCTTTGCCCAGTGCTTAGCATGAGTAGGTGCCTAGTAAATAATTGTTGAATAAATGAATGAGATGCAGCGTGCTTATGATAACAGGAATTTTTCCACACTGCTTATATGATATTGGGCTGCTAATTGGGCTTCTAAATATAGAAAAAATAAATTATGTAAAATATGCCACATGAGAAAATGAATATTTCTCAGAGAATGTGAACTTTGCATTCATTTAGCTTCTAGGTCCCAATTTATGATCCAAGGGATGCATTAACATAGGTTTTTTTGTGATTAATTATTTATAGGGCATTGAAATGATCTGTGCCAAAAAGCAGATCCTGCTTCAAATAGCTTTAGTCTGTCTGAAGGCACTGCTAGACACAATTCACAAAATCTACTCACAGATTATTATAGGTTTACTGAAATTATATTAATCACACAGCTATCACACAACATGGGAAAAGGAAACACTATTTGAAGAAATTTGTAAATGATTAAAGGGGCAGCTGTTTCAGGATTCAGGTGCTAAGGTGAAAGTGGAAATTTACATCTAACTCTTTAATTCAAGAGTGCTAATTGTGATATAATGGGCCTGATTTTCCTACTGACTACACAATCTAGTTTTTATTTATCTCAAGTTGATGATATTTTTTATAACTTCCACATTATTTTATTAGACAATCAGAAGAAATTTTTGTATTCTCATGGTGGAAAAGAGAAATTATCGGAAAAAGATACAGAAACATTTGAATATATCTCAGATAATAACCAGAAATTTATATACTAAGGAAAAGAAGAGAAATAACTTAAAAAGTCAGCAAAAATACCTACATCAGTTGTTTTAAAACTTTATTTTTTATTTTATTTATTTTTTCATTGAAGTATAATTAACATACAATAGCCTATTAGTTTCAGGTGTACATCATAGTGATTCAATATTTATATATATTATAAAATGATCACCACAATAAGTCTAGTTACCATCTGTTACCATACAAAGTTATTATAATATTATTCACTATATTCTCTATGCTGTACATTATGTCCCCATGACATTTATTTTATAACTGGAAGTTTGTACCTGTTAATTCCCTTCACCAAACTACTATTTTAGTGAAGGGGATTAACACTTTTTTAAAACTGTGGGATACTTTTTCAAATGAATTCTGAATTTTGTACGTGTATTGTGTGTATACATGCAATATGTGCATGTGCACGCACACACACACACATCCCTGTAAAAGGGAGGCTGATTTGGTTGGCATACAAATGGGAAACTGGAATCCTGCTCTCTTGGTACCTCCTTACACTGATGGCAGCCTTTAAGGCACTTATTGGACCACCTCAGTCTTTCTCAATCTGGAGACAATTAAGCCCTAAAGCCCTAGGTTATCCATTGTACATATAGAATTAACTTTTCTCCTATGCATCTAGTATAGTACCAATTATGCACCATGCTTGAGAGAATTGAAAAAGCAGTCACTCGATTCATTTTCTGTGTTCTGTGATTCAGATGGGAAAACCTATAAGGCTATAAGTAATTTGAAAACCACTGATACAAGTAGTAGAAAAAGACGACTATATCATTATATAGAATGGGTTTGTCAGAGACACTGCAATAGCTCTGCCCCTCCCCCTTCACTCACCCGTAGCAGACATTGCTAATCAATCACGACACTCTACGCTTCTGTGTCTGGAGAATGCCTTCCAATTCCCTGGAACACTCTGCTCTAGGCAGCCATTACTAATCAATCAAAATTAAGATTACAAGATGAAACCAAACTGCCATCCAGATATGGGAGATCTTTACAGTGATTGAAAAGATGAATGAAGAAGTAAAGATTATATAATCAAATCAATCCACCAATGAAATACCTGCCTTCTCTACTTTAAAGGTTGTAACTAGGAACAAATATACATAAAAGTATAAGACAAGTCATAATATTGTGGATGATATTATTTGTTATATATTATCTAAAAATACATTAATTCTTTAGGTTATTTGAGGTCTCATTTTCTGTATTTCTTGAAAATGGTCATATAATTTGGTATAAAGATGGGCAGAAAGGAAAAATAAAAGAAAGCACCGTTGTGTGACTATTTATAAGGAGAATGACATCGTTATCAGTAACAAGAAAAGGAGAAAATGAAACATTTTAAAATATGAAAATAGAGGTAAACTTTGAGAAAAAGAAATCAAAATTAAAATATGCCCTATGAGGTGGCTAAATTCTTTTGTGTACTTGCAGACAGTATGGATCTTATGATCTCTTAAACATACATAGTGAAAACTCATAAAAGATCCTACAGATGGAAGGAACAGCTGTGTCCTCTGCCTCCAAAACCTCTTTCTTTGCAGATAGAACCAAGTCTTTCTGATACTTCCATAGATTCATTCCTGTCCAGACTCTGAGGATAGATAAGAACACTAGGGGAAGAGCTTGTCACCTCCACACCAAGTAGCCCTGACCTCTCATAGTCTACCCAGGCTTCCTATAGTAATGTCTAGACTTCTTCCACTATAGCTTTATCTTCTAAGCTAGTTCTAATTTTTCTTTCTCTGTGTCTGAATTACTGCTGAGCTTCTCTGTTCTGAGTTCTAAATTTGTTTTCTTTTGTTTTGCTTATTTGTTTTTTAGAACTTGGCTGGCATCTTTCCCCTTGAGTCCCACCCAAGTTTAAATCTTAGACGGCATAGTTGGATCCTTGCCACATATTGTCACACCTGAAACTGATGATTCCCTTGCCTGGACTGATGATTATGTTGGAGATAATTGGTAATATGCCCATATATTAAAAGGAGTTTTACATATAAATTTCTCCTATGTTATCTCTAATCATACAACAACTCTGAAGGTTAACTATAATTATCTCCATTTTAGAGACAAAGAAACCTAGGCCCAAAAGGATTAAATAAATTGTCCAAGGTCCACTGCTAGGAGGTGGCAGAGCTAGATTCAAACCCAGGCCTATTGATCTGCAAGCGTCTTTACTCTTTCTAACACAACACACAGTAACTGTCTAACTGCTGTTCCACTGCCGAGTGGGTCTATCCATCCTTCAATTATTTGTCTATTCAACAAATATTTACTGAGCAACAATTATGAGTCAGGCAGGATCCTAGACACTGGGGATATAACAATGGTATATAAAATAATTATGATTCTTGACCTTACAGACTCTAAGAACACTCCAAATCTCCAAGAACAAGGGTCAGTAGACTTTCCTTTTGTTCCAGATATGGAGAGGTTGTAAAAGGAATTTTACGTAGAAATTTGTATGAACAGATATGTGTTTTAGAAATACTATTCTGATAACAGTGGGGAGGATATATTAGATTTTATATGTAAGGGAGTAAAGAACAATTAACAAATTTATAAATAATCTAGTAAGCAATAATGTATCTAATCAGGGTATTTTTAGGAACGAACAAAGAGGCGCCTGAGAAACACTCAGGTTGAATCACCACAATTCACTGACTGACTGAATGTGGGGCTTGTAGGAGAAAGAAGCATCCAAAACAATACCTAGATTTCCAGATTAGGAGGCTAGATGAGAAATAATACAAATGATAGGGAGTAAAATTTTTAAAAAGAACAAGTTTGTGGGAGAATATAGAGCTTAGCTTTGAACTTGTTGCATTTAATGCACATATGGGAAACCAGGTAAATTTCCAGTAAGTACCTAAGAATTCCAGTATAGAGCTCATGAACAAGGTAAGAGTTGAATATAGAAGTTTGGGAATCATCTATGAAAAACTGATGGCTGAAGCCATGGGAATAGATGTGATGGTTGTAGGAGATAAAGTAAAAAAAAGAAGGAAAGAGGCCAAGAGTAAACATGAGAGATGAACTTATATTTAAAGGGCAAGTAAGAGAAGTAGAACTTGCAAGACAGCTTGTTGTATATTAAAGAAAATGTCCACAATTCTCCCTTCACTCCTCACTATAGTTATGTCCCACGCAATGTGACTGAAGCTTCTCCCATCAAGAGGTGGAGTCTATTTCCCCTCATTTGAATCTTCCTTGACTTTTGGACTTGCTTTTGCCCACAGAATGCAGCAGATGTGATGATTGGCCACCAAGAGGCCTTGCATGATTTTATGT
This sequence comes from Ceratotherium simum simum, assembly GCF_057802395.1. Taxonomy (NCBI): domain Eukaryota; kingdom Metazoa; phylum Chordata; class Mammalia; order Perissodactyla; family Rhinocerotidae; genus Ceratotherium; species Ceratotherium simum. Next base: position 45,411,237 of record NC_141922.1, on the reverse strand, counting down.
TCTCTCTTAGAACTTTGAGCAGTGCCAAGTGTACAAGCCCATGCTGGCCTTTTGGACGAGGAGAGGCCTTCTGGAGCAGAGACAGACCGTTCCAGTTGAGGCCATCCTAGACCAACCATCCCCCAGCCAAGCTGGAAGCTAATCCCAGATACATAAGGGAGGCCAGCTGAGACCAGAAGAACTGCCGAGCTAAGCACTGCCCGAATTACCTATTTGCAGAATTGTGAACTAAATAAATGGTTATTATTTTAAGCTACTAACTTTTGGGGGAGCTTGTCATGCAGTAAAACATAGCTGATACAGAGAAGGAGGTGAGCCAGCATAAACTAAGGTCAAGACATAGGAAAAGCGAAAGGTACAAAAAAAGAGACAGTGGTCAACAATGTGAACTACTCCACATACATCAGGCAAAGAACTGAGAAGTCTGTTGCATTTGGCAATGAGCAGGATTCCATTGATCTCTGAAAGATCAGTTTCAAATCACAAAGTGGGAGGAAAAGACTGATGGCAGAAGAGATGGAGATAGAGAATAAAGGCTTTATTTCAACGTAATTTTAAAAAGTTCCTTGCTCTGGGAGGAGGAGATTGGATGCAAGGAAGTGACACTATTTCAACACAATGATCTTCAGCGTCTTCAACTATAAAATAAGAAAGTTGGACTTGATGACTGTGGACAATGCTTCCTTTTCTTATACCCTACCGTACTTGGGAGGCAGAAAAATTTGGTAGTTGTACTCACAAGTTTTGAAATCAAACAGGCATGCATGTAATCAAAAACTCCTTTCCCTCGGATCTGTGTGTTCTTTTTAAGGTTATGTAAACAAAGTCTGAATTTTCTATCATAAAATAATAATAATATTGACAATATTCATAATAATACCTAACCATTAGCATTATAGATGTCATTAAATTACATGCTGTATAAAATGGGAGAGCACTGTGCCTGGCACAGAGTGAGTGATAAACAAATTTTTGTTATCACTATTATCATTATCATCCTCATCATCACTACTGCAAAGCTTGAATAAGTTCTATAGTTTGAGGTTAAGCTTGCGTGACTATATGTCCTGTTTAATAGCAATGCCTTGTGGGTTTAGAGCATGTGCCAGTTTCACAATATGCTTTCACGACATCACATTAGGATTCACTGAATTCCGTCATGTGGTTCCCCTTGGCCACCTTCACTTCTTCCCTGGCTTTACAATAAATGAGAATCAGAGATAAGATGGCTGAAAGCCATGACAGTAGGCTTAAGTTACAGTTGTCAGTACAGAGGGAAACAAGAAATATTAACAAGGAAAGCATCAACGTCTGAAGCCATTCAGTGTAGGGAAAAAGTGCAAATCTCCAACTGTTAGTTGTACTGTCATAGTTCTGCACAATATACTAATTGATGTGCATAATGATGACCCTGCTTTATCAATAAACCATTAAATTATAGATATATATTCTGTTTTCTAAGGTAGAAATTTTTTTTTTTTGGTCAGGAAGATTGGCCCTGAGTTAACATCTGTGCCAATCTTTCTCTGTTTTGTATGTGGGTCGCTGCCACAGCATGGCTTGATGTGTGGTGTAGGTCCATACCTGGGGGTCTGAACCCGCAAACTCTGGGCTGCCAAAGCGAAGCACGCCAAACTTAACCACTACGCCACCAGGCCGGCCCCAGGAAATTTTTCAAGGCTAAAATTGAGCAAGAAAAATATGTTCTTTAAGTGGAATCTAAGGTGGAAGCCCACCACAGTGCAGAAGGCAGACAAGCAGAGTTGTTCTTGAAGTGGCAAGTGGAGACAGAGACCCTAACTGGGCCTACCTGACAAAACATCATTGTTGCACAGGAGGGGGTCCTCCAAACTTCAGGTGGGCCCTTAGAAAATGATGCTAAGCAAAGCATGGGATTAATTTCTTTTTTAAGAAAATGCACATTGGAAATATTTAAGATACAGTTTTGGTGCATTAAGGGTAAATTATTTGGGAAAGAAATCACTTATACAGAAAACTGCAGTCCTTCACATTCTAGATAAATAAGGTTTTACTCCTTTTTTTAAAGTAAGAAATCATCTTAAATATCATTTTTAAATTTTATAGAACAATTCTATTGAAATTCTCAGAAGTATAATTATCACGGAAAAAAGCTCAAAGTTCTTTTTTTTTTTTTTTTAATTTTATTTATTTATTTTTTCCCCCAAAACCCCAGTAGATAGTTGTACATCATAGTTGCACATCCTTCTAGTTGCTGTACGTGGGACGCGGCCTCAGCATGGTCGGAGAAATAGCGCGTCCGTGCATGTCCGGGATCCGAACCCGGGCTGCCAGCAGTGGAGCGCGCGTACTCCACCGCCAAGCCATGGGGCCGGCCCTCAAAGTTCTTTTATTTCTACCTCATAAATCATTCCTCCTGTGCATAGTGTATCTCCACCTAAGAAGTATGCATTACTAGTCTCTTGAAACACATTGTTAGCTAATATCATGACATCTCCCCCTACTCACTAGCTTTTAAATGCTCCCTTTTATCCATGAACTCAAAACCAAATCTAAGAAATATTCATTTTTAAGCAAAGAATAAAGTAGAGAACTAAAAGTTACAAATTAAAATTAAGAGTGATGCCAGTGTAGACAAAAGGAAAAATTTAATTGATAGATACATAACCTCAGGGCTTTCAAGGAACTCCAGTTAGTCAGCGTGACACATATATAAGTTTTACAAACATAATTTCTTTTTATTTTATTACCTAGAAGCATTAGGATATACTTTCTTAGCTGTAATAATTGCTTGCAGTTAATTACAAATGAAACAGAAGTGCTGGTAATATTGGAGACTTGTACTCTGCATAAAACTGAAAATTACTGCTATTACTCTTGGTTGCTAGAGAATATTAGGTCATAGATGCTAATTAGCAGTTCATAGCCCTCCTACAGGGGGAATCTCATTACAGTATGCAACTGTCTTGCCGGCCAAACCCACCACTTGCCGCACTTGGACCATTTTTGTTTGAGCAATTATAAGATATAATAAAACCAAAGATTTACTTTTGCAGGGAGAAGGAAAGCCTGAAGGCTAATGTGCATGGTCTCATATTTGCTCACTACTTTGAGAAAAACAGTTGTATCACCCTTGGAGCCTCACAGTCAATGTGCAGGGACCAATTAAAAATGAAAAGACAAAAGTTTTAACTAACACAAGGCAGAAACAAGGTCTCCCACAAAATAACTGTTCTCAAAACAAAAATTTAGAGAACAAAAGTGTATGTGGGATGGGAGAGAAATGAGAACGGTTCTAGGACCTTTCCAACGTGGACTTTATCGTACAGTTATACACACACACACCCGCAAAACTAGCCCTGATAATATTTATATGTATATACACATATATGTGTCTATATAATCTTTTTAATAGTCTTATATACGTTCATGTATATATACATACATCTCTGATATATCAATAGCGAGAAATATATAGTCATTTTTATAGTCTTTTTTTAATACAAACAGATCCCTCAAAGAACATTTCTTGGGCTTAACCTGGATCTTTTTTTAAGGGAACTTTTGATGCTGTGATTTATTAAAATATTTCCATATCCCCCAATATACATATATTTTTACTAAGCACATAATCATTTGGAGAAAGGGTGTATTCAAAGAAAGAGGAACATGTTAAAACTCCACTCTGAATTTAGTTATTCCTAATAAAGCAAATGAATTTAGGTAATGCATAAATCCTGGCTGCTTAGTCAAATTAAGTTTTATATAGAAACATAAACTACATTTGTATTGAAAAAAAGAATATTAAATCTTTTATATTTCTATTCTGGAACACACGTGCATGCACACACACATACATACACAAAATTTTCTAGTGGCCTAGAAAATTCGTTAATGAGTGAAACAAGAAACTTAGGAATAAATCACAGGCACAGGAATATATGAGTTCTTTATGTTAAGGAAGGCATATTCATTTCTTCTCGGTGTAATGACATATTCCACTTTTAATTGGGCTCTTTTCTTTTCCCAGAAATGGTACATCCATTTTCACCTGTGAAAGTAAAATTAATTAAAGGAGCAATAACTTGTAAAAATTGGAAGAGTAAATCTTTCTTCTCTGTATAGTATCAGAGGGTCCGCAATGATACAAAATGCCTTTGTCTTCCTCCTAAGCTCTTGTCAAGCCTTGACATAGACTAGAATCAGATATGAATGAACTCTGAGCTCATTAAGCAAAGGAGAGAAAGATTTGGAAGTTTATCGAGAAATAGTGAGGGAAACTGGCTAACTCTGTCCTGAATCAGGAGACCGGAATTGGGAAGTAGGGAAGACCATAGCATCCTATTTTAATCTACCCACTTCAGTCTTACAAGAAGAGGACTTCTTTCTCTGCATCCTTGAACTGAATCGAATCAGTTGCAGGCAATCTCGGTTCCAAATATTCTGACCCATTGTCCCCATGAAAGCACTGTAACTTGTCAGACCATATGCTATAATTTTTATGTTTGAATATATGCCACCATTGCCATGATATATGTGGATCAGCTATGGATACCTACTGATAAAATAATGGAAGACTGGTATTTCATTTTGTTTTATCTCGTGGTAATACGTGTTAACTGAAAAAAATCATTAGAAAATTGAGTAAGGAAGAAAAGACCTCAATTTCTGTAACAGAAATAATTACTTGATATTTTGTTAACATTTTGATGTCTGTCTGCCTCTATCTACCTATCTATCTATCTGTCTATCTATCTATCTATCTATCTGTCTATCTATCTAAGAACAGCTACTGAAACAGCTTATCTTTATACAGCAATTTACAGTTCACAGGCACTTTCAAATTTTGATCCTCATAACAACTCAGGGAGGAAGAGTAAGATTGTGCGTCGGAATTGTGAGCATGTGTGTATATGTGTGTGTGCCCATGTGTGTATGTGTGTATCTTATTTCTCATCTTACTCTACCAATTGTCCCACCTGTTCCGTCGAAAGCAAAGGGTAATTACATTTCTGTGGAGCTATCCAGCGGAAGGCTACTTTTCTCCTGCCAAATTACAACAAGAGTAAATTAGAGATTTTCAGAACTTCAGGATTTTGATTGATGAATTCATTAATTCACCTTTTCAAAGTGAGGACTCACTTTTAAATATTTTATGTACAATTTGCATGTTAGCATTTTTATGAGCTTCTTAAAAAAATTAGACCGTGCTTAAGAGAAAAGTCAAACTGGTCACCGTGGCAGCCTTTGTAATGCAGAGTAAGAGGCAGGGCTGCCTTCCCTGTCTTTCCATCCCCTGAAACATAGTCTGTCTTGGGTATCTCCGTAAGCTCCTTATATAACGACTTTAGAACAAGAACAAATATGTTTAATGAGATAGAGTTTCATTTCCCAATGTGAGATTCTCTTTGTGTCTGGGTGGATGTGGAGACTATTCAACAGAGATTCGGCTGTTGTTTCACGTTAGCTAATACCTGGTCACAGCATTGCCATTCGCCACGTGAAACCTTCCATCCAAGTTGTATGCACTTTAGCATATTCTCACCCAGTCATTGATGCACAGGCACCTCCCTGTGCTCCTAAGACAACTGAGCGTGTGCCCAAAAACTCTGCTTAGAGCAGACAGTCTTTCAGCCCATTGAACAAATTTTTTCTGATTTAAGGAAACATGCATCATTCATATAGATAATGTGACATCAGAAAAACTGCATCCTATAAGCAGTGTCACTGCTTTTTCTCTCAGCAAAGTTTCCAACGTAATACTACATTTTCCCCCCTCTGTAATACTCTTTCACTTATCTTGGCAACTTTTGAGAATTCATGAAGAAATAAAGCAATTAGAAAAGATTTGCTCAGTTTTTCCCTCTAGTTGACCATAATTAAGCCTGATTTTTAAAAAATAAAGAGAAATAAAGATGGACAATCAGTATGATTAGGTAATAATATGCAAAATGACCGTCTAGTCTTCCATCTAAGATCATATGGCGTGGACATAAATGGGTATACAGATACATATCTTGGCACCAATTGCAGGTTAAGTCACATAAAGCAGGCTTTCTTTAAAAACATTTTAACAATAAAAGAGGAGTCTTATTTTTAACCCCCCACCTGCTTAATGCAACCTCAACCCAAATTGGTTCACACGTGGAATATTAAGCAGGGATCCGGTGTAATGACTGAGGGTTTTCAAGACATGGACTGAAGAATTGTTGATGATATGTGGAGTACCACCCTTGTTAAAATCTGAGGCGGTGTTCATGCCTCTTCCTCTTGGTGAGTCCGTCCTATTGCTGCACGCAACAGCGAGTTCCTGGCCTCATTCTCAGTCCTTAATTTGTCCTTGAAAAATACGTACATGTTGAGCCAGGTGCTCCCGGTGCCTAAGGTAACTCGGTGATAAATTAGGCGCTTGAGAAAACAGGATTAACTCTTTCACTGCGAGTTCTGCATAGAGGCCCACTCTGCTTCACATCAATGTAGCATCTGAAAATCTAGTTCTATCAAAAAGGCAACTAGAATTTATTGCAGTTTTACATTTAGCACAGTCTTTCGAACACTTACAAAAATGTCTTTATTAACAAAAACTTTTTTCCAAATGACTCTTCAGGAAATTGTCTGCTGGGTAAAGCTACATACTTTTAAAATGAAGAACATCCTCTGGTGTCCTGGAGGGAAAAAAAACAGATATGTTTCTCCAATGAGCCTCCTACTGTTTTCAATACACAACGTTAATACACATACACAGATGAAGCAGCAGGAGGCTGATCTCTAACTGTCAGTGGAGTGTTCAGAGCAAAGTCTTACCTGCCTTGCCGATAGGGCCTATTTTATCTTAATTCAGAAAATTAAATTGTTGCGTTATTGAAAATGTTTCACTTCTATTTCTCTTTCAAAGACTAAAGACAGCCATTTCTTTCTTTTATCTTCTTTCTTTAGTTCGAATGACTGAATGTTCCTTGACAATGTCAGCTTCATGTAGACTTAATCTAAGTTGTTTATAATCTTCAGTGTGTTTGAGTCACAATTTTAACACTAATTTTTTGGCAGGATATTTCAAGGGATTAAAAGGCTCAAAACAACAGTGAATGAATCAGCAATAATTACAACACAATGACTATTACAGCACAACAATATTGCAGAGTGTCTCTAAAAGCATCTTAATTGCACACTTCATTTGGTTACCTTTTTGCACCACGCTGATTTTTTGAGCAGGACTGTCTCTAGCCTCGACCATACTGTTTAAAATACTCTTGAAGTGAAGTTCTTTCATGTCCCAGCAAACTCACAGTAAGTTATACATCCCTCCACCTCTGCAAACTACTGATAGAAACGTCTGTAACTGGTATGTCAACATGGGTGTAGCAAAAGCAAGCTTTACCCACCGAGCTAAATTTGTGTTGTCCCTTGAGAATGTGATGGGAATAAACATTATGTCTTCGCCCTCCAAGTGACACTCCGACCTAGTCAACCTGTTGAGAAATCTTAAAATCTTTACGTCTGAACACCAATCTTTGACTCTACACAGTCTAAAGCCTTCTTTTATGCTGGGTGGGTTAGGATGGTGGGTGAGAATGGAATCTTAAAAATTATTTCATGGGGGCTGGCCTGGTGGCGCAGTGGTTAAGTGAGTGCGCTCCGCTGCGGCGGCCCAGGGTTCGCGGGTTCGGATCCCAGGCGCGCACCAATGCACCGCTTGTCAAGCCATGCTGTGGTGGCGTCCCATATAAAGTAGAGGAAAACGGGCACGGATGTTAGCCCAGGGTCAATCTTCCTCAGCAAAATGAGGAGGATTGGCAACAGATGTTAGCTCTGGGCTGGTCTTCCTCACAAAAAATATATGTATATATTTTATGAGATTTGAACTTTCGACATTTATTTCAACAGATAATTCTTTTTTTACTTGACAAAAGTCTTGCCACTTGGTCTTCCTTCCCTGTTTCCCAGATATACATCATCATCCTGCTTTTCCATTCATGTCAAGTCTTTATTTCTTATAGCACTTCCGTAGGCTAATAATCGTGTGTTGTATTTATTCCCATATGCTCCCTTTTTAACTAAGTCTAATTTGTCCTCCTTTTGTTGTTATGAACATCTGCCCCCTCAAAGACTGTTGAATCCATTTAAAATAAGATAATCTGCCAAGTGAAAGTAAATATGGGCCACCACACCCCCCCTGCGAAAAGGAATGCTTTTCCTCAATTTTTTCAACATTATGGCTACCAAACAAGCAACAGCTACAAAATTTTTATTAGTTCAAGGGTGACAAGATAGCAAGTTTTCAAAAAGATCATTTCTTATGGTAGCCACATTTGTCTTATTTTGAAGTTTCTTTTCTGTTCAGCATAAAACTCAATGATCTTTGGTGTGAGATGAGAAACAAACTTACATGTTTCTCAAAATTAAATATCCAATCCAAGATTTACTACATAACTAAGGAATGAAATTTTAGCATGGAGTCATAAGACACAGGTTACAAATTCAACTTGTACCTCAGTAAATACTTCTTATACCACAGATGTGACATAATGCATTTCTAAGTCAGAAGAAAACGTAAAATGAAAGGTGTTATTTAAAAAGCAGTGTTTCAAATATAGGTACATGGAATTAAAAATGGAAAACATTTAACAACCATCCATTTAGAACATTTTCAAATGGTCTTTAGATTTGGATTTACTGAAGACAAATGTGGTAAAAATTTCTCATCGCCAAAAATGAGCCTCCTCGTGGCTACAGAGGGCAAAATATAGGACACTCTCTGAAGTCTTCTGAATTTTAATCCCAACAATGACACATAAGTGACTTGTTACTATGGGCAAGTCACTTAACCCATAGAAGCTCCTGGCTTCTATCAGCTAAATTGTGGTGGTAATATCCAAATGTCTGTCCACCTTCCTGAAGATCAAAGTGATCTAATGCACATGAACAGGCTTTAAACCACAGCAAACCCTACAAATATAAAGTAGTATTATTATTCAGCAATAAAAAATTAGTGTACATTAAAAATACTCATGTGGGGTTTATATTTCAATAACACTCACTCTGTTATAATACAGATTCCTTTTAAATACATCGCTTGGGCATGGTTATAGAAGCCTCATTTTATGTGATAACACTACCCTTTTACAACATTGTGAAATGTTTTATTCACTTGAATTACCTTTAAAATTGTTGTATATCTATTAAAAGGAACAAAGTATGCCTGAAAATGTATACAGATATATCTCCCAAGATTAAATACATTTAAAATATACTTTTTTTGAAAACTATAGCTACATTCAAAATTTGGGGTTTGTAGCTATAATTTCTGCAGTTCTAAGCAGTAATATAAATTATTTTTTCTTACCTTTTATCTGATTGATAATTCTGGATACCAGAAATAAAAGCTGTAGCTGAATGTCATTATTTGCTGCAGTTTTATGTTCTATAAAGTCACTGCACACACTGAATTAGCAAATACTGAACTGTTGCTGCTGGGGGAAATACAGGGTAATATTCCTGTGAGCCTCTGGTCACAAGATATTCATCAACAGATTCATACATAATCTTGTTTTCTGTGTGTTTCTGTTTAAAGATACCTTACTTAACAAATATTTTTGATTCATTAACCTATGCCTGAACAAAGCTTATCTAAGACACATATTTTCTTCATAAGGCACAACACAATCTCCAACAATAGACAATAGACAACACTTTAGCACAACGCTTTAGGGCCATTTTAAACAGCAAAATCTCCAACAAAACCCACAAAAATGTGAAAATGTGGCCCTCGATAGATGGTGAAAAGGACGCTTGTATACTGTGTGAGAGCTGAAACAAGATGGCAGAGTGTTGCCTTCGTCTACCTCAGCTGGGTAGGAAAAAAAAAGGAATAAAGCCACCCCTAATTTCACACAAATCTATAGAGGGGACAGGGACCGTGTGATGTGGGCAGACGGAGAAACACGTTGATCAATCAAATAGTAAAAAGAACAGAGACCCAAACAAATATACCCAAACTCAACTGAATTTTGGCCATCATGCAAAAGTGGGGCGTCTGCATAAAGGGGGACTCAAATTTTTCATCACTCTGCACATATCTGTGAATGACCTCAAAAGCACCATGAGTATTGACTTTTAGGTTACAAATAAATTTTAGTAAGTAGGCAAATTTGCAAATATGGAATCTGCAAATGATGAGGATCAACTGTATTTTGTATGGGGTGCACAGAAATCTGAGGTTGGACTAAATTAGCAAATTCTTGGTCCATCCTCCCTTGTGTGAGGCTTCTCTTTCGTAAAAGTATCTGATGCTTTTGAAGCACAGCTGTAAAGCCACTATTCACTGCTTAAGATTTAATGCACGTCTTTTTTCCCCCTTAACTCTCCCATTTAAAGAGCAAGTATGTTGTTTACAAATTCTTTGTGTGGAACAGCTTAAGTGATTATTTTTGAGACAGAATTTAGGACATCCAGGAGTAAATTTGTGTAAACAAATTCCTCTTGCTCCTTCTCCCTCATCTCCAATTCTCCACAGCAATAATACTTTATCATTTATAGTTCAAAAAACTGGAGTATTTCAGTCAAATGGTACTAATCTGAGAAGAGTTTGCATTACCAGTTCAGCCATTGCCATGGCCTTTTGGAATAAAGATGAATCTGACTCACTGTGGCTGTCATCCCGGTAAACTACTGTCATTACAATGGAAAAGTTCAATTTTTTCCCTGTAGGTTATATTTCTTTTATTTTTCTACCTTCTCCACTGAGAAAAATTCTGGGTTTAGTACTTACCCAAAGATGAAGGCCAGGCTACAGTTGTCCCTGCAGTGTTCTGGCCACTTCATCCACTTCATCTTCAACACCCAGATTGTTGAGAGAGAGAAGCAAATGAATGCAAAAAGGGAACAGAATCTCCCTGAATCTCATGACACATCCCATTCATTAAAAAACCTATTGGAACCATCACTGTTTAAGGCAATTAGCAGACATTTGGTCCTGTCCAATATGTCCATAAGACATTGGGTCCACACCAAAAGGTCCTTGATATTTGGTCATATTTGGTCCTGTTCAAAACGTCCCTGGAGACATTGGGTCCCTGCCAAAAGGTCCTTGATATCGGGCCCTGTCCAAAACCATTTGGTATGGACCAAATATGCTTGTGAACATTTGGGACAGGACCAAATGTCAAGGGCCTTTTGGCATGGACCAAACATCGGATGGACCAAATGTCTTATGGACGTTTTGGACAGAGCCAAATGTCCTGCAAAGGGTTTAAGCCTGTTCTTAAAATTGCTGTTTAGTGTTTTATGAATTGATCTCTGAAGTTTCAGAAATATTCAGCAGCATGATTATTCTCTGAATTCCAGCAAATATTCTAATATGATTTTTTTTTTTAAGCTCAGAGTCAGGATGCTGAGATATAAGTTCTGCCTCTATATGAACGTATGAGGTTGGGCAAGGCAATCTCCTGAGCTTTATTTTCCTCATCTACTGGATACAGACAGTAAGCACATATGTCTCCCCTCAAAGGGGAAACATGAGGGTACAATGAGACCATAAATGTAAAAGGGTTTTATAAATAGTCAAAGGCTATAGGAACAGGAACTTGTCTATAACATAAACCAATGTAAATGTAGTGACTGCACAGTAATATCATTATTTTTAAAATAGGCTTTTTAAACAATAAAACTAGCAGCTGCTTCTGAGCCATAACTAATAATTTTGCTATTTTTGTTCTGTTTCAGAAAAGAAGTGTTGTATGCTCATGAATGACAGGAAGCAATAGTAGAATCCTTGAGTCTGAGATTTGTAGAAAGTTCCACGTCCTGGAGGAATAAATCACCCCATGCACAGCCTTCTATTTCCCCGGGCAACCAAACTTTACAAACTTGCTTCCAGGTCCTCAGAGCAAAAAGACTTGGGCATCACACTGTCTGTGTGAGGTTTGGAAGTTGTGACTTGGTTGAACTGATGGCCACACCCTCAGAAGTGTGAGTGTAAGTAAATACTTAATTCAATTATGCAGCATGTAAATGATCAAGAAAAGAAGTAAATGTTTCCTTGGCTCAACTCCAGATTTTCTTGCGTAATTAATACTGATCAAAGTGACCAGATAATTGCCAATCTTGCCCAATTTTCAAGTAAGTTTTCTATTTTAATTGAGAAATCTGCTTCAGATTTAGGTTTGAGAGCATTTGTTTTGGATTTTTATTTTCCTAGCTGGATTGATTTACCTTCTGTCTGGAAGGCCCACTGACATTCAACATTAAAGACTTTTCATCAAGCCACACTTTACATGTGAAATCTTCTCAGAACAGCTGAGTCAAATGAAGACTCTCACGTCCCACAAATTTCTTTTTAGCAACTGTTTCCCCCTATGGTATTCAATCAAGTTTATCGTCCACAAACTAACTTTAAAATTTGATCAACATATGCTTGTTTGGGAATTATGTTTTTTTATGAGTAATGCTTAAGCTAATTTAGCTTGTAAGTTCAGAGTGAGCTTTGTCTATACTATGTTGATATATTGTGGCTTATTCAATAAACACTTAACAGCAACCAAAGAACTAGACCAATTGACACATCAGCTTTATGGATTTAATGGATGACTGGTACTTTAAAAAAATCCTTTAAAAGTAGAGTAAATACAGCATGAAGCACTTGAATTAACTGTCCTGAATATCCTAGGACTTCAAATGTTACTATAACCAACATACAATAAAAGAATCAAGCCATCCATCTACATAAAGACAGATAGACTTCTGAGGCTTGGCGATTCGTATCAATTTTTGCATTAACTCTTACTTTAGTTACTATTGAGGGAGCTCTCTGGGTGAGAAATGCTTCTATTTTAATACTTAGTTTGAATGAAGTTAATGTTGCTTTTGTGTTATTTTGCCTAGAGAGCTACCTTAAAATCCTCTGTTTTACCACCTTTGTGCTCCATGTCCCAGTGGGTAGACAATCCCAGGCCCATAAACACCTCAAGGTGAGGCTCCATGGTTGTTTGATGTGTAGGCTCTTCGTGCCCCACTGGTTATCTTCAAGAGGATTAATCCCTTCAGGGGAGAAAATCAGATTTCCTCTATAGAAGCAGGTTTTCATGCATACAGGATCTGCAGTAGATTTCACAAGGGTCCTTAATATTTAGGGAGGAGACCTGGTTGGTTCCAAAAATCACTTTTGTCCCTCCTTAATTTGGTGGCATGCTTCAACTATGTTTTCTAAAAATTGTCACATGACAATAGTAGCAACCTGCAGGAGCATATCTGTCCCAAGGTTCACTCAAACAGACCTGTCCGTTTCCAATTCATTGCAAAGGTCCTATGGCCTTTGTAAATGTTCTAGCTGTCCACCCAATCACCATGACAAGTGGTTGGCTAACAGGACATGAGTGAGGTCACTGTGAGATTTGTGGCCTTTGTTCTTTTCTTTGGCAAATCATCAGGTTCAATAGCAGGAAAAAAAATCAATATTAATGCCCTAAGCATCAAAACATGAGTTACCCTTCCCTCCTTTTATGAGTCAAACTTATTTTCCTTTTACAATTCAGAGAATGCATCAACAAAGAATTAGGAAAGTTAATTTTGTGCAGGGTATGATAAGTGTTTTCCAAGAAAGTTAGAACATTTCGAAAATCCAGACATCTTATTCATCAAATCTAAGACTTGTGGCTTGAGTTTACACTTTAATTTATTAAAAATAGTTAATGATATTATTTGATTGGTTAAAATAACATATCAAATAACCATCAGCAAATATTCCTGAGCACTGGCTATGTGCACTGTGCTATGCTGAGGGCCTTAGAAGATCCCAAGTCACTCAAGACACGCCCTCAGTGGGTTGATGACATAATTGGGGAAATAATGTATACACAGGAGGAAAAGTTAAGTGACTATTCAAGAAAGAAATAACAGTTAACAAGGATAATGAGAGTATTTGTTTTGGAAAATAAGGCCACAGACTCAAAATTTAAAATAAGACTCTGTCTTTTACGAACAACTTCATGCAGGGCAGAAGAGAAGGCTAGTGCAGGAGATAGATAAATTCAACTCTCTCTGCTCTTTAAAATTTCAAAATTATAGGCTTTATTTTATTTACAGATACAATCCAAAATCTTTTTTTGGAGAATTGTTTTGTGGTCAGTGTTAAGAGTGGGATGTTTAGAGAAGGAGAAAACTTATGACTCTCGAGGAGAGGAAAGGAGCTTTGATATTCATAGAGCTACGTATAGAGGACTAATGGTACACTATCGAAAGGGGCCACAGAATTTATTCCTGCTCCAAAGGGTTTATCAGGCTTCCACAAGAAAAGTGTAATCATTAACATAAATATATTTTGTTTATCACTCTGAAGACATTCTTAATGTCATTTCTCAGATAGAAAAAAGGGTTATGAATTTATATCAAAGGTCTATAGAGATTGAAATATGATCCTTGCCTTCAAGGTCATCCTCTGTTTATTCCTTAGGCACTTAAAACTCAACAAGTGGAAAGTGAACTCAAGATCTTCCCCCAGTCCTCTTGCATGTCCCCTAGCCGGAGCAGCACCACGAAAAATCCAGCCCTTTTCCTCCCCACACCCAAGCAGTCGGCAATATCTTTAGCTGTACATCTGAAATGTCCCCTGTGTACACCACCATCCTTTCTGTCATGTTCATGGTCTCTTGGCTTTCCTGTTTTTATGAATATCCTCCACTTTGCTATTAGAGTTATATTGCTAAAAGGCAACATGAATATGTCACCACTCTACTTAAAATCATCTAATGACCATGCATTGCCAAAAAGATAAAGTCCAATTTGTTTAGCTCGATGGTGAAAGGTCATCTGCTGTCTGGCCCCCTCTTTACGTTACTTTTCAGCCTCTTGTCCCTTCATTGTCTCCACCCACCTGGGTTCTAGTCTCTGTGAACTATTTCCACTTCTCCAAACCTGCTGATGTCCACCTCTGTCTTTGTCCCTGATGTTATTTCTACTCATCCTTCGGGACACAGCTCAACTGTCATCTCCTCTTGACCACTGCTTTGCCCAGGGGGAGTCAGCTGTTTCCTTCTTTGTTTTTTATGATAAAACTCAGAACATGTTGTTGGAATTTGTTATGCTTTCTAGATGGTGTGCTCTTCAAAAGCAGAGGCCATGAAGACCATTCATCTTTGACTACTCATCACCTATTAGTGCTCAATAAATTTTGAGTGGATGACAATGAATTTCTTGACTATTTTTCTTACACTGCATGTGAGTTGCTCAGTCATGGACTATATTTTATTTATCTATGCGTTCAAGGCACAGCTTTTAAGAGAGAGCAACATTTGCTAAATGTTGCATGTTGAATGAATAAATTAAAAATTGCCTGTCTACCTGAAGATTGACCTGACCAACTAAATTTATAGGGTAATAGCTGGTCATAATGTTGCCCCCGGGGGAGATAAGATTTTTAATTGTTTTAATGTATTTTGTTTTCTAGTATAGTTAATTGTGTAATTTATTTGCAAAGATGTTAAATTATTTTTAAAACTCTGTGCTTACAGGCTAAAGTTTCTAGAATTTTTACTCAAAAATTGATAGCAATTCAAATCACTTTCATCATAGAAAATAAATGTGGCGAGTATAGGAGTGACATCAGCAAGATGGTGGTATAGGAATTTCTAGTGCTCATCCTCTCCCAGAAACATCAATTTGAACAACTATCCACACACGAAAATACCTTCACAGGAGCTAAGCATTCCACATGAGGATTACAGCACCTGGGTGGAGCACAGAAATAAGAAAAGATGCATTGAGGAGGGTAGGCAAGACAGTGTCACATTTCCCCCACCACCCCTCTCCCAAGCCTCGGAAGCCCAGCATGGAGAGAGACACCATCCTTACACGAGAAGGAGAGTGCAGTGAGCGCCCAGCTTCACCAGGGAGCCCAGCTCCAGGCCCATACCATCGTCAAGAGGCTCTTGTGAACCCAGACTCGCTGCTGCCCCAGCACCAGGCCAGTGCTCACAGACACAGATGCCAGGCTCACGCCATTGGTCCCTGGAGTTTATTCTGCCCCCCAAAGACCATGCCAGCCACCATGGACCCAAGCATCAGGCCTGCCCACCTCCTGACCACGCACTTAAAATTAAATCAAGAAATAGAACTTTGCCAGCATCTCAGAAGTCCCCTTAGTGCTACCCAATACCCCAAAAGTAACCACTCTCCTGAGTTCTAACATTACAGTTTAGTTTTGTCTGTTTATAGAATTTATATAAATGGAACCTTGGAGTGGGTATTTTTGAGTCCTGCTTCTTTTAATGTTATATTTGTAAGATTAATCCATTTTATTGTGTGTGGTTGTGATTCATTCCTTTTCATTGCTGTACAGAATTCTACTGTATATGAATATATATGTATATGAATATACAGATGCATATATATATGCATACATAAATTTCCTTTCTACTGTTTATAAATATGTGGATTGTCTTGAGTTTGGGTTTTGCACATTTCTTATTAGATTTACTTATAGCTAATGGTTTTTTGATGATATTTTAAGTAGTTTATTTTTCTTAAATTGTGTATTCCAAATGACTTTTTTAGTATAGAAATATATAGCTCCACTTCCAAGCTGACTCATGTTGGCAGACCTTTGCTGCATAAGCCTGTTCACAGGGCTGCCTCACAACATGGCTTCTGATTCCCCTAGAGGTGGGCAACCAAAGAGAAAGCAAGAGAGAGGGAGAGAACAAGTGCCAAAGAAAGAGTTTCCAAGGTAGAAGCCATAGTCTTTTTATTTGGAAAGTGATATCCAAAAAAATAAAACCAAAACAAGACAAATTAATTTTACAATTGCTCTTGTATTCAACAACCTTGCTAAACTCGTCTATTATTCCAATAATTTATCTGTAGATTCTTTGGATATTTGATATATATATATATTATTATATTATCTATTGATAATAATAGCTTTATTTCTTACTTTCCAAATCCTATACTATTTATTTTCTAGTCATATTTAACTAGCTAGCTTCTCCTGTTCAATATCGTTTATCCTATTTATATTAATGTAACTACTAACATATTTTGGTTTAAATCAATCATCTATTTGCTTTTTATTTGTCCTGCCTACTCTGTGTACCTTTTCTTTCCTCCCCTGCTTTCTTTTGGAATTACTTACTATATTTAAAGATTATTCCATTCTACCTCTATTAGCTCATTTTCTTTGATTGTGATAACAACACTTTACATGAGATCTGCGCTCTCAACAAATTTTTAAGTGTACAGTACATTATTGTTGACTATACGTACAATGTTGTACAGCAGATATCTAGAGTATATTCATCTTGTTTAATTGAAACTTTGTGCCCTTTAATTAGTAACTCCCTAGTTCCCTCTCGCCCCATGTCCTGGCAACCACCATTCCACTCTTTGATTCTATGGATTTGACGATTTTAGTTAGTGGAAATGCAAAATGATATAGGCACTATGGAAAACAGTATAGAAGTTCCTCCAAAAATTAAAACTAGAACTACCATATAATCCAGTAATCTCACTTCTAAGTATGTATCCAAAGGAAACGAAATCACTATTTTGAAGAGATATCTGTACTCTCATGTTCATTGCAGCATTACTCACAAGAGCAAAGATGTGGAAACAACCTGATGTCCATCAACAGATGAATGGATAAAGAACATATGAATACACACACACACATACACACACAATGAAATACTATTCAGCCCTAAAAAAGAAGGAAATCTGGCAATATGAAACTACATAGATGAACTTTGAGAATATTATGCTAAGTGAAATAAGCCCGTCACAGAAAGACAAATAGAGCATGATTCAACTTATAGGAAGAGCTTACCTCTAGTAGCCTTTCCTATTCTTTTCCTGTTTATTCTAGAGATTGCCACGTTCACTCTAAATTTATCCTAGCTGTTGTATAAATTACTAATTTTACCTCTGACAATGTGAGGACCTTAGAACACTTGAACACTATTGATCACTGTTTTTATGTATCTAAATTCTCTGTATATCTTATATTCCACAAGAAATTATTAATATTGTTTATTAAAGTTAGCATCAATTTAGATTTGCCCACATGTCTACTTTATGTTGTTGTGGGTGGCGCTTTTCTTGTTTAATTCCTCCTGAATCTACAACCTTCTATCTGGGATTGCTTGCTTTCTACCTGAAAAATATCCTTTAGTATTTTAGTTGAGGTCTGCTAGTGGTGAAATTTTTAAAAATTTAAAGTCTTTATTTTACCTTTATTCTTGAAGGATATTTTCACTGGGTATAGAATTCTAGGTTGGCAGTTATTTGCTTTCTTTTCTTTAAAGATGTTACTGTGTTTTCACCTGGTTTCCATTGTTTCTTTTCAGAAGAGAGCTATCAATCTAATTATTTCATATTTTTATGTTTTCTCCCTGTCCTTTCTGCTTTTTAGATGTTCTTTTTTTTTTTCTCCTGTTGGTTTTTAGCAGTTTTACTATGATGCATCTAGATGTGATTTTTAAAAAATCCTTCTTAGGGTTCATAATGCTTCTTGAATATGTAGCTTGATGTTTTCTTCAGTTTGGGAAAATCCTCAGTTATTATCATTTTATCATTGATCACCGATGCCCTGTTTTCTCTCATCTTTTATTCTAAGACTCATTCCTTATCCATCACACCTTCTCACACTATCCTCTTTGTTTCTTACCCACTCTGTTTAATTTTAGATTTTTTTTACTCTCCATTGGTCACTGTGGATATTTTTTTCTGATCTATCTTTTGATTTCCTTATTGATTCTTCAACTGTGTCTCAATGCTGTTACTCCTATTGAGTTCTTGATTTCTATATAGTTTTTAAAAATAGTTTCCAGATTTCTAGTTAACTTCCAAATAATATTTATTTCCTAAAATATATCAAACATAGCTATTCTAAAGTCTTTATCTGTAGTTTAGAATGTTTGCTTCTATAGTCTGTTTTTTCTCTTATGTTTTCTTGTCTCTTCATGTGCCTTATTTATTTATTTTTTTTTGGTGAGGAAGATTGTCCCTGAGCTAACATCTGTCATCAATCTTCCTCTTTTTGCTTGAGGAAGATTGTGCCTGAGCCAATGTCTGTGCCCATCTTCCTCCATTCTGTATATGGGACACTGCCACAGCACGGCTTGATGAGCAGTGTGTAGGTCCATGTCTGGGATCCAAACCCACGAGCCCCAGGCCACTGAAGGGGAGCACACAAACTCAACCACTATGCCACTGGGCTGGCCCCTGTGTCTGATTATTTTTTATGGCTTGCTGAATATTGTAGATGAAAAATTGTAGAGATAAAGTTAGCCCTATACTGATGTTACCTTCCCATAGGGATAACTTATGATGACTTTTTGCAGGCAGTTTATACACACTAGCAATCCAGGTGCATCTTAATCTATTTTCAAGGATTTAGATAATTTAAATCTGGACTTCCATCCCTTTGAGACATTTACTTCTGGTTCACCCTAACTCCTAGAATCCTTACTCCTAGAGATCTTTGTGATTTTAACCCGAAGTATTGGTGGTTTACCAGCACCACCAGCAGCTCCTCTGTTCCGGTTTTTGTCCTAACTCCTCATGACTATCTGTGAACATCGCACCTTCTTGGCTGCCTAGCCACCTATTCTGGAAAGGACAGATGCTGTTAGTGGAAAAGTGGCTCCAAATGCAGCTTTCTTCTCTTTCAATGTCTGTCTTCTTCAAAATCTTGACCCTATAATCCTTCCATGCCTTATTGGCTTTCCAATGCCTTTGAGCCGTTTTTAAAAAATATTTTTGTACTTTCCTAGTTGTCCTCAGCAGGAGGCTGTCCAAATTACCTAATCCTTCATTGCTGAAAGTGTATGTCAAAAATCCCTCTTTAAACTCTGTCACACTGACCTTTTAAACAATTGTGCCAGGATGTAAACATCCAAATAAATATTTGCCTGTCAAATCACCTTTGGGGGCTAGCCACATATTCCAGCATTTTACCATTGTGCAAAGCATTTCAAGAACTCCTTTTAGATCATTGTTTTTAGAGTCATTTTGTAAATTAGCCAAACATTAATTTTGTTTACTTTTTGGTTAAAAAGTTTAATTTTGTTACTTTTGAAGTTAAATAGGCCCTTTTCCCCCAAATGCAACATTTTGATCACATAGCTTAATCATTACACGTACGTTTACAACTTTTGGTTATTTAGGAAAGAATTAAACCCATAGTATATACATAAAGAACGGCCACTCCTGAGTATTTAATAAAACATGCCACAGTTTCTGAAGGCATTCCTGAGGAAAAGTTCCAAATATTATTTGAAAAATGGCAATTTTATTAGAGTGTGTGGAGAGCCTCCCCAATTGTCAACTTTATAAAGAATGCTAAATATTTGGATATGTCAGTGTTCTTGTATTTTAAAAGAAAATTAAGCCCTTAATATTATAGTCATCAATTTTAGAAAATTTCAAAAACTCTCTCTTTCTTTGTCTTTGATCAAATAGCGTAGAAAATAATTATCATCAGTGGCATATTCATTTACCAACACCTTTGTTACTAAAATATTTTGATTGTCTTTGAAACACAGTGAATGCCTTTCACCCTTGGCACTGTCAGTTTTGTTCCATGTTCAACACAGTGCCTTGGGGTCAAGAGAGTTCTTCATCCATAAGGCCACAGATTGCAGCAGACATATGGCTGCATGCAGTTGAGCATCGATCACATTTGGAGAAAGAGGCTTTCTTGCCTGTTACCAGTAAGGCCCTTGGTGCCCCCACTGCATTAGCATTCATCCCCATTTGGATCTCCTCTCTGATCTGCCTCTGATGGGTTGATTAACTTTGATTAAAGCTAAGTCTGGTCAAGTTCTAAGTAACATGGGAAACATTCGCAGGCCTCCATAGTTTCTTAATCTCCTTATTACAGCTTCCTGGAAGGGAGTCCACTTTGTTTCTGGATCACCAACTGCTCCATTTGGAACCAGCCACAGTTACAGGAGAGACTGCACAGAGGGATAATCCGCCATCACGGTATGCATTACTGAACCCTGGGCCTGCACCCTGGGTGTGTGGTGAGGCCCTAGGCAGATGTTCCCTGGTGAAAGCACTATTAACAGGGCAGCTGTGCACACAGAAGGCAGTTTAAATTTCCACTGTTTCCTCCACAGGTCCTATTGGATTCTAATCTCCCATTTTCCCCATCCTAGAGCCCTTTGAAAATTTTAGAGTTAGTTTTTAAAAATTGAATTTAGAGGCCTTGGGAGATTCACTAATGCAGGTGCTAAAAGACAACCAACTCTACTGTGGCTGAGATATTTTTAGGGCTATAGTATAGCTGGGAAAAAAATATAAGAATTTTCCTTTCCTGAGAGAAAGCATAACTGCTAGAAGTTAAAGCCATCCATTTTCAGAGGGGAAATGTCTGCTTCCTTTCTGGGATCTGATTGCCCAACGCTATCTGGAGAGAGGAAAGGTTATTTTAAGTACTTGGATATTTCTTTGACACTTGTACTTCCCAAGGAAATAAAACACTTCTTCAGAAACTGGACAGCCTACAAGCTGGCAGATGTTCCTGTGTGGCCCTAACTGAAAATGCCTTATCTAAGTGAATTCCCTTTTTCAGCTTGAATTACCTGGTTTCTTTGGCTATGGTGATCAGATTAACTGAATCGTTGCCAAATCTACATTTGAATTTTTGCTTCTCAAACACATTTTTAAGCTTAAGCAAAGAATGATAAGGATGTCCAATGAACACAACCTGGGAGACACAACTTTTGCAAACACACTTTGTGACCCCATAAGCCTGCGATGCTCTTGAGGTCCCAAGGCCAGGTATAGCTACTCTCAGAATTAAAGAAAATGTTTTCGTATAGAAGGGAAATGGGGGCAAGAGAAGGCCATGAATAGAATTGTCTCCACAGCACAAGTCAAAATTATCAATGTGTATGTGGTTTTTAAAAGGTACAACAGCTTGTAGGCGCATTTTGAAGAGGTCCATGCTGTATTTGCAAAATAAAGCCGGAGGCAGGCCACATGGACTTCTTGTCCTACAGTGGCCATTTCGAAGGGACAGGGTGAGGCTAATGAGGGGCAGCTTCCCCGGCTTAGTTCCACCCCCCACTCAGGCTGCCTGTTAGCTTCACTGCTGACTGCTGCTTTTCTTTCATGCTAGCCATTTTCACGGGGTTTCACGCGTACGTGAAGGTCACAGGGGTTAAAGAGCGCTGCAATTTTCAGGTTGGGTTAACTGCTCCGACAACTACCCCAAACCTCAATGGCTTTACACAATACAAGTTGATTTCTTGCTCACATCACGGTCCAGTGGTGGTCAGCAGGACACTCTTCTCGGGCTCCTATTCAAAGCCTTGGAGACCCCAAACACCATCCCTGCAGGCAGGGGGCAGAGAGTAGAGGGTTGAGAGGAGATTTTATTGGCCGGGCCTAGAAACGATGCACATCACTTCTGCCCACATTTCATGGGCCAGAATTCAATCCCAGGGCAGCTCCTAACCACAAGAGAGGCTGGGGCATGCGGCCTAGCGGTGTGCCCAGAATGGAAAGGCAAGCAGTTGGTGACTACTTAGGGCAGACTCTGCTGTAAGCAAAACAAGGGAATTGTTCTTCTTTACCTCACAAAACTATTTACAAGAACTTTTGAATACAGAGACTCTATTCAACTTTTTTTAAAAGGACTCAGGAGCTATTTCTTTAAAGAAGACTCGGAGAATACTATAGACTAAAAGACTAAAAGAATGTGGCACAGAATAGGCACACGGGCCATGTTTGTTGGGTCCAGTGGAGAAGAAATCACACCGTCTGCATTTACCTGATTGCATTCTGTTATCAGGTGATTTTGTGAGCATAAAAATAAAGCAAGCTGTGCTTTTTGTAAATGGAAAGTCTCATTATATTTGAGGTGAGTCAGGAAAGGAAGGGAAGGGAAAAGTGTCTATTTTTGGCTCTGAACACAGCTGAGGAGCCCCAGACGCCTGCCAGAGAGACACAGCTGCACGAGCGCGGCACGGCTGTCAATCCACCTGCACACCGACCCAGGCGCTGAGCTGATTTTCTCTCCATGTTTCTGGTCCTCTTTTCTGAAAGTTATAAGACGCAGAACCAAATATGACAGCATTTCCTAAAGTGTTAAGTAGCCCTTATATGATTCTGATAAATAAAATATTCCAGGCAAGAAAAGCACTCATCTACATAAAAGAAACTTCATCCAGTTTGCCAAATTTAACTCTCATATGCTTAAAATGCATGTTATGAGTAGCAAAATATCTTAGTCTTGCCTCTAATCCTACTTATCAAGTGGTGGTGGTCCCTTGGTCTTTAGAAACCACATCTTATCTAAATACTTTTGAAGCACACGACAAGGACGGTTGCCAGGTACAGTAAACACTGGATTAAAGTGATATTACCAAGCACTATTTTATGAGCCCGTTTAAAATGGTAACCTGGCAACCAGCTTGCTTTTGTCCAGATAGATTACATAGGCATAATTTGCACTCAGAATTTCCAAATAAGTTTCTTAAAAACAAAAGACACTTCCAAGTAAATATTTAAACGGGCACCCACTTGGAAAATGTTCAAAGAGAACTTGCCATCCTACAAAAACTATGTTGTTCTGGAAACAAGCTTGCTAGAAATTTTTCAATTAAGCAATTCAAAATGAAACAAGAATTATGATTAATCTAATTTTATACACTGGGAGACTCCAAAACTTTACAAAAATGAAATAAAAGTAAGTAAACTGAACTACATAGGTGAGTTAGGGAATAAAGAAACAAACAGGAACCTGCCAGTTGGGTTAGTTGGGAGAAGTGGAGCTTCATAGCCCCTCATGCAGATCCCCTTGGCAATTCATTTATTCACTAACAGATGATGAGCACCTCATCTGTACCTGGTGCGGGAGTGGGTGCCGAAGATAGTAATGGTTCACAAAACAGATGTAGACCTTGACTCCTCAAACTTAGAATCCAGGCACTGACAAAGGGTGCCGTCTCACCACTCAGGAAGAGTGGTATGTTCTAGCAGTTTATATCTCCTTAGGCTATGGCATCAGGAAGGACATTCCAGAAAAGGTGACATTAAAGCTGAATCCTGAAAGGTCAGTGGGAGCTGAGGGGAGAAAGGAGAGGAGGGGGGCAGAAGTTGGAGACAGTTCTCATAGATGCTACAGCTTCTACAAGAAGACCTGAAGGTCAGAGAGGGCACGGCAAGCCTAGGAATTCAAAGAAAGCAGAATGTCTGGAAAATAGTGGAGCAAGGGCCAGAATGGTGGGAGAAGTGCAGCAGAGATGGGCAGTCAGTGGGTCAGAGGAGGACTGGCGAACCCTGCAACAGAAACATACAGGACGTGCAACAGCAACAACAGCAATAACAATAGAATATTTATCACCCCCCCTCCTTGCCTTTAATAGCCAAAAATGTCTGTTCTATTTTAGCAAGAAATGCATGGTAAAATTTTTGGACAGATACATAAAGGAAGTGCAACTTAAAAACTAGAATCGCTTTCCTAGTAAAGTCCAAGAAAAGGTTTTTGCTAGAGATTAGACCCATGTTGGACATTGTAGCTGGTCTGAACAAACAACCGGTACTTACTGAGTATGTATACATCTCTATCATGTACTGGTTAGGCAACTGGGGATAACAAAAGAAATATATTTGCTGAATGGATCAATGAAAGAAATTTCAGACACAAGCCTTTCTCCTTAAGGTACTTAGTTGTAAAGATAAAGCTAGAAATCATGAAGCAACTGGGGATAATTGAATGTTATACTGGACAGCACAATCAGAATCCAGGAAAAGGAAGGACCCAGTGGACAGAATCATCCAGCCACCACCATCCAGATGGTGAAGGAGTGGATGCTAGAATCAAGCCTCCCGGTACGGATGGACAATAGAAAGGGAAGAGGAGTCAAGGTTACGGAGAGAGTGTGAGCAGAAGCCTTATACAGGGCAGAGAGACCCAGGAGAAGGGCCATGTAGGTGGAGAGGGTGTATGTCCAAGAGGACTGGAGTTAATAAAAATTAAGAGGGCTTAACAACACCCCGTGTCCCTTCCCCCTAACCAGGCAATAAGAAGAAGCAAATCGTGGACTACCAGATTCCTGCCTTCAAAGAGAAGGTAATCTACCTGAGCTGCATAAACACGCAAAAATAATCAGAGCACCTTATAAAGCAGACATATACAGGAAAGCTCTAGAGGCAGCAGGTGCTCGACGGAAGGAACTTAAAACTAACAGTAAATTTTTACTTTTATTTTTTATTATTTTTTTGTTCAGCATTTGTTTTCATTTAGTTTTTTATTGTGGTAACATTGATTTATAACATTATATAAATTTTGGGTGTACATCATTATATTTCGATTTCTGTGTACACTACATCATGTTCACCACCCAAAGACTAATTACAATCCACCACCACACACATGTGCCTAATCACCCCTTTCACCCTTCTCCCTCCCCCCTTCCCCTCCGGTAACCACCAATCCAATCTCTGTCCCTATGTGTTTGTTTGCTGTTGTTTTTATCTTCTATTTATGAGTGAGATCATACAGTATTTGACTTTTTCCTTCTTACCTGTTTCACTTAGCAGAATAGTAAAATTTTAATACATCACAGTTTGAGCTTGAAAAGATCCTTTGCAGTTGCTTTGACCTCACAAAGAGAAAAGAGACTTTACAATAATCTGCAGGTTTTGAGCATGTGGATGCTGATGTACGTATATGTGATCAAACACACGTCTTACACATATGAATGTATCCATGGTTATGATGTTTTAATTGATAGCTTTTGCTTGTTTGTTTTTTTAATAACAGTTAATGATAATTTTGACTTGGTTCCTCTTCCATTTATTTAAGTCAGGAACTTTGTGTGCCAGAAGGATGGTATCTGTTCTCTGCTGCACTTGGACTAAACCCTCAATTTCACGAGGTCAGATATAGGTACATTTATGCAAGTTTCTCTCTATGGTCCTAAGATGCAGTGAAAGAAAGCTTTACTGATGTCCCAGCCAATGAGAATAATCAAGTCAATTACAGGAGATGTGTATAGTTCTTAAGAGCCTGGGGCTCTAGGCAAGTCTGTCTCACAAGGCACAGGGTTAATTAGTGTTTATCAAGTAGTTCAAAGATTTAAAAAAAAAAGGACCAGGTGGCAGCAGGGTGGGAAGGTGGTAGTTTTTCTTTTTCTGGTTCCCACTTTCCTTCCGGCCTCCAGGCTCTCAGACAGCCTTCTGCTACCCTGTGGCTTTGGCTACATCTGGAATCCCTTAACTTCCTTGACCCCTCTCTGTCTGTTTCTAGACTTGAGTTCAGCAAAAGAAATGCAACGGTTAGACTCTTCCTTAGCCTCCTTTGGATAATAATAGTTAGGTTATAGAGAGTGACTTCATACTGCCGAGCACTGTGCTGGGTGCATTCACAGACATTATCTCATCAGATGAGCACAACAACCCAGTCAGCCAAAGGCCAGGGTAGGTAAGTAACTTGTCCAAGGTCACACAGCAAGGAAGTGGCAGAGGCATGGGCCAGATTTAATTCTGTTTAGGTCCAATGTCCGTGCTCTTTCTCCTCTTTCCACTTCACTACCTCTAGAGATCAGACTAACAGTAAACAACTGTTACTGAGTGCAGTTTATAAGCTCTTTCTTATATATCAATATCAATATCAATATCAATATCAATATCAATAACCTCCAATGGACAAAGCTTCTTTTGAAATCACTGTTGGTCAAGAATGGCAGTATAAGGTTTAGTCAAATACTCTCTGAAAATACCTTTATTGACAACTTTGAGGGATTGTGAACTCATATTTACTGCACCTCCCCCTCTGTGTGAGCCTTATCCAGGTCTTGCAAGATCTGCATGTTGATGTGTATACCAACATGCTGATGTATGTATATACTCAGATAGATGTCCTCAGATATCTCCTTCTAATGATCCAACAGGCCAGCAGGCAGAAGGACTCCACTCTCCTAGTGCCTTCATTTGAGTCCGGACTCTTCTTTTGGGCTGGTGAATTTCCCACATTGGAGACAACACTGAACTCCTCTGAGCTTCAGCTTACTCACTTTCCAACATCTGCTTTGCTTCCATTCCAGAATTGTAGGAATCAAGGGAAAAAACAAATGTGAAAGTACTTTGACTATTGCAGAATTGTAGTCACTGTAGTCACTGTAGTTTAATGACTGTAGTCATTAAAGTCACTGAAACAGAAAAATAAAAGTCAGTACTATTTAAGGCACTGATATCTTGAATTTTTCTGTTACTAATAGTTGAAACTAATTTTAACTGATTTAGAGTACATGCCAAAAAAAAAAAAAGAAAAGGTTGAAATGAAACATCTTTCTTAAAGTGTTGAGCTTTGGGGAACTAATTCTTTGATGTGATATATCAGTATGCATAAAATTCCTGGACAAGAAGTAGAGATGAACCTATAAATGTCTGCTACCTGCTAGCATCAAATTTTTATCTGTGGTGATATAAAATGACCAGAAAGAGTTTTCTTCTGCAAAATATGCAATGATGCACTGATGTGTAAATATACTCTTCTACATGCATTGGTGATGAAGGAAAAGTAAGATTGTTCAGCCAGTGAGCAATATATAGCTCAAGATGAAATTACCACCAAGACTCTCTTTGTAGAGCTGGACAGCAACTTGAGTCTCTATAGCAAGAAATCTGCCGAATTTTCTCTCTCCTGATTCTCTACTCACAGTCATTTAACGAACCTCATAAAAGCTAATATCCCAATTTAGCTAATATCCCTTGTGTTTCACTAAGAAAACAGACTGTGCAATAAAATAAACACCCATAAGGACTCAGGGCAAAGGTATATGCTGAATATAATTTTAATAAAAACATGTTTTCCTATGTGACGAAAAAAAACACCTAGTGATAGCCTAAAAGTGTAATACAGAAAAATGTGAAGAGAGATCACATTTCAGATCTATTTCTGACTGAAATAGAATTATGATGCTATCTCAAATCATCACCATTTTCGTCCATCAGTTAAATTCAAGACAAGGTCTATGTCTAAAACAAAGACAGAGCACATATCACATGAGGATGCTGAGATGTTCAAAAGGCACTCTTAGAGCATTAAGGCAGAAGTTGTTTGGAACCAGAACAGTACAATGAAATTTGTGCAAATGAAATTTCCGTTCTTTCCTAGTCCATGGTGGGCATTGCATCAACTGAGTGGGAAGGAGCTCGGGAAATATCAGTCCATTCTAGCACGGTTTAGAGTTCTGTTTCAGTCAGAAGCTACCAAGGAGTAATAATGAAGCCCAAGAGGAATCCTGGGGATGGGCCACAGCTTCCAGTGCCCTCCCTACTCAAAGATTTTGATCTACTTGAGAATGGCATTGAAGAATCTCAACAAAATGGGACATTGATCAACCATCATGTTCATTCCCTCATTGGGAGAATGCAGATTAGAATCTGATGAGATCTCTGAATCCAGAAAAAACTTCTGAGGATGAATTCTCCATTCCTGTAACAACAGAGCCACCCTCCTAGTTGAGCAGGGCTTTGAAGAGTAACAAATTTGTGTATGTGTGTATGCGTGTGTGTGTGCGCCAAAGTACTTGATACATAACAAATACTTTACAATTAAAATCTATATACTAATTAAATGCTATTAATGAAAAGAAAATCAGGTAACTCTATCTCACTGATAATTCTGTTTCAATGCAAATATTTATGTGACTGCTCATATTAGAGGCATGGCGGCACAACTGATTACTTTTCTTGTTTCAATATCACTACGTTTATTTTAATTCAACAACAGCCTCCACATAGGTTCTTCCCTCTCTCGGGCTCCCACGACCGCAATTGCTGCCGCCACCACTGCTCTCTTCTACGTTCTCGCACCTGGTACCTTTATGGCACTGAAGTCAATTGGAATTCTATAAATATTTATATAGGTAATTAATATTTGCTTACTCCACCGTACTGAAACCCCACAATGGCAGGAACTGCATTCCTTTTACTTGTTGCTGTGACTATAATGAGACTATCATAATTCTGGTACATAGTAGGTGCTCAGTAAATATTTATTGAATAAATAAATGAGTATTGAAACATAAATCAAGTTTTTTACTAAGCACTGTGAGGTTCACAGATAATTTAGATGGAGTTTAGAAAAAGAGATAAAACACGTACACAAAGAGCTATACTGCAAAGCAGAATGTCATCAATGTTATAGTGGAGATGCCAGTAGTAAGGAAGTATTATTTGTGGAAAGGGTGATTAATTCTGGCCACTAATGAAGACAGAATGATTCCATTATATAAACACTCATTAGCTTGAGTAGAGATCTGTAGGCAGTGTGTAATCCACTAACTTATTGATGGCTGATGTAGAATACCTGATTTTTTACATTTGGTATATACATCAGAGAATGGAGTGCCAACCTGAACTTTTACTTTATATATTAGAAGAAGACATTATAAACGACCATACATAATGGAATAGAACTACTAATTAGGGAAGCATGACTACATCATTGTACTTTTGCTCTCCAGTTCCCATTCAAGTATGAGCATTAATTAATGAATAATATTAAGCTCCTTTAAAGTTATTTGTTAAATATTCTTATTCACATATGAACATTTTAAACAAATAAAGAATTTCTTATTGAAAATGTGACTGAAAGATTTAACAGAGAAATAATACTCAATGAAGATAAAGTTGTAGTAAATATACACTCATACCACTGATAGGAAAGAAAATTGATATTTCATTTCTAAGGAAATTAACCTTAATATATTCATACTCTCTAACAAAGAAATTTCATTTCAATTTAGTATTTATATTGTAGATATTTATAGATGAGATGTTTATCAAAGTTTTATCTATGATAGTAAAGTATTAGGAACAACCATAATTTAAAAAATAGAGAATTTGTTAAATTATGGAAATTATGAAGCCAGGAAAACCATGATCGAGAAAAAACTTTTCTCATTTTTTACACTGAAATGAAATCTTATGTGCAATCTTAATATGGAAAGAATATGGAGGCTAAACTTCCCTGATTAAAATGGCCCGGACGGCTCAATGCCGTCTACATCCCCTGCCTAGCATGGCTCCCAGTTCACGAAATGCTGCTGAGGAAGAACAGTCATTGACGCCGGATTTTTCTTTTCAGAGGTAGGTTCTTATCAAGTCCTACAGGGAAGAGGAGAAAACAAGCCCATCTCAAAATACATAACAAAATATTAGCAGTTCTTGTCTCTGAATAACGGGATTATAGTTCATTTGCTTCTTTTGCTTTTTTATCGTTTGCAAGTTTTAAAAACAAAAATGCATTAACTTTGTAATCATGAAATAAAGTTATTTTAAATATTAAATGTAACCTAATATTTTCATTTTCAAAATCCGGTGCGACTTGAACTGTGCTATTCCCACACTTTCATGATGCACGTTCCTGCTGCGTGCTCTTCCGGGAGCAGAGAGGGGAAGATCTGCAGCGCCATCCCGGGCAGCCTCCTTTCCAGGGGAGTCACTGTAGTCCAGAGAAGTGCATGCCAACACTGTGTTCTAATAGACGTGGTAATGATTGCACAGAACTTTACTTCTGAAATTTTAAAAAAGTACATTTTGAAGGAAAATCATTCTCTAAGTGAATCTTTCACAACAAAATTAGCTCATAGAAATATTTGGTTAAGCAGATGCTATCTGAGTTTGCAAGTGCCAAATGGGAAGTGTTCTTTCCCCATGTCAATTGTGGTGCTCTCGTGTGTTTTTCCCCAAAATAAATACATCTTGTTTCATGGGATCTCACCAAGAAGCAACCCTACAATCAGTTATGCCTTTTTGGTATGTGTGGGAAGGACTGGTTTAAGGGGCATCTGGCAGGCTCTCCATTGCCATTGTCTTATATTCTTAGTTCCACAAGGAGGCAGAAAGACAGGAGCACCTCTCCGCCTCACCCTAAAGCTTCCCCTTTGGTAGACCTGCCAGTGTCAGGCCACTGTTGGGGGCCAGCTGGCGAGTACTGTTATAATTGTGCCTTTCTATAATATCCCCTTTCTGGACTGCCTCTGTGGTCCACTCTTATTTACATAGTAATTTTCATTAAATAGATTCATGTTTTGGCCATAGTGTTTTAAAGGATTTTTTATATCATGTCGTGCATGGAAAACATATCAATTACCACATGTAGGTAAAATTAGAACAAAGGAATGTTACCAAATTTCAATTAAGCAATATTATCCACTACACCAGTGCCCAGAAAGGCTCTGGGCATTAGGACTTGTCTCTTTGTAAAAAGGGGAGATTGGATCATGTTACATGTTATAAGAATGTTAGGGGCAGAGTAACTCTAACTTGATTTCTCCTAGACTTACCCAGATATACCCAGGTCCATGTCTGTGGACCACCCAGCGACATCTCTTGTGCTTCCAGTGGTATTTGTCTCCTACTTCGGGAATTACTGTTCTAGAGTGCTGCTGTGACCACATGTAGTCGCTAATTACCATCTCCTCGCTTGCATCTCTCCCCTCCCGTTGTAAAGGGACTCTAACATCTTGCAGGGACTTTGCTTTAGCTCACTCACCCTTACCTCTCAGCTTAGTTCCCATACTCAAGGGAAAGAGTGTGATTCAGTATCTTTATGTCTTGTGTGTCTTTGTGAGCCTTTTAATTTTTAGCTTTTCTTGAGACAAATGCTATATTCAAATTCAGCCAGGTGCTTTACTTGCCATTAGGCCTGGTATATTTTTGAGGCACTAAATGAATAATAAAGAATGCCAAGTCTTACTTTACTACACTTACGTGCTGACAATTTAGTATCTGCATGGGTACCAGATGATGTCATAAGACTTTCCTTATTACAGACATGCTAGCATTATTTTTAGCACAGCAGGTGTCAAAAAGGTTTATTTTGAAAGAAAGAAAACATAAAAATGAATTATTTATGTGAGTTAAAATGTACTTGATATAAATGTTTAATCAGTTTTTCACCAACTTCTTTCCATATGCTCTGCCCTGCTTGATGGTGCAGTTCTAATGGAACTACTAAATATATCTTAATAGCTCAGCATACAGCATTATGCAATGCTACTCACACAAGAGGAATTTTTCAACTTATACTAAACGGGTCAAATGATAAAAATTCTGTAGAACACTCACTGTTTTTACAGAAGATTATTATTCAATTGGCATAGAAAAATTCAGTAAGTTTGACACTTAAAATGTGCTACGTTGACCATATTTAAAGTTTCTCATTCCTTAAAAAAGAAGAGAAGATTAGAAAATAACTTTAATTTTGACTGTAATTGCAAATGTGTTTTTTTTTTTTCTGCTTTCATAAGTAATCAGCAGATTTGCTGTTACTCCTGGAATATAAATGTTACAGAATTGAAATAAGCATTCCAAGAAAGACTACACTGTGGCTAAAGAACAATTTTTATGTTATGGAAGAAACTGAAAACCTGAAGGCAGGACCCATATTTTGTAGTCTATGCCAACTTCTTGACTGACATTCAACTAGTTGCTTCCATATTTCTGTTCTTTGAATTACTCCTTTAAGATTGGTAAAGTCCAACTCATTTTTATTATGTGCCACATTAATGTCTGCAAAACACTCCTTATTACTTTTATATGCAGATGCTTCATGTATTGAAATCTTTCAATTTTTTAGGCTATAATGTAAGGGAGACTCACTCAAGCAGAGGGTCAGTGTCCAAGTCAGACACCGATTTCTTAAGAGGGCTCTAAAACTTCAACTAAGCTGTTATGATACTAATGATCAAAACTATAATGTTAGTGAATGTTTCTTGAGGGCTTTTCATGTGCCAGGAAACCAATCAACATTCTCTACATGCTGTGCAGGATTTTCTCTACATAACCCTGTATGGTAGGCATCAACCATAGCCTTATTTTCCAAAGAAATAGTGGGAACACTAAAAAAGGGATAAATTTATATTCAAAAAGAGAAAGCAAGAAGATATATTAGAAATAGCTAATATATCTTGAGTTAAGGAGATTGAAGATTATTTTGGTTCGGGGGTGAACAAGTAAATCTATGTTTGGGCAAATAATTCCAATAATAACAGCAACACATGTACATGCATGCAGTCTGCTCCCCACACCTTACTAAAAATGGACCAGCAGCAGAGACAATTCAGGGAAGGACAACTAAAATGGTTAAAGGGCTAGAGGCTTTCTTAAGGAAATAGACTAAAAAGATTATAGACTTTCAGTGTAGAAAGCTAAAGGCAAAGCAGGAATATTTAAAGGATGATAAAATGGAGAACGTAGATTTGATGGGCAAAGAATTCCTTATCAAATTCTGGAATGTTGGTTGTAGAAGAACCTCTCTGAAGTTTGAAAAAAATACATTTAAAAAAAGCAGAAGCAATTACGGTGCTAATTTATCCAGTAAATAAACTTAAGGTGCATATTATTAGATAGCATCAAAAGAAAAGCAAATGAGTCCAAAAGGGTTAGGTAGAATGATTTAGCATCCAGCCAAACACGTTTTGAAGAAGGTATAGGAATATTTTCCTAATTTTCTGCAGTTAACCTTATGAAGCATCAAAATTTCCTGCCACATAGCAGTGACAGCATCACCAAACCCAAGAAATAGGGAACTTGATTCCATAAAGGGAGATTTATAATGAACAGAGACACTCTATCAGAGACAAAGACTTTGCCCTGTGGTTGTATTGATAACGCCCAACACACTGAGGAGGATTTCTCCCTGATTTCCTGGCACCATGCACATGGTCGAATCCACATGGATTTGTGTTGATAGGACAGGTTGTGTGTGACCAGAGTGGGTGTTATTAGAAGAATTAAAGGGAAAATCCGGTTTCCTGAGACTCTCTGGACACAGTGTTGAGCAAGAATATCTGTTCTAGACTTCTCTGTTTCCTACTTTAATCCCTTTTTCTTTTCTCTACAGTGGAAAGTGCACTAACAACATTAAGTAGTGAGGTGGAAATAACTGAGGGCTTATTGTATGCCAAACACTATGCTAACGCCTTTCATACATCGTTTCATTTTATCCACTGACCACATATAAAGAGCATCTCTGGCTTTTGCTTGTTCAGCATTCATCTCTGTCTTCTGATGACAGCACCCATCCCAGACCCAATGCTTTCCATTCTCTGCTTACATGACATCAAATCTCCCTGGCTTCATAGGAGAGAATGGGACTCAGGCATGGCTAAGTGGTATTCCATTCTTCTGGGAAAGGTGACAGGTTCAGGGACAGGCAAATGTTTCCAGTCAATCTCATGATAATTTTTCAGGGGAGCTTTGGTGGTATAATTGGAAAAGAGAAATTCTCTTTCTATTGGGGTCACTATGTGTAGAGGTGATACGAGCCTGGAAAACCTGGGCTGAGAGGTTGGGAGAGAAAGCATGACAGTGAGAAGGAGAGCAAATTGAGAGCATTCTTGCATGTGTGTGTGTGAGAAAGTAAGAAAGAGAGAGAGAGAAGAGGCTGAGTCCCAGTTTCAGCCTCTGCATCTAGACAGGCTTGAAATTTTCTGCGATGTCAGCCATTGAATTTTTGTTTTTGTTTCCTTAAGCACTTTTGAGTTGAGTGTCTGTTGCTTGCATAGTCCTTGACTATATAAAAAAAAAATTTATAAAGAATGTATTATTACCATTTTACAGATGAAAAAACTGAGCCTCAGAAAGTTTCATTCAAGGACTCACTATTCTGCCTGGTATTGTCTGGTATTTTTAGAAATCTTATTCCAACTCTTCTCAGATCCTGATTTTCAATTCTTATATTTGAATCTGTTCATTCATTCTTAGTTGCACCTATAACTTTTTCTAATTATCCTTAATGAAGAATTTTTAGATTATACAAGCAATAGACTGAAATCATGGTCTCAAAATTATCTCTTAAAGGTTTTCATTTTTTATTGTCTTGACTTACCTAGGCAGAAATCCACCTGAAAAATGGTTTGTACTCACAATTTCTTCATCTCATGGTTTGTAGAACGTTTGTAAATGAGATGTGAATATTTATAGACGTTTGTGACACTACTACTTCATTTAGAAGCTTTTATACCAAATTATAGATTCATGTAAAGGTTATAAATTAGAAGCTTTACAGAAAATGTCTAAATATTTATGAATTTAACTACATTTAGGAATAAATTTGCAAATTTTACATTTGCTATTTTTTCACATTTATGAGCAAATATGAGTTTTCTAATAATCTATCAAAACGAGTCAGCACTCAGAAAAGCACAAATCCAGATGGAAATGTTGTCTCATTTTCTCTGAGTGTCTCCCTCCCCCTCTGTCTCTGTCTCTGTCCCTGTTCTTTCCTTCTCTCTCCCTGATTCCTTTCTCCACCAGAAATAAAATATGTGAAATCTACCAAGGAGATTTCAGTGCTTCCAACAATCCCTAGTATTTATGAGTTGTCAATCATATTATCTCTTTATTTTTAACTCTCTCATCAGTCATCCATCAACCATCAGCATCCAGGAAAAAAAATTACACCTCGGATCTTTTAAAACATCATAGCCTAACCCTTCAAGTTAGGCTATGTTCAGAATGGACATACTTGGCGTGGACTCAGGCAAAGCCACCAGTTCTTTTTGGCCACACCCCTGGGGAAGTGGACATAAATAGAAATCTCAAGGTTTTCTGCTTCTGCACACTTCACCATTGGGAGCTAAGGGAGAGAGGAGATCATCTCAACTTTTGGAGCTTCAGCTTAGACTACCCATTGGGCAGCTTGCCACCTCACTGCTCTGCAGGACTGAGACCCACAATGGAGCAGATCAGCCAGCATCTGGGCCACTCACTGCATGACCTGCTCACAGCCAGGGGTCTTTTCCTGTACATCACCATGGCTACTGGATCTGGTCATCATGAATAGCCACACCAACACTGAAATCTCAACTGGCATGCATCCTCCTCTTTAAGCCCCACCTTCAAGTCCACTCACTCTTGAACACTTCTCTGGCTTCACTGAGACATTCAATTCATAAAAACTACTATCTCATCACTGTCTTCAGTCTGTCTAGTATCACTTTCCTCCTCACTCAGCTAAGAGTCCACGGTCCATCTTTATCCTCATCTCCTTGCAACACTACTAACTCCCTTGACTCTCTCTCCCTTTTCCATCAGGCCAAATTCCAACCCTGGTTAAATCCAAGTACCTAACAGAGTTGCTGAGCATTACTGGAGACTAATATACCACTAGGCTGATTTTAACTTCAGAAACAAAAATATCAAATTAGTACTCGACAGTGCTGACTCACACCATCAGCTGCAGAAACGGACCAATTTACGTAACTCAGGCCAAAGTCACACTGAGTGTGGAAATGGTCAAATGAGGCTGGTTTAGGGAGGGGCGTGAAATCCAATTATAGTGAATTAGGCATAAGGAGAGATTTCATGAGGTTACTCACTCATTTTAGAGAGCAACTAGGACCTTACTCTCATATTATCCCACTCCATTTTGATGATGTAAATTGCAGAGATAAAGCCTAAACTGCTTTAGCCACTTTCCCACCATGAAGAGAGCAAGGCCACCTCTGCACGATGCTAACACCACGGAAGACAGAGCAGATAAAATGAAAAATTCAGGTCGTTTATGATATTTTTGAGTTGCTGAATCATTCAGTGCTGAGGTTCACCCTACCTCCATACCTTCCAGCTACATTAGGCAATAAATACCCTTTATGGTTTAAGCTGGTAGGAATTGAGTTTTCTCTTACATGCTGTAAATAAGAATCCAAAACTGATAGACTTCCTTACTATGATTGCTTTCTTCCTCTCCAAAAGACCTTGCTTTTACAGTCTCTTCTTTGACCAAACAGGCACATAAAAGGTTGTTGAATAAATGCTTGCTGCATGTTATTAAGTGGCTCCTTAATAGTTCACCCCCAGGCTTAGGGTGCTGTAGTGAGGCAGATTAGGAGAGGCGTGTGAAAGCAGCGTATGAGAAGTGACCATAGATAGTGATTTTCATGGTATTGGGGATAAACATTTTGAAGTAGCTCAAAAAATTGTTCTTTTCCTATCTGGAGTCAAAGTGATCTATAAAAGTCTGCCCCCTTTACCTGGTAATGTGAACGCATTCTTAGATACCGGCAGGCAGCTGAAGCTGCCAACAGTGTAGAACACAGACCAGAAGAGACTCACACTTACTTACTGCATTAATATAGGTATAAATCTCTTCAGTCGAAACTAAGAGAAAAAAGAGCAAGAACCCTACATAATAACAACAACAGCTACCATTCATTTAGGATCTATTTACCCGATAGGCATTATGTGATTTACCTAAGGTACTCTGATCCGCATAACAGTTCTACAACAAGCATTTTAATCTCCACTCTACAGATGGTGAAAACTGAAATGGACCAGAGTTAAGTGACTATTCAAGGCCACATGGATAGTAGTGGGTTGAATGAAGACATGTCCATGTCCTAGTCCTGAGAATCTGTGAACATGACCTCATTTGGAAAAAGGGTCTCCGTGGATGTAACTAAGTTAAACACCTGAAGATGAGACCATCCTGTATTTAGGATTCCTAAATCCAATGACAGGTATCCTTGTAAGAGAAAGACAGAGGAAGATCTGAGACATTGACAGAGAGGAGAAGGTGATGTGAAGATAGAGGCAGAAATTGGAGTGATGCATCTTCACCCAATGAATGCCCAGGACTGCTAGCAGCCACTCGAATCTAGGAGACAGGCATGGAACCAATTATCCCTCAGAGCCTCCAGAAGGAGCCAATCCTGCCAACACCTTGATTTTGGACTTCTGGCCTCCAGAACTGTGAGAGAATAGATTTCTGTTTTAAGCCACCTGGTGTGTGGCAATTTGTTACAACAGCCCTGGGAAACTAATAAAAGCTGAAGCTCAAACCCAGAACTGCCTGGCCCTTAGGAGCTCATGCTTTGACCAAAATACCATGTCAGATAAAAACTACTTAAAAACTGGACTTTACGTGAATACAGATAAGAGAATTAAGTATTCCATGAAATCATCATAGAAGCTCTACAAAAGAAATTACCATTCTGATGCATGCCGGTCACAGTGAGAAGTATAGAGGAGTCTTTAGCTCAGAACAAGAACAATGCAAAAGATAATGACTATGGGTTTTTCACAAGTTTGTTAGTGAAGAGAAATTGCAATTTAGTCCCGGAAAGCACTTCAGCTACACTAAGATGTGTGTGTGTTGTTCATGGCCCCACTGGCCCCAAAGCCGCAAGAAGCCAGGTAACGGTGCTCAGTTCCCGTCATTAGTAAATGTGTGTCCTAGGTTTGGAATCCACTTTTGTCTGACTCCAAATTCTGTGTTTCCACTACTACATGATTACATCTTCAAGTCGCGTTAGAGTTGACCACAGAAAGGTACCTAAACTGATCAACAGAAGTGACGACCGCACTTAATACGCTGGAGGAAGGCCAAGTGAGTAACCCTTCGGAAGAATACTACCAGAAGACAGACTTACCTTCTCCAGGCGGGCAGGACCAGCTATACCATTAGGAAGGCTCTGTGCAAAATGAAAATGTGGGACCCTTGTTAAAAAATCATTAAGAATTTCAACAGCAGAACATTAAACTAAGCCTGGAGTCCTTCTAAGTGTGGGGCCCTGTGGGATGGGTCAGGTGGCACACCTGTGAAGCTGGCCCTGCAGGTGGGCCTCATGCAGGTGAATCCCTGGCTTGCAGAATAGCAATCAAAGGGACCTGGGGGGAGCAGATCTCCTGCCTCGGTCGGCACATCCTCCTCTGTAGCTTGCATGCTCACGTGGGTTCCAGCAGTCCTAATAAGGAGTCGGGTCGAATTGTACTTTCGCAAAGCAGGAAGAATCTTTAATGCCTCATTCTGGGTTCTTATACAAGTAGCCTACTGCATTTCACTGGGTGAATCTCTTAAGGTTAGGGACTAGAAATTCAAGGGCTTCCACAAAAGCATTTTTACTGCAGTGGTCTCTTAGTGAAATAGGCGAGAACTTCAATGGCCTTATGTATGTATTTGATCTAAGCTGATATCAACAAAAACAGTGTCTTAGATTTGAAGGATAGTGGAATGGGAAAGGAGAACACCAAATTGCACTGCTCTAGGAGAGGCCAGAACATCTGTTTAAAGATAACTTTTGAAGTCTCAGAAATGCTGGCTTTTGGTTTCTGTAAGATACTAGCTATATCTGAATTGCCTTTTAGATCAGTGTTTTCCAAAGCATGTGCAACTGAAAACTATTTTGAAAGATGTTAAAAGGTAATTGCATAAAAATAGTTTTAAGATCAAATAAGTTAGAGCTATGTGTTAAACAGAGTGTTTTATTACAGGATG
Source organism: Ceratotherium simum simum (assembly GCF_057802395.1). NCBI lineage: Eukaryota > Metazoa > Chordata > Mammalia > Perissodactyla > Rhinocerotidae > Ceratotherium > Ceratotherium simum. The sequence continues at coordinate 45,372,023 of NC_141922.1, read as the reverse complement.
TTTCCGAGTCTTTCACATACTCGTGATCGAATGGAATAAGGTATGCGACTTGTGTACAGCGCATCTGCAGGACTTCGTTCCACGAAACGCACTTTATGAAGCGCTCCTTTATGTGAAGCTACGTTGCAGGCAGCATGCCAAAGAGGGCATTTTCAAGCTCCATCAGTCCAGGCACACTTGTTTAAGGTTTGTAAGCAAACCTAGGAACTTCTGATGTGGCCATTCTTAGCTCATTACTTCCCCTCCCCAAGTCCCAGGTGGAGGTTAGTACACCTGTTCTCACAGTGTCTCGGCATTTGGTGCTCAGTTTTCATGTGAGGAGCAGATTATGACTGTGAAGATCGAAAAACATTCTCAGCTAATCTTAGCTGCGGGGTTAATACTGTTGTGGGGATCTTTGCAGTTTACGCAGACGTGCGCTGCTCAAAGATCCATCTAACACTCAAAATGAGGCTCCCTGAGTCTATGCCCCGGAACCCGCCATCACCGCCAGAGCTGGCAACGTGCCTGGCTGCTCTTGTGTGGCCCAAGGCGAGTTGCCGCGTTCACTAAGACAAGCGGCTGCTGTGCTCTTCCTAATTTTAAATATGCCTACAGAGCAGAGAGGGACTCACAGTTTGATAGATAACTATTTAGTTTGCGTCAAGAGTAACTGAGTTTTCCATTCCACTACACTTGAAAAACCCACCAGGTTGTAAGCGGCAGTCAATGAGCAAGTGCCAGCCCAGCCCACGTAACCTGGAGCTCCGAGGCTGGGCAGGGGTCTGTGGGATGGGTGTGTGCCCATCTCCAACACAGAATTTCCCAGGAGGCCAGGAATAGGTGCTAGATACATATCAATGTAGTCTCTGACAGGACTAATCAATTTCAGCACTGTATGTGTGTTCATAAAAAGGAAAATTGAAATCACAAATATGTGTACTAATATTTGGGCTATGATAAAGGAACAATCAAAGAAAATCAACATGTGAGGTTCAAACTACCTTTTCTTTCTTAGCCTCAATCAAAAATTATTTTATAAATTATTTGAATGATTATCTCCAACTCCTTAATTCTTTCAAATGAAAGCAGCAAAAAAATCAACCGGATTTTATTCAGGAAACATTTTCTTATTGAAAGGACACATGATCTTTACTAGCATTGGTTTCTTGAATACTAAGAGCTACACTTCTGGTGATCCCTCAACAGCAGATACTGACTACTATAAACTTAAATCAACTTGCCACTAGGGTGACTGTTAAAAACACTATGGGAATTAGATGTTTGGAGTTGAAAGATCCACACTTCTTGCTGTATTATATCATTCATTTGTTCATTTAACACATATATTGAGCATCCATTTTTGTATCAAGAACTCTAACAGACCTGTGGGAATAAGTAGGGACCACGATGACAAGGGCCCCAACCTCATGCTGCTAATTAACATCTCTGAAGTTGTTTGCTCTAGGGCATGACTATGGAGGGGCTGTGACCACCGCTGCTACAAGTCTCTAATATCTCCCACCTCCGCTTCTCCTGCTTCCCGCTCCCCACATCCTCAGGGCATCACGGCTAACATCCCAGCTCACTGACTCAGACCTTCTCCAATCCCTAGCAAATTATGATTGAGGCAGGAGCATATCATGGTTCTCAGTGTTCTTCCTGCTATGGCTAGAATTATTTTATTATGATAAAATATGTTGGGTTTCCTCCTGGTTAGGATCTTCCTGATTCCAAACTATAAAGTAAATTATGACTTAATTTGCTATAGAATTTGGACACTTGACCACTCAAAGTCAGATTTGAAAGCTGAAACAGAATTTCTAATCCATGGTATTGTCCTAAGACTTTGGTCTGATTGTCAGGTCTCAACTCCCTTCTCTTGCTTCTTGATTGGTGCTGTTCTACATGGGCCATAAGAAACCATCCCTGCAATGCAGACCTGATGGGAGATGGGAGTCGGGGAAAGCTACTCTGGAACTGGGAAAGCTCACAATGCAGGAAGTTAGTTCTATGTACAGGGAACTCATATCCTTTATATTTCTCAAGAAGCCTTTAAGTTGTCACAGTATTTCATCCCTTCTAAGGAGAGGAATGATCACATAGGCAGAAAAAAGTTACTAACGTTGCATTTCTTTGCTGAAAATTACAAGAAAAAAACAGTGAATATAGAGGAATAAGGCAATTCTCTCTTGCTGCTTTTTGTTGTGAGGAATATCAGCCCTGAGCTAACATCCATGCCAATCCTCCTCTTTTTGCTAAGGAAGACCGGCCCTGAGCTAACATCTGTGCCCATCTTCCTCCATTTTACATGGGACGCCGCCACAGCATGACCCGACAAGCGGTGCATCGGTGCGCACCCGGATCCGAACCCGGACCACCAGCATTGGAGCATGTGCACTTAACCGCTACGCCACGGGGCAGGCCCCTCTCTTGCTGCTTTTTGAAGACCAAAAAAACAGAAATGACTAGAAGACAGCCAATAAATGATACCTTGGCTAAAGGGGGAGTAAGATAAACAAGGAATAAAAGCAGATACAAGTCATGGTACCTTATTAGTCTGCTCAGGCTGCTATAGCAAAATACCAGACTGGGTAGGTTAAACAACAGAAATTGATTATCTCACAGTTCTGGAGGCTAGAAGTCCCAGATCAAGGTGCTGTCAGTGTTGGTTTCTGGTGAGGTCTCTCTTCCTGGCTTGTAGATGACTGCCTTCTCGCTGTGTCCTCACATGGCCTCTTCTCTGTGTGAGCATAGAGAGACTACTCTGGTATCTTTTCCCCTTTTTATAAGGAAAACAGTGCTATTGGATTAGGGCCCCATCCTTACGACCTCATGTAACCTTAATTACGTCCTTAAAGACACTATCCAAATATAGTCAAATTGGGGGTTAGAGATTCAACATATGAATTTTGGGGAGACACAGTTCAGTCCATAACAGTACTTAATGAATGAGCAGAACATAGCCAGGCTGAGCAATGTGGGGTCATGTGCACAATGGTAAAAAAACCCAGACTCTAGATTCAGATAGGTATGGGTGTGAATTCCTGTTCTCCACCTTCATTCATTCATTTATTCTTTCATTCAATTGTTAAACAAGTATTTATTAAACACATGTGTATGAAGGCCCTGTTAAGTAGGTTAAGTACCCAGGGGTGAATTTAGGCATCTCAACAGATACAATCGCTGTCCTTATACAACTTATAGTCTAGTGGGAGGGTTAGTCAATAATCAAAAACCATACAAATATATAATTGTTAGCTGTGAGCTCTTGTACAAGTTACTCAAGCATACTAAGCCTCAATTTCCTCATCTGTAAAATGGGCCAATAACACTACATCATAGAGTTTTGTGGGAAGATGAAATGACAAGGTGCATATAAGACACAACATAGTGCCTGACATGTAGGTATTGCAAACAAACAAATAGCAAAAACAACAACAACAAAACCCTTAGACACTCCCCATCAAGAGGAAATAATAAATTGTAGATTGGTATAAACCAGTGAGTCACTAGAGCATTCTTCATGTGAACTAATTGGGGATAAAGATATGGGATAAATTTTTCCTTCTCTAACCTTGCCAGCCCCGTCTTGTGCTCAGAGGAGTGCCGGGAATGCCTTGTGAAGCCACGGGTGGAAGATAGACTTCCTCAGTCCATCTCTTCTTCCTAAGTTTTAAAGCAAACCAGCTGCTCTTTGTGTTTCATTACACAGTGAGAGGTGAGAGCCAGGATGATTAGGCGTGGCCCTCTTGTGTTTCCTCCTCACTCAGCAGGTGTAAGTTTGGACACTGAAGCTGAGGCTGGAGGTGGCAGCCAGCCTGTTACAACCATTTCCCCAGATCCTTTAGAGAGACGAGCTTGAAACACATGGAAATGAGGCAAGCCAGTGCGGCAAAAATAGTTTTGAATCAAGGGTAGGAAATCAGGAAATTGGAGTTCCAGTCTCTGTTTGGTACTAAAGAACCGCATGACCACAGGAGATAGTTCTATGAGTAATTTTCCTCATCTGTAAAAATAAAGATATAGGAGAGAGAATTCTAAGTCTCAGAATCCTAGGCTTTAAATAAAGTTGAGGATCGGAATTAGTAAAATAGCATGAGGACATGGCTTTCCTTTATGTGACATAAAGACCTTGATAATCAGGCCAACACAAAACAAAACAAAAATCCAGCCCTTTCAAGATGGGCTTAATAAACAAAGTTGCAACTTATAGTGACCCCAAGTACATTTTTCCTTCTCCACACCTTCAAGTAGACAGAGCTCTAAAGCAAGTCAATTCTTGACTGTTCCACATAGCTGTTTAATGCAGGGGTTCTGCGGTCAGGCCAACTTGGTTTGGAAAGTTGGCACATAGGCCTGTGCCTGGCACATAGTAGACTTTCAATAAACATGTGTTTAATAATGTTGAGTCAGTAAGTACTGATTCTGCTCTTTTCCAATTGTAAATCACTTAGCCTCTGTGCGCCTTGGTTTCTGCACTGTAAGATGAAAATAGAAACAGTGCCTGCCCTCTAGACTTGTTATGAGGATGCAATGAGATAATGCAGGCAGAGCACTGCACACAGCAAGTGCACAAAATGTTAGTTGTTGTTGCAAAGGGAATTGTGTCAATGATTCTCCAGGTTGTTTCCATTCAACACTTTTTAGTCCATCTAACGACAGTTTTCCAGAGTGGCAATAAATGCAGGCCAATGAATGTCCTTGCTAAAAGTGAAATCTCTGGTCTCCATGAGAGAAGCTGTCAAATCCTGAAAAGAGAGTTTTGTTAGCAAAACTGCCTACCACTTCCTCACTTCACCTCAGGGTGCACACCCTTTGTTTCTCTTTTCACTGGGTGCCGTTCAGATCAAAGCATTGTTGTCCTGCTTATCCTCTAAAGCACATCATCTCAGTAGGTTAATAGTGGAAGGTCATGCGCCTCCGTCTCTCTGCACTTGTCTGGGCCGTGCGTGGCAGCGGCCCAGGCCCCAGCTGGCGTAGGGGAAGTTGCAGGGAGCACACTGTTTGTGCGCCCAGCAGATGTAAAAAGCTTGGAGCAGTGGTCTGGGTGCACCTGTTGGTTTGTCACCATCTGTTAGCCAAAATGTTAAAGAGCCACACCCTCGGATGGCCAGCTGAGGAGAACTTAATCTCTTCCCCCACAGGCCTCCTAATGCAGGCCACTGATCACATCTTACAAAAGAGGAGAGGCAAACACAAAGAAGAAACTGTCTGAACCCCGCCTGGGGGAAACTTAATCTTCTGTCATTGCTGGGTTTTATTTCTTAAGCTAACAAGAAAGGGCTTTTAAAATAAACCTAGATAGTTATTACCTGATAAGAAATCCTGTTATAAACTGCCAATTTTTAAAAAAGGAAGATATTGGTTTAACATGGATACTAATATTAAGCAAATTAAGTGGTAATAGTATTTCGGATGACCACTTAGTGAGGTGAACTATTACAGGGGAGCTAACGCCTGCCGCCTCTGAGGGAAATAGAACTGGACTCTCAGGAGCAAAATGCTTGGGAAACCAGCCCAGGATAAAAATTATCTAGGAGGTTAGGCTTGGAGTCTTGAAGATTAGAGAAACATTCCTCTAAGTGAAAACAGAAATTTCTCAAATCATGGGGCAGGATTCATCCATTCATATCTCTCTCCGCTGCCCAGATCTTCACGACACAGAACCAAGTCTTACATTCCCAAAGGGCCGAGGACCACACCATCGAATAACTTTTAGCCAGTGGATGTCCTCTCAGAACTGGGTGCCACTCCCGTTCAGCTGAGCATCAGATAAACATTTTTAAAAGCAGTCTGAGATAGCAAGAATTTTTTATTAAATGACCAGTCTAAACCTTATCAAAGTAAATATTCAGCTAGAATACGCATCCTGCAACTTTCTTGAATACATACCCAGGATAACTCGGAGCAAATGTTAGCATGAATTCTTGTCTTTGTTGAGAATAAATAGGGAGCAGGAAACTGATTTCCATCCAAAGTTGTAAAATAAGAAAGGTTTACTTTGCAATTTAAGATTTTAAAAAGAATTTTAAGTTAGAAATGACTTAACCTACCTATCAAGTTTAGGTGTTTTTTTTTTCCCCCATGGTGGGAAGAGAACTTAAAAATCCTTTGGCCAAATCTCTTGTATGGCCTCATTCCTTTCTCACTGATTCTCTACCCGTTCTTTCTTAACAAACTATCACTCGACCAATCCTTAAGGAATATTGAATAGAATTAACACCTTTATACCACTCCCATTAGTGTGCTGCTAAATTAATGGGTTCATTTCCGCCCTCAAGCAAAATTCAGATTGTAATCTTGAGACAAGCTACCTTTAGGCAGTAGGCAATCACTTTAAAACCTGAAAGCAGGCAACATATGGCACACTACACAATATAAAAGTGTTTAAGAGGTACAAGTTTCCACCCTCCATGATACATGCCCAGTTTTAAATAAAACATAGCGTCATCTGGTTCACGCTTAAACACTGAAACTGAAATTATTGGCCATACTTTCATTTTCAAAACAATAGCTAACGGTTCACACATGTGCTGTTTACAGATCCACGGCCTGTAAACACAGTCACCAACCGCAACTTTGCAAAGGTAAATGACAGCTTAAAAAATTTCAAGTCTCCAGAACTCCTGGGATTTCCTCATTTTCCCCCTTTTCACTCATTCTCTCTTCCCACCCCGCCCCTGACTCTAATCATAGACACAACAGATCCTCCTCTGCCTGCGCATGCGTAACTTCCTAACCATGTCACCGCCACCCCCCAAACCCCACGACACATTTTCCTGCTGTTGAGACCAGCTGGGATGTATTAGTTATGCTGAAGCACGTCATGTAACACAGCAAAATATCAGGCAGCCCAGTGTCATGGGAAAAGTGAATCTACTTCATTATCTACCTAGGGAAAGGAACGAGAACTATCGCTTAAATGGGCCTGGACTTCCCTTCCCTGTTGTTAATGTATATTCTATTAATATCCTTAAGGATAATCCAATCCTTGGTATCAGTGAACACGGTACATTAGGAAAGCATCAATAATAGTATGGTGGCACATACCTACTCTCTGAGGTCTTTCTCTACCCTTTTTGTTCACACACAAATTCCGTAAATGTTAGAGGATTTTGATGTACATAATTAAGGGAGAAGGATACTGTTATCAAACTAGGAACAGGTATGCCCTGTACTATAAGACACTGCATTCGAGATTTACAGGGAAAAACAATAATATGTTGTGTAGCACTGCTTCTTAAACTTTAACGTACATTCGAATCATACGGAGATCCCATTAGAAATCCTGTTTCTGATTCAGGGGCCTGAGAGTCTGCCTTTCTAAAAGCTTCCAGGGGACTCTATGCTGCTGGTCCCGGGGCCACACTTTGATTAACAAGGTTATATAGAAAGGGCAACATTTAGGACAGTTCAAAGAATACAGCTTTTTAGAACCACTGAGCGCTAACGTCAATCAAAAACTGATCTGAATGAGTTGGAAAACATCTAGACCTAGACAATAGTGATGGGACAGGGCTATCACAGGCTCTCTGGGGACTTTTTGGTGGGCATAAAGAGACAGAGGTGGGGAACAGGCATCAACAAGACACAAGGAGGATGCCTAGGTTCAGTTTTAATTTTTTATTCTTAAAGATCTGGACAGGTCTGGAAACCCTCAAAATTCTCTTGAGGAGGCATATATTGGTATCTCAGAGTTTTTTAGTAGAGAAGCAGAGATGCAAAGAGGTTTTTAATAAAGGATATCAAAAAACAAGTTAAAAAATGGAATTGGAACTACCCTCCATTTTGGTAGTAGCATCCCTCATAAAATCTCTGAGAAAAAAAAATGGGAAAATGACTTTCCCAACAGAAGATGGTTAAGGAAGTTATGATAATGCAAAACATTAGTTTCTCATTGCTCTGTGAAATAACTTATATCTGGTATTTCCTCTGTCATTTTTCTCATGTCAGTAACTGTGATAGCTTGAAAATACTTGACAGTTAATACTATTATTTTATTTTTATAACAAAGAAATTTTTAAGAGAGAAAATGATTTCAAAAACTTTAAAATGTCAGTGGGTGCTCTTGTCCACGATGCTAAGAAACATGAGGAATTTTGGCTTCTTATGTTGAAATTAAACATAAATTTTGGAAATTGAAAAAACAGAAATTGGTCAGACTTTTGCTTTTATTTCTTAAATTGCATTATGATATTGTATTAATTTCCTCAGGCTGCAATAACAAATCACTACAAACTTGGTAGCTTACGACAACAGAAATTTATTCGCTTGCAGTTCTGGAGGTTAGAAGTCTGCAAGGCTCTGGAGAAGAATTCTTTTCTGCCTCGTCCCAGCTTCTGGTGGTTTCTGGCAATCCTGGATGTTCCTTGGCTTGTAGATGCATCATCCAATCTCTGACTCTATTATGATGTAGTGTTCTCTTCGTTGTGTCTCTTCTCTTCTTATAAGGACACCAGTTGTATTGGATTAAGACCCACTCTAATACAGTGTGACCTCGTTTTAGCATGATTACATCTGCAAAGACTGTATTCCCACAGAAGATTACATTCACAGGTATGGGGATTAGGACTTCAACATATCTTTTTAGGGGACACAATTCAACCCATAACAGGTATTACGGCATAGACTCTTTGCACTTTGAGTGTAAATTCCCAGATTTTTTTAACCTTACCATTTCATTTTGAACAGGGTCTTTTTTTTTTTTAAATAAAACAAGAGTGACAGTCCTTTTTGATGCTGAAGTGCTATGATTATGAAGGGAAAAAACTCATGAAAAGTTTCACTTTTTAATGTAAAAAATATCAACTGATTAGATATGTAATAGATAGAAATTTTTGCTTTGTTTTAAAGCTAACACAATTCAAAATATTTGTTCTTATAAAGATTTGTACATGTTTTTGTTTGGCTGTTGTTGCTTCACTATATATTAACAACTATAACTGGAAATGTAATAGGATTCTTTATCACATTGTAGTTAATAGATTATAAGTTTCTTGAGGACAGATATTGTCCCATTAGTTTGATTTCCTCTTTGCTCCTAAAAGCGCATTCTCAATATATGTTTACTGAATATGGGTTGAATATTTTCTCATGTCGTTATACTGAATCATTTTGAAGGCAAAATAAAACTGGTTTAATCATCATTAACATCTGAGTGCTGCTATTGTCTATTGGACTTCGGGGAAAATACTTCTCAGAAGAGATGAATGACATTTTTGTAAACATTTATTATGTATGACCTGTTATTAGTACTAAAGTATATAATAAACAATCACAAACAACAAATAATTAGTATCCTAGGTTTATCTTCAAGTCTTCAAGTCTATAAGTTTAGTATCTTATCCCACAGGGTGTCCAAGTTCCTTGAAAGTCGTGATGTTAGCTAATGTCCTGCCTAGCTTGCTCAATTATGAGATATTAACTCAAACAAGTCACTTGCACACTGATTCTAGTCCATGATTTATGGTGGACAAGGTGAAGAAATTTGATATGGAAACATTTTTGATTTAATAAAATATTCTACTAGAATCTTTCTCATAACCTCTTTCCCTCAACCAACCACATACAAGCAAAAATATTCAAAGAAGAATCTTTGTGGTTAAGATTTAAAAACTCATCTTGAACTTAAAGCTAGCAAATGTCAGCAGTTTCTTGTTAGTTTGTCCTAATGTTCTCAGAAATCTAAACTATGGTATCTTGCCGCATTTAAAATTCTTCCCTGCTCGCTGCAGTCCCTAATAATATCCTGGCCGTGTACCTTCATCTATATTCATGAGAGTGCAGATGCAGCCAAATTAGTGGCAGCAAAGCACATTTTACAGTGTAGAAAATACAATCTGGCTTCCTTTAAACATTTTTTGACAAAAAAGTTTTATTAAAAAAAAAAGGAGAAAACCAGACAGATTTAAATTCACCATCACCCGTCAGAGGAGTCTGTTACAAATGCACAGCTGGCTTGATGATGAGTGACAAATCAAAAGTCAGAGAGAAACTTCCCGATCGTCTGAGCCCTTGCCACCCGATTAGCAGAAGAAAAACAGGGCAGATGGAGGGAGACGCAGCAGTTCGGAGGGAACAGATGGCCACTACGAACTTGATATATGAAATTAATAACACTTTCTCAAATACAATTAGTAACAGGAATACATTACCTGAATTTTCATAACTGTGAGCAAGCTGACATTAAATGAGGTTTTTCAGATTAACAGTTGATGTGGCATTGATATTTGGAGGGAAATAAAAATATATAGCAATAAGAGAAACCTCTTGCTTTTTGGGGCCATTGATCAGGATGCTGTAACATATGAAAGGAGAATTGCAATTCAAAGAAATTCCGTATTTAAATTTCACTAATTGGGATTTTTTTTCTAATGTAGCCATTTGGGCCACGTAACGCATGAGACACTTAAGATCCTCACAGATGCATGCGGCATCTAGATGAATTATTCCCTAGATGAATTATTCTTCAGGAAGAAATTAACAATTATACATCTCCCTACAGATAAACTTGGGGAAAAAACAAACAAAAAGGGACAGGACAGTAAAAAAGTCAAGGTAAGATGAACTCAAGAGGCTAGATTTTTGTGTATTTCAAAACTATTAATGGTACAATAGGTAATTCTAGGAAAGTCATTAAGCTTTCTCTATTTTGATGCTCAATTTTTAGAATGGGCAAAATGCTTATGCTATACGTCTTGTTCAAAGCACTGTCAAAAGACTATGTTAATTCAGGACCCAGGATAGTGACATTTCTGAGCTGTGTTAACCAGCCCTCTGGGAAGCCAGAACCTCCATGAGCTCTGTTAGGTCTGCCTGTAGTGCAGGAGTTGCTGAGGCTCCTGATGAGGCAGACGTGTGGTGAGGGAGCCTTGCTGAATGCAATCCAATCCCCGGCCCCTGTAGGAGGCTGAGGCAACCTGGGGTGTTACAAGATGAGGCCACTGCAGCAGCTGTGTGGGCTTTCTGACTGCAGCAAAGGGCACACCCACATTTATGGGTGAGATCTGCCACAGGGGCAAGGCCCACGGGACAGGTGGGCTTGAGTGTCTCTGGAGAGGTACAAAAACTGGGTCTGATACAGGGACAGAGCTAAAATATACAAGCACACCGGTTATACACACTTATCTAGGATGGCAAGAGGAGTCTCTCTTGAATCCCAGGAGGCAGATCATTAGTTCTGCTACAACATGAGGATGGCTGTTTCCACAGCTGGTGGCTGCAGAAATTGGCAGAGAGAGAAGATAAGGACATCACCTCTTCCCTTAAAGGAATAACCTTGGGTATTCCTAGGTAAACATGAAAATCACAAAAAGAAGGCTGTTCTGGGTTAAAGCGCTAGCATGCTCCTGTTTGTAAGGAGGAGAACAGAGCCCAAAGAAATCAAGACAGATTTCCCTCTCCAAAACCATCCAGAAACACACACTTTACAAAATAGTTGAAACATGTACAACTCAGAAAGCCTAGAAAACAGGATGACTATAGAACACTTGAATAGGCACTAAAAAATACTAACTTTTAATATCTGAATTTAATTTGTGGCTTCAGCTGTGAAGCCAATTAGCAGTGATATTTAGATCAGTCACTTCCTAAGCCTTGTACCACCTGAGGAGTTTTCACGTGGAAAAGAAGCGTTTGGGTTTTACAAAAGAACTATTAGATCTAAAAATATTTTATTATATTAAAAAGCTAAATGTTAACATACCTGTGGATATTTTGTTAATTCTTTTAGATTGCGATAACATGTCCCCTTGTAACCAAGAATAAGAACGTTACTTAGAAAAGTTAATCTAAATGTTCCTAAAAGGTTCAATCAACTAAAGGAGAGGCTATGGCTTTTCAAGGTGAACATGTTTTCCCTAATATCTGAAACAAAAATAAGATCATCACACACATGTAAGCTAGGCGAGGGAATTAAAGAGAAGTATGAATTGGGTAGGCATGTTTCTGAGTTAGCGTTTCTCCAGAAGCAGACCTGGACACAATAACTTGAGAGCAAGTAGTTTATTTGGGAGGTGAAAGAAAACACCAGTGTGAGTGGTTGTGAGGGAAGTGAAGACAGCCAATAGATGTCACATTATCAAACCAGCCACCGCTACAGGTGGCTGTTGCTCCATTTCACTGGGGAAACTCTGCCATGCCAAACACACATCCCAGTGTTAACCCACTGAGAAGGGAGGGAGCTGGGGTACTTATGCACCAGTCATTGGGTAAGGGCTGCTCCAGGGGCTGTTAACGTCCCTGCACTTCTGGTCTATGCCGGTGCCAAGCAGGCTCCTGCAGCAAGAGAGAAGCCCAAGGCAAAGATGATCAGGTGCTGGCAGGTGGAAGTCGGGTTGCTGCATCTCCGGGTGTCAAGGGCAAGGGGATATTGGAGGGCACGGGCAGCATCTGCGGGAGGGTGTAACTATAAAACTACTGTCAGCCAACTCCCCACCCAACAGCTCTTCATTCTGCTAGACTATGTGACCTCAAATTTTCTGTATCCTTCTCCTCTCACCTTTAGGAAAAGCGTAGAATCCACTGGGGAATCAAGACGCCAAACAGCTGCTCCTGCTCCTGGAAGTGCCTCCACTGCAGCCTCTGCAAATGAATGAGAACCGTCCCTTCACCTCAGACTTCTCTGGATATGTCTGGGTGTCTCCTGAACCGCTTCCAGCCTCCTGAAGTTAATAATCTTCATTTTCTCAATGGTCCTCACTCCACAGTTGGCTTTGCTCACTCTGAGAATGAGGAGTGAGGCAACAGAGGATACAGAAAAGCTACTCTCATGTTCCATCTAACATTCTAGTGAGGGCAGAAGAGTATTCTGACCTCTCACTTGTTATTATTCCCCTGGAGACATAAATTTTGGGTGAAATTCAATTAGAATTTCCTTTTACTTAGAGTACAAAAGGAGGTTCCTCCCTCTTGATTGAAATATGCATATTGAGGAGAGTTAGTAAGCAGGATGGCTAGAGAGGGGCTTTAAGCAGGGTATTTGCTGCTGCTTTCCCTTCTCCTTTGATGCTGATGGGGAGGGTGCCTTTCAGAAAATGTCCTAACAACTTGTACATGCCAGGTCCATAAGCTGTGAGGTTCGCCTGTTCTATGACAAAGAAACCTTAATACATAGGACTGCTGGAGGACTTGAGTCTCATTTAGAGATTTTTCTCAAGGATCCCCCTAAACACTCAATAATATTGCCTCTTATCATTTATTGTATTCTCTGAGATTAAAAAATTTTAATTCAGTTCCTAAAAAGTTATCTTCATTCTCATGAGAGGAGTCAGACATTAGCAATAAAGTTATTAAGAAAGTTAGGTAGTATATAAGATGGCAATAAGTTCTATAAAATAAAGAAAATATATAGGGCAGGGAAAGAGCGCCTAGGAGTGAAGAGGGCCTGGGAGTGAGGGCCTCAGGAGAGGCCTCACTGGGAAGTGCCATTCACGCAGAGACTTAAGATGAGAATGCAATTCTGAATACCTGGCACATTTCTAGGACTAGCAATACTGTAGTAAATGTGACAAAATCTTTCCTTAGAGAAGTTTATATTTCAGTGAAGGAACTCAATCATAAACAGATAAACAAATAAATACAACATAATGTCAAATGATAATCATCAAGAAAAAAATAAAGCAAGATAATGGGATACAGTAGGGGTTGGCAGACTTTTTCTGCAAAGGGCCAGATAGTAAACATTTTAAGCTTTTTGGCATAATTTCTGACACAACTACTCAATTCTGCCATTACGATATGTAAGCAATCATAGATAATAAGTAAATGAATGGGCGTGGCTGTGTTCCTTGAGAAAGTAGCTTGATTGGCAAGTGTAAGCCTTGAAGTCAAGGGAGCACAAGGAAGAAATACAGGAAGTTGGATCTGAGTATGTGGTAGACCGCATTACTGGGCACGCTCATTTACTCCTCCCCGTGCGCACATCCTTTGCCATGTGATATTGTAGCTTCTTCCTCTAAAGGGGAGTAGTACATTTCCCTAGGCTTGACTTTGCATTTAGCCATTTGACTTGCTTTGCTTGGAACAAAGAAGTGACAATATGCCAGTTCTGAGTCTAAGTTTTAAGAGACTTTGCCTGTTTCTGCTCTCCCTCTTGTCCCTCTGCCATTACTATGGGAGGAATGGCTCATGCTAGCCTTCTGATCCCTGTAGAAGCAGAGCCACCCAGTCAAGCAATCCCAGTTGGGTCCAGCCTGGATCAGTCAACTCTTTGCCAAGTCACAGGCATAGAAGTGATAAAAAGTGTTGTTTTAAGCCACTGAGTTTTCAGGTTGTTTGTTATATAAAAATAATTACATGATACAGAGAAGTAGCCAAGAGGCAGATCATGGCAGCCTTGTGGCTATGGTAGGAACTTTGGATTTTATTCTGTGAGTGGGAAAACCATATAAATGTTAAGAATGGGGGTAAGGCAAGACTTGGTTCTTGCCATATTTTAGACGGAATACTTGAGTTACTATAGGAGAGTAGACTGCAGAGGTGTTTAAGTGGAATGTGAGAGAGTAATTAGGAGGGTTTACAGCTGACATATGATGATATTGCTAAAACTAAGAAAGCAGAAGTGAAGGAGAGAAGTGGTTAGATTTGGGGTACATTTTGAAGGTAGAGCCTATGTGACTTTTTAATGGATTCAACGTGGCATATAAGAGAAAGAGAGTAATCAAGGATGGCTCTGACATTTTTGGCCTGAACAAATGGCTAAATATTGGTACATTTGCTGAAATGGAGGATGATCTAGGGGATGAGTCTCACTGTGTCCTTACATGGCCTTTCCTTTGTGAGTTCACAGAGGGAGAGGAAGCTCTGATGTCTCTTCCTCTTTTTATAGGGATTAGGGCCTATAGGATTAGGGCCTCACTCTTATGACCTCATTAAATCTTAATTATCTCCTTAAAGGCCCTATCTCCAAATACGGTCACATTGGGGGTTAAGGCTTCAACATATGAATTTTTAGGGAACACAGTTCTGTCCAAAACAGCTACCTTTATTTGTAGTATGTAGAATGGACCAAAGCAATTTAAGTTTAACTCCAGTTAGCATCAACCTTTTTTGTTCCCTTCACAGCAAAACTTTTTCATAGTGTTTTATATATTCTTTCTTCTCAACCTTTCCAATTAAATTCTTTTCTTCCACTCCACTAAAATTTTTCTTGTCAGGGTCAGCACTGGCTGCCATCAGTGCCACGGTTCCCTTTCTTCCCTCTGTTTTCTTGACGCCTCTTCAGATTTGACACAGTTTACCATACCCTCTTTGAAACACCCTCTTCCGTTGGCTTAGGGGACCCTACACTCTCCCTGTTTTCCTCCAACTTCTCTGAGAACATCTTGTAGTCACCTTTGCTCACTCTTCTGTAAGATGTTGAGAGGCCTCAGAGCGTAGGCCCAGACCCACTGTTCTTTTCTGGAACAATCCGGCCCCAGGTTACCTCATCAGCTCTCATGACTTGAAGTAAAAGCTGTAGGCTAATAGCTCCCACATTTATGTATTCAACTGTGATTTCCACTTTGATCCAGACTTTTGTACCTAACTGCATCCTTGACTTCTCCACTTAGATATTAACAGGCACCTCAAGATCAAGTCCTGAATGGAGCCCTTGATTTACCCCTACACCAAACCAGTTCCTCGCCCAGTGTTCCCCACCTGAGTGAATGGCGCTGTCATCAACTCAGCTGCTCAGGGCAAGCACCTGTGAGTCTTCCTCATGTCCACTTGTTCTCTTGCTCCTCATGCTTACTCTACTAGAAAATCCCATCAGCTTTATCTCCTTCCCCTATTCCAGCTACTTATTAACATCTCCATTGCAACCACCTATTGGTTATTGAAAATAAAATTCGTGGTTTAATAAAAAGATCGCTAGCACTTTTAGTTCAAGTGTGTGACTCCTTTGTAACTGCTTCACTGAGGCATGTGGCTAATATAGTGAAGAAATGGAGATGTAGTTTAATAAAAAGACCTTGCTAAGATTTATTAGGAACCTAAAATATAAGTGGAAGGAATGTCATTTAATATCCCATGATACTTACTGACTTGTGGGAATCCAATATTGAGCAGAAAAGAAATACACCTGGGACAAAATTCCTTCTGGGGGAATTCACACTGTTATCCAGCTGGATCATAGGTTGTGATATGAAATCCTGTAGAAAGTCAACTCATGTGGCACTCTGTCCTTTCAAGCCTAAAGGAGGAGGCTATTCATGCTAACAAGGGACAACTCTTTTATTCAAAGAACCAAGCCCTTAGTGGATGGACAATAGAATATTTGGCAGCAGATGCTGGGTTACTTTTTGGAGTCCTTCAAATTTAACTGCTTCACCTACATATGAGATGGGCTATATCATTCTTACTGCTGTAACAAGATAAACAAAAGCCATTAAAAAGAAAAAAAAAGAAATAGTCAAAAGTAAGCAGAATTCTTAAAAATCCATACAATCATTATGCAATTTTAACCAATGACAGGTCTGCTGTCAGTTAACAAAGTGCCGAAAGTCAACCACAGAAATGAATCAGAATGGCAACTCAGTTGAGGACCACCAGCCAGCAGTCATTGAAAAGACTATTTTGAGAGGGGCTGGTAGAGATCAGTATTGGAGCCATTTTGATTTATGTTAGGAGTTGTTACCATTCAGAGCAGTGAACTCACCTGCTCTGCAGGTAGAGAGAGCAGGCCCGCTGCACCTCCCTCTGCTTCACCACCACCACTGCTTCTAGTGAAAGAAAGGAAGAAAATTCAACAATCTGTTGGGATTATTTAGCAGGGTTGGATAAATAATTTGCAGGGCCCAGTGCAAAATGAAAGTTTGGGGCCCCTTGTTTAAAATTCAGGAAAAATGTGCTCCTAAAATTACCAAAATATCAAACTTTTTCCTTTCTTCCGAGCTCTCTCTCTTGACCTCTCAGGGTGTTTTCCACTCACTCTTGAATGTTACGTTACGCTCCCTGAGGCAGCTGAATACTCACGGATCAGTGCAGACCCTCACTGGCAGCTAAGGGCTCAGTCTGAGCCACCAGATCAACTTGTCAATCAATCTCTCTTTTCTGTGTGGGCCACCCAAGCCGCAATGCACAGGGGACTCTGAGGGATTCCATCCTCATGGGTGGACATGCTAGGTACCTTGATTAGGAGTGGATAACAGCCCCCTGACCCCCAAACAAGTCACCTGTCAAACACCCTGTGGTGCTGATAACCCTAAGTGAGAACAGCCACCCCCACACCCTGCGCTGAGATACTGTGGGGTGCAGGCATACTCAACCCCAAAGCCCGCCCACCGTTCATAGCCAGGCCCCGCCAGGGGTGGAGGGCAATGGCAGAAAGTTTACCTGCCCCTGCCCCTAAGGGTGCTTGTGGTAGCAGGGCAGGAAGGGGAAGTTTGGGGGACCCAAGGGCCAGAGGGTGGGGACTGGGCTGCCAAGAACCCATCCTAAGGTGGTGGGGAGGCAGCAGGAGGCTGCATCAGACATTAGCTGAGGCTCCAAGCCCCACCCCTCACGCCATCGTCCCATCGTTCACTTACAATACACAAATTCAAAGATAAAACTATTAATAATTCCAAGACACTGACTGTGGAGCATGGAACCCCAAGCCCAGGTCCTTCTGAGCCCAGGGCCATGTGAGACTACACTGGTCACACACCCATGAAGCTGACCCTGATGGGAAGTGTATTTGCCAGTGACATCAGTGTCCTGATCCTGGAGGGTTTTGGAGGAACTGTGTGCCTTTGCCAACTCTGGCTCTTATCCAGCACATGCAATGTTATTGTTGAAAAAGAACTTTCTACCTTAGTAAGACAACAAAGACAAGGCATTTTAGAAATTCTAAAAACAGTATATCTTTTATTTCATGGGCTTATATAATTCATATACAGCAGTACTGGAAGAATTTGCTGAAGAACAAAAATGACTTAATTTGGAGTCTGTTTCTAGGCAGTGCCATTCTGATGAGAATGTAATTAATGCCTCGCTCCAAGCAGTCTTGGCTGGGTTCAGCGAGCTTAGACAGACATGGCTCTCTGAGTCCTTTACAGCCTGCACTGGATTAACGATCATCAAAGCCTCACAGTGATCATTTTTCCTCTTTTCTTTGTGGCTCCATTTCTTTTTCTGTGTTGCTGTTCAAACCCTATCCAGCAGACCCTGATGTTGTTTATGGGGAATCAGTGCACACATTTATACCGCTTATTCACAAAAATATTTCGCATGATAATTTTCATTGTGGTACATGTTTGAAAAACCTAATTAAAAACTTAAATTTAACTAATAATTTTGAAGTTCTTCACAGCTCTGCACATATGGTCTCATACTTTTAATTTCTTTTTTTGTAGTAGGATATTGCTTTCTTGAGGAAGTGATTAGTTATAATCCATCTTATTTAATTGTTATAATTATATATACAGTTATATATATAATTCTAAGTATAAATGTATATAATTATGATTATATATGTGTAATATTTTTTTCAGAATTTTGTTAAACTTGGTTTCTTTTTTTTTTTTTTGAGGAAGATTGGCCCTGAGCTAATATCTGTTGCCAATCTTCTTTTCTTTTTTTTTCTTTTTTCTCCCCAAAGCCCCCAGTACGTAGTTGTATATCCTAGTTGTAGGTCCTTCTAGTTCTTCCATGTGGGACGCTGCCTCAGCATGGCTTGATGAGCGGTGAGTAGGTCTGCGCCCAGGATCTCAACCTGCGAACCCCAGGCCCCCGAAGCAGAATATGCGACCTTAACCACTGAGCCACCTGGCCAGCCCGTGTAATATTTTTTGAATGCTAACTACCTGTCAACCATACTTAAACTCATCTAACCTTCACAACAATCCTGTGAAGTAAGTACTCTCATCACTGTTTTACATATGAAGACACTGAGTTTCAGAGTGATTGAGTAACTTGCCTAAATTCCTACAGCTGGTTGGTAGCAACATTTATCGAGGTCCTACTATGAGCCAGGCACCATGCTAAGTATACTACATAAGTTATCTCATTTAATCTCTACAATTATCCTTTGGGATTGTACAATTGTTTCCTCACTTTACAGATAAAAACTTGACATTGGCAAGGCTGATTTTCTCAAGGACACACCGCTATTGCTACTAAGTAAAAGAACCAGGATTTTACCACAGATATTTGGACATCAGAGCTGGTGTTTTCATCCATTATGCTATTTGTGGAAGGTTGTATTTTACAAAAATGGTCAGAGCAATATTTCTATTCCAGCATCCTCTTCCTTGGGGATGGGATCTATTTTCTCTCCTCTTGAAGCTGTGTGGGCATTATGACTGCCATGGCAAGTAGCAATGTGGGGGAAGTGACACTGCGTGTCTTTTGGGGCTAGGTCATAAGAGGCACTACACAATCTACCTGGCTTGCTCGGGATGCTTGTCCTTAAAAGTCAGCCACTGTGGCAGACAGAGTAATGGCTCCCCCCAAATTTCCATGGCCTAATCCCTTAAACCTGTAAATATGTTACCTTACATGACAAAAGAGACTTGGCAAATGTGATTAATTTAAAGACCTTCAGATAAGAAGATTATGTTGGATTATCTGGGTGGGCCCAATGTAATCACAAGGATCCTTAAAAGTAGAATAGGGAGGCAGAAAGTTCAGAGTCAGAAGTGACTACAGAAGAATGCTCATAGGGAGGGAGGCAGAAGCAAGTCAATCAGAGGGAAATGTGGTTATGGAAGAAAGGCACAGAGAGATAGAATATTGCTGGTTTAGAAGATGGAGGAAGGAGGCTGTGAGCAAAGGAATGTGGTCAGTCACTACAAACAGGACGAGGAAACAGATTCTCCCCCAGAGCCTCCAGAAGGGAAGACAGCCCTGCATCACCTTGATTGTAGTCCCGTGAGACCCGTATCAGACTTTTGACCTATAGAACTGTTAAGATAAGATATTTGCGTTGTTTTAAGCCACTAAATTAGTGGTAATTTTTTGAAGCAGTGATAGAAAACTAATACAGCCACAATGATGTGAGGAAGCACAGGCCATGTGTTAGGTGTTTCAACTGACAATCCAGGCTAAGGACTCAGCCAACAGCCAGCATCATTCACTAGAAAGTGAGTGAGTGAGTGTGCCTTCAGATGATTCCGGCTTCCAGCCTTTGAGATGCTCATGGTGATGCCAAGTGGAGCAGAGATGAGCTGCCTCTGCTGATCCCTGCTCACGTCTGAAGGGACTGTTGAAAGAAATCAAATAAGAGGTTCTAAGTTACTGTATTCCATGCTTTGCTCAACTTGGGAAACTTTCCAGTCTGCAAAGCAATTGTTGATGACTGAGTTTCATGATCATATATTACAATAAGCATTAACCTATTCCCAACTACTGAAAGTGTCAAACCCATGCTTAGGAATGAGATTCTAGAACACAGTGAGTAATAAATAAGGAAGTATACCAATGGACAGAGGGGCACCCTTGTTGTTAGAAGAATAAACCATCTCCATGATTTGCATAGCCCTTTAGGTTCTTTACCGACTAGAAGACTGTTGCAAATAGCGTAGTCTTTGAAAAGCTTTCCATTTGGATGATTCCTGAGTTTCATATGTATAATTGAGAGCCTTGATTCCACATTATACAGCATACAGAACACACAGAAAATCATGGAGGACCATCTAACAAACACAGGTCCTGCCTTGATTTAGATTATTTTTTTAAGGAAGAAAACATCACAGAGATATCATGATCATGAATTTGGCATTTGTTATTTTCAGCCAGGCATTTTTTTGTATTTTTGCTCCTTAAAGAAAATGATATTCTTTTGTCACACTTCATGTATGGTATCATCAACCTGAAACTTAATTTTTGGTGACTATCATATTTTTAAGATTTATTCATTGATACTCATAGGTCTAGCGTATTCATTTTTAATGGCTTATGCTTTCTGTTGTTAATGGACATTTAGGTTTTATTTTTTTTTGTTGTTTTAGCTTTTCCCTTTAACCAAAAATGCTACAATTTGCATTCTTTACACATCTCCTTGGATACATCTACTAGAGTTCACTGTATAGGGGTGAAGTTGATGAGATAAAGGAGATATGGACCTTCAGATTTGCTAGATATTGCCAGATTGTTCTCCAAACAATTTACAATTCCATCACAGTGTATAAGAGTTTCACTGTTTTATATTCTTGTTCACATCTGCTGTTATCAAACATTTTATGTTTTGCCAAACTAAGTTTAAAATTATATCTAATTGTGGTTTTCCCAGATTATGAGGGAGGCTAGGCAATCTTTCACCTGCTTACAGGACGATTTTTTTCCTATTTCTATCCTCTGCCTATTTTTCTATTGAGTCGTGTGTGTGTGTGTGTGTGTGTGTGTGTGTGTGGTTTTCTCATTTGTAAGCATCTTTAAAAATTTTGGATAATAATTGGTTTTGTTATATATTTTGCAAAAGCCTTCCCCCAATGTTGTGGAGTATCTGTTTACCTTGTTTACAGAGTTTTTCGTGTAACACTGGTATAAATTTGAATATACTCAGCTTTATACTCTCTTCAATAGTGTATGCATTTGTTTCTTATTTACTCTATCTCAAGGTTATAAATATATTTTTAAATATTTTCTTCTAAACGTTTCATGTTTTTCATTCATCAAGAATTTACTTTTTTATGTATAGTGTGAGGTAGGGGTTTAATGTTATTTTTTCTCCACAGTGATATCTCATTTCTCAGCAGCATTTATTGAATAGTCACATTATCCCATTAATTTTTAATGGTGTCTCTATCGTACTAAGTTTTCGTGTATGTGTGAGTTGGAAATACACTATTATACCTCCATAGGTTTGTATGAGCTATTACCTCTGTCTGGAATGTCCTTTCTCTGTTGATTTGCAAACATTCTGCTCTTCTATTAAGTCCTAGTTAAATGTCACCTCCTTTATGAGATGGCTTTCACCTTTCTTCCCCCTTCTCTGTGTTGATTACAACCTTCATTAGCAATATATATTTGCACCATAGATATTTATGTGAAGAGAGTTTTCACTGCCCAATTTTCAGCTTTCTTGAGGCTAAACACATTGTTCTTCTATTTTGTATTGTCGAACACCTTGTGGATATTTAATAAAATTAACTAAATGAATAAATTAATGAGTGAATCTTCAAAACAGAACAGCTTGAGTGACACTTGGTAAGTCTGAATAATTCATCTTCATATCTCTGGCCTATCTTTTTGCTCATTTTGCTGACTTAGTTATATAGAGATTTTAATATATTCTGGATGAAACTCTTCTCTCTAAAAATTGCTTCCTATGTTTGTAATTTGTAGGTGATATGATCTTACCTATTAGATTCTTTATTTCTGGGTTTTGCTTTGCTTTTTTAATAAATGATGTCTGAGGACTAAATTAGCAGCCTTGCCTACATGGTGATCCTGCTTCATCGAAAAGTCCCCAAAGCTGTCACTTTGAGGTAGAAGGCAAGGTCTGCACCCTAAGCAAGCTGCTATTTGGTACATATAACTAAAATCTATAAAGCACACCAAAAACGGTAAACTCACCCAATTTTACATAATTATTTCTGGATACTCTATGGTCCTCTACGAAATGTAGAGACTCCATAAATAGTTATTAACCATTTGCATGATAATAAACATATGTTTCTTCACATGCCTTACTCTTGAGAAGGTTTATAAGATCTAGGAACCCCACAGGCAGTAAGGAACATGACTAATTCTTGTACATTATTTCCATCAAAGCATACACATCCTATGCAGCAGGCTAGGCATCAGCACTGTCAACATGACCTTGAAGTTGCCATAGTCGCTGGCTTCTGGTATTATTTGGAAGCAGATTTAGATCACCTATTATCGCTGTTGTTTTCACTTACAGTAAACACTCAAATGATTAACAGTCCTTCTTTATTGCTGTCAAATTTCCTATTGACTAACTCAGAGTAATAAATGCTACCATTGACTCCAACAATTCAAAAGAGTGGAAAACACAGTCTACACCGGAGAGCATAGTCATCAAAACCTCATACTCAGCCAGGCATTTAGGCTGCAAGACTTACCGTAACCTGGGAGTGGGCAGGTTTGTATTTCACATTATTACAGGTCAGCAAATCAGGTGTAGTTAGCTCTGCCGTGTTTAAAGGAGTTTGGTTACAGCCTATTTCACACTATTTTGGCACCAAGTTAAGCTGTGTCAATGATACCTCTAATTCACTTAAGGAAAGAGCAACCACTTCCAAGAGTTCACCCAAATTATTCTTTTAAGCCATCCTTAACACCCTGAGCTTTTCTCTAGATCTTTCTTTTCCTTATCCCTGGAAATATCCTTTCATCGTTGGCTTTTGGAGATGTTCAGCCAACATAATTTCTAAAACTGGTCCTTTTAGTTCCTGCCTTGGTTAATCTATTAAACCCTTTAGCTTTTCATCTTACCTTCTTAACTCTTTTCTGGTGAATTTCCTTTCTAACCCACTTTGCCTCTACTCTCCTATGCCCACCTCTCTTCCTGCCACACACACACAAAGATTTTCTACTTCCTTCCCAATCTCAGCCATATGGATTCCAAATTTTGTCATTCTTCTCTGTTCGTTTCCCTGTAAAAAAATCTGTTTTATCTCAAATTAGTGTTTAAGTCCCAAATTTACATTTAGAGGGCATAAATAACTCTTATCTACCACCTCACCAGACTCTTCCTCTCTTTAGAGTTCAGTTTCTTTGTCTGTAAAATGAGATGGTTGGAAGGGATCTGTAAGGTCTGTTTCATCATAAACGTAATGTGACTCTACGAATCTGAGAAAATCTGTCTTCTTTGGCATACCTCAACTGATTATGCTTATTTGTCACAGAATAGGCTTTGTCACATGTAATGTCTTGACCTCTTTGGTTATCAGCACATTAAATGTGACACTGGATCCTGAACAAGAAGCAGCAGCCAGTTCTAGCAGCACAGCTGTACTTGTCTCGGCGCACCGTGAAGCAGGCCTGGGTGGGAGCACAGGACGCTATGAAAGCACAAGCTGCTGCAGAAAGGGGAACTGAGATAGGATGGTCACAGCCAGGGGTGCGAGTCGAAATGTCTTTACGATATTCCCGAAGATGACAGCCAAAGGAACTAGGCCGGTGTCAGGGCTTCAGGGAGGGGGTTGACAGAAAAAAGCAGGACAAATTTAGAACTCAGTCATCAGAAAGACGCTTTTTTTCTTTACTAACATGTATCCTCATTTTGTGAGTTTAGGGTCAAGGAGACAGAGGAATAGGCAATAGATACAGATCTATGTATCCAACAGATACAGAGTCAGATTTAAAGGTGGGGAGTGCGGAAGGGAGCATGAACCCAGAGTCCTTAGTCTTTTTATCACGCCCCAAAGAGCACAATTCTGAGTGCAAGGAGCAGAAATAGGTGGACTACATTTTTAGCCAAGATACCTGTTAGGCTGCCTCCACTTACTAAATTCCTAGTCTCAGGATAAGATGATTATGTCGTTCAGGTAACAGAAGAAATGCAATTATATTTCCTCCATTCTGTTGGGTGGAAAGCACATCAAGAGACCAAATATGGTCTGCTTTAGCAGAGCAACTCCTTCTGAACAAGAAGTGGTCTTGAAAAGAAATTTCTGTTTCCTGAAATGAAAATTGGAAAGGATTAAATCTTCCAGAAGTTTGATGTATTGTGGTCTTTTTCATCTGTCAAAGAAACGAATAACTTGTTTTGAATCAAGAATATGCGTGCTACAAATCCTTCCAGAAAATGGGTGGTTGAAAAACTTTAAAGTTAAAAAAAAATTATCCAGCTTCTCTATACCCAAGGAAGGTCACTGTTATTCCTAGTTTCATCTTGCAGATGAGGATATGGAGGTTCAGAATGATTAAGTGAATTGAAGCTGGTCATAGCAAGAAATGAAGATGGTATTTAAATCTGGCTGTCTTGACCTTAAGCCCTGTGCTCCTCATACTATCCTCCCAGCAGCTTTCACCCAGACTGTGATATAATTACAAGGGTGTATTCTTAAACATCCTTAACTTGCGTGTGCTTAGTAAATTAGTCATGACAATGTAACAGACATAAGAACATCTCAGCAGAATCACCAGATGACCACCCATCCCTGTCCTTACATCTCCCCTCTACAATCCCTACTCATTATGAAACAAGGACTCTTTGCCTTCCTTCCTTTCTTTCTTTTGCAGTTTGCTTTTGAGGATTTGTATGGACAATGGTGCCATATACACCAGAGCATCCTGGAAGAAGGAGGATCCATTTCATTGACTCTGTGATTAAATTATTCACTGTATATTAAATGAGTTATCACTCCTTGCAGGTTCTTGTGTGAGGTATATAATGGGGCATCATAGAATGTTTATGCTAATGGATATAACAGTCTAATCTTCTTTGCTTTTTGTAATTGGAAAAGGTTTCAGATGGTTGAAATTTGGAGGAAATTAAGAAAATGAATCTCAGTTCAAATAATCAAGAAGTCCTGTGTGAAGGAGAAACAGAGCTGATTCTCATTTGGCTCTAAAACATAGTCAAGCTCCTGAACACATGTTTTTAAATAATAATGTGGAATGAATGCTGAGAATGCCAAAGACAACGTTAACTGGTACGGTGCGTCTCTCTCCCCCTCAGAGTCCGCTAACACAAGATTGCTTCTATTAGTCTTACGTCTTCTTCTTGTCCCTCCCTCTGCTTGGAGGAAAATGCCTGCTGATGGCACTTCCTGGCACGACAGCAATTCCGATATTTTCAGTGCACTTCGCCTTTTGGTGCTCCCTTAACTCAGTGACCCACCCTTGCTGGCCAGAGCTGCATTAACCAGGTCCCGCCCGCACAGGAGAAATTCCTTTCATTCATCAGCAGATAAGGAGTTTTGACAAGCCTCTCTGGGGAGCAACAGGGGGAAAACACACACACAAAAGATTGCCCTATAATACTGCGAAGTACAAAGTGAGCCAAAGAAAGACTGAAGGAAGCTTTGAGGCAGCCAGGGCAGACAGGGAGTCTGCTATCAGAATTAAATGCGATGCAGTCCAGAGCCCCTCTCTCTGTCTCTACCTGCTTCTTCTCAACGTCACTATCGGCCAACAGTTTGATACAAAACAGACCCCCAGAAGTATTCCAGTAACTCCTCAAGACCACCAGGGCAAAAACAAAAACATTCAGGGCTTGACACTTACCAGGGCAACTTGCCAAGCTTATCACATGTGAAAAGAGCTGCTCAGAGAGAATAATCTTGCTCGTGTTCACAAGGCCGGGTGTTAAGTCTCTGAGAACCCAGGGCATTTTCCATCCAGGGCAGCCTAGAAGAGTTGGAAAAAGCACTTTTCTGTGAACTGCCAGAAAGGGCAATTATACGTTTTATGGAAGTAAAAGCTGAAGGAGAACTTGAAAGGTCATTTGGGGGGAAATAGGGAGAATTAGTTTACTTGCTTGCCTTCAAGTCTGAATACACTGGAACGACCCCACCTTGCAAGGATATTTCACACATTCTTCACTAAATCTTTTCTGCAAACTGGCCTTGAGGAATTCTGATGCATTTATTTCTCTTCCCGCAGGCTTCATTGGAGATACTAATAGCCCACAATGCTAACCTGCCTGAGTGCTGACTGCATGCGGATATGGTCCTAGACCTCTGATATGGATCTTTTTCATATGATCCTCATAAAAGCCCTATGAGATAGATATTGTTATTATCTCCATTTTCCAGATGAGAAAATTGAGGGGCAAAGAATATAGCTGAGGTGGTAAGGCTAATGAGTGACAGAGCAGGGATTTACACCTGCTTCTTATTGGATACTCATACTTTTAACATTTTTTGTGTGTGTGAGCAAGATCAGCCCTGTGCTAACATCTGCCAATCCTCCTCTTTTTTTTTTTTTTTCCTGAGGAAGACTGGCAGTGGGCTAAGATCCGTGCCCATCTTCCTCCCTTTATATGGGACGCTGCCACAGCATGGCTTGACAAGCAGTGCGTAGGTGCACGCCGGGATCCGGACTGACCAACCCCAGGCCACCACAGTGGAGCACACGCACTTAACCGCTTGTGCCACTGGGCCAGCCCCACTTTTAACATTTTTTGATTGGATGCTTTCCCCAGTTTTCTTCTCAGGCTTCTCAGTTGGCTAAACAATCTTTTTGTCTCTAAGCTTTTCACCTCTTATGACTTCATTCTGATTTCTCTAGGTGTCCCTCTAATCAGATTTGTTTTTTAAAACTGTGCAAAACTTCTAATGTGTGTTGTTTTGGGTTTAAATACAGCCATGCACTGCATAACGATGTTTCTTTCAACAATGGACCACACGTACGACAGCGGTCCCATAAGATTAGTACATATAGCCTAGGTGTAGTAGGCTGTACCATCTAGGTTTGTGTAAGTACATTTTATGATGTTTGCACAACAACAAAATTGCCTAACAATGCAGTTCTCAGAACGTATCCCTGTTGCTAAGTAAGCATGACTGTATCCATCAACTTGTATGTGTTTTATAGTATATGCTTTATATTATGGTGTTACATATTTTTTCAGGAGAATTGTCTATCTGACCTGCATTCTTTATGATTCTTTATAACTGCTATAAAGTTTCAAGTTTCTGGTCTATTAAGATAAACCCTTATATCTCAAATTGGAACCTCACCCCTCAGATATGGTTTTTTTATATCAGAAGCTAAAACCCATGCATTGCATCCCTAATGCAAATCTATTAAGAAGCTTTGCGAAGTTTTGGATTTTACACTGTTGCTTCCTTCCTAAGGCTGCAGGCAGCCGTCACTGTTAAGAACATGGCACTGTGGTAAAGTCTCTTTAACCTATCTTGACAACCAATTCCATTTCTTCCTCCAACCTTGAGAGGCAACTGGTCCATGATCTGACATATCACACTCTAATCAAGATGATAATTGGGCTTTTTCACTATACAAAACTTTTATTTATTGGTCTAACAAATATATAGAGAGTGTCTACTACTGGTCAGGCATGTTCTAAGTGCTAGCACTAAGTCGGTGAACAAAACAGAAAATGAAACCTCTGCCTCTTGAATCTTATCATCTAGTGGGCTTTTACAGATACACAGTATATTAGTTATGCTGGAGAATTTGGAAAATGAGAAATAGGAAGTTCATCCAGCTAAAACTGATGTAAAAACTCTTCATTAAATTCCTAATAATATATTGCACAGTGTTTCTCAGGTGCTGGGCTGAGGATAAAGCAGGAACCAGACAGATACACTTCCAGCCCTTGTGTTACTTATATTCTAGTGGGCCGTGCCCATCATTTAACTCTTTGCTCTCACATCCATTTCTTACCCTTCCTCTGCTCTTCTGGATGGGGAAGGTGAGAGGGGATAGTCCCTGCAGATTGCATTTCCTTGGTCCCCTTGTCAAATGCCTTTTTTCCTCTTCTTCCAAGAACAGGCGCTAGCTACAGTGCGGAGGGCAGGAGGGAGCCAGCATCCCTGCTTCTTCCTTTTGCTCTCTGTCTTAGGAGATGGCTGCCTTTTTTATGGACACCAGCTGCCGCTAGGCATGGTTCTAAGTGCTGACAGACACTCCTTACTTCTGGGCTCTGGTAATGTCACCTCCCCCTCTTGTCCCTCCATTCCTTGGGTTAGTAGTGGCTTCTTGTTCTGAGTTGCTTCACCATCTCCTGTTTAACTTCTCTGCTCTTTCATAATCTGTGTGACCAAATCCTTATATTAAACTCCCTCTCTTTGAAAGACCTAAAACAATTTCTGTTTTCTTCATAGGACCCTAAGTAGGGAAGAGAGTTTTGACCAAGGTATTATAAATGTGATTAGCAAAGCAAAAGTGGAAGTGTGGGACATTATGGAATGTATAAGAGAAAATACTAACTATATTAGTCTGCTGGGGCTGCTGCACCAAAATACCACAGACTGGGTGGCTTAAACAACAGACATACAGTTTCTACAGTTCTGGAGGCTAGAAGTCTAAGATCAAGGTGTCTGCAGGTTTGGTTTCTTCTGAGGCCTCTCTCCTGGCTTGCAGATGGCGGCCTTCTCCCTATGTCCTCACATGGCTGTCCTCAGTGCATCCGTGCCCTGGGTGTCTCTTCTTATGAGGATATCAGTCAGATTGGATGAGGACCCACCCTAATGGCCTCATTGTAACTTAGTCACCTCTTTCAAGACCCTGTCTCCAAATATAGTCACATTCTCAGGTATTGGAGGTTAGGGCTTCAACATACGAATCTGGGGAGGGGACACAATTCAGCCCATAACTCTGACCTAGTTGAAAGGTCAGGAAGGCCCGACTAAGAAAGACATAGACAAATAGAGCAGCAGGGAAGACATCGGTAGCCATACAGACATCTACTTGATTTTCGCATATTTGGCATACTTTTATCAACACAATGTGCTAGCCACTGGCCTGGATAAGATGAAGGTCCTCTCCTGACCCTAACATTGGGTAGGAGAGATTGACAAGGGGTGGAACAATTAAAATATAGTATGATTCATCTCCGGATGGGTTAACTACAGGGCATAGCTGGAGGATGGAGAATAGGAGCATCTCACCCTGTTAAGAAGGTCAAGAATGGCTTCCATCTGAGTAGATGTCATCCAAGGTGGGTTTTAAAAAACTAAAGTGTCAGGCAAGTGAAGAAAAAAACTGAGAGTGGGAAGAAAATTCCAGGCTGATGCAAGAGCTTGTTTTCTAGAGGTTAGACTTGTGAGTGCAAGACAGCATAGCATTTTCCTTCAGGAAATTGAGAGGACAGATCTTTCTTTGTATTTTTGTAAGAACTGAGAATATTTCGCAATATTCATTGAAGCAGTGCTCTTCATGGCTCTTTTAAAAAATATTGGGAGTTGGCCTCTAAACATCTTTGAGTTAATGTTTTGCTTCCTCATATTTGTTTGTTTGTTTCCATCTATAAGAGATAGTCATGGCGCTCTTCCTTGATCACTGTGTTTCTAACTTTGGTGTGGCCATCTCCCCTTTGGCACCTGTGATCCTGGGGGCCAGGACAGTGCAACTCCCAGGAACTTTCTGGAGGGTGTTTGTTGGAACAAAGGGAGGAACAAGGCAGATTGTTAAAACTCTCCTTTATAACTTTATTGCATCTACATCCTCAGTGAGAATGTTTCTTCCTTTCTTAGCCATGTATATTTAACATGAACTATTACACAGTATTAGGCTCACATGGTTAGCCCAAAACCGAAGTAAAAAACAAAATTTAAAAATATAATTTTTGTTTTGTTGCTCTTTTTAAGCTATTTAAATAGATCTCTTTCCTCACTGCCTGAGGGTGTCATCCGAGAAAGTTCAAAGTCACTCTTGTGTAGATTTTTGGCTTGAAGAATAAGCAATTTATCCAAAGACATTATTTAGACAGGAGAATAATTTAAAAATAGCATTCATAATATTATAATAATCTATGAGTGTTTGAAGATTTTGCACTTTATCATATATATCATAGATAAAAGGCTTTCAGAGATCCTCAAAAAGACTCATTAAAATCTTCAGATGGGACCTCTTTCTTAGGAAAAATTTGGTTCAGCAATTCTAAAGAGGCTTTATGCATATATTATTCCTATTCAGAGCAAAAGGATGTTTGACTATTCATCTAATCGATGTCTACTAGTAGTAGATTTAGGAGTAGACACCATAATTTCTCATTGAGACTAAATTGCACGCTATTGATGAGAGATAAAAAATATCACATGCATCTTTCCAGCCATTAAGATTGAGAACATTTGACTTGAGAGTTTTATGGGTTATTAGATTGTTTTACATTTCCACCTCTGAGGAGGAAATAGATTCTATGTTATAGCAAGAGAGTATTGAGTTAGATGTAAAGAAGAACTTTGTGTGTTAGGCTGATTAAACACTGGAGCAAATTAGCAGGGAAGCTTATGGAATCGCCATCTGTGGAGATATTTTAAAAATAGAATTGACAATCTTCTTCTTTGGATGATTTAGGAAATGCCCCTACTGGCAAAGAGATGGACCAAATGGGCTCTTGAAATCCTTTTTGGTTTTCTGCTCCTGAGAGTCTTGCCGTACAGTTCTTGGAAGTATTTATTTCCTAAGAAGAATGTAGAACAGAATGCCTTTAGCGAAGGTAGTATGCACGTGTGTGTGTGTATTCATATCTTTAGGTAGAAGGATGGGAAGGGAATATTGTGATATATAAAAAAACAAAATTATCCTTTCCTAACCAGTCATTTTTCCCTATGTCAAATAAGTAGGACTTTCTTGGACTTTAGAGAAACTTTGGCACTCTCCTGACTGCCCCCTCTCTGTCTTCTATGCCCACACTTCAAATGTAGGCCTGATCCTGATTCCTGCTCTCAGCTGTCTTTCCCTCTCACACCCTGTCTCTCCCGAGGCAACTTTATTGCCTGCTGCTGCTCTTGGGAGACTTGAAAAATCTGCTTCCACAGCCATGAATATTTCTCTGAGTTCCAGACCCACATTCCAACTTCCTGCTAGAGATAGCTACCTGAGAAGACCTCTCAGCAAATTCCACTCGATATGTTCCAGACTGAAGAGCTGGTAGAGGAGAAAAGGATGCTTTTAGATCCTTAATCTCCACCTTCCCCTTCTTCAGTTCCTCCTGTGACCCCTTCATCCTCCCACCATCCCCGTAGTTCTTCCTCCCATGTTCGCCATCTGGACCCTCTTGTCTCTTCAGCCTCATATTGCACACTCCCCCAACACACGATCAGACAGTCACAGAACATCGTGCCTGACCCACTCCCCAGCACCATGCCGTTCTCACGACCTACAGCTCTGTGAGCTCTTTTGCCTTTCCCAAGCTGCCTGTTCCTCTTTACCTACAGTATTTAGTCTGCCTTCAATTACCTTCCTACCCTGACTGTGGAATTTTACCTCTACAATGTGACTCATATTTCCAGTCTCAGCTCATCTTCTTAGCAAGTCTTACTGAATCCTCCCTAATGTGCGTTAATATGCCCCTGTTCAAGGACCTTCTGCACATTCTTCATATGACTATGGAGAAGGCAAAGAGCATAAAGGGTGGACTGCTTAGTGTCTGGGGCTAGAAAGTCTACACAACATCTCAGCTACGAGACCACAATGAGCGACTTAACCTCTTAGTGCCTCAGTTTCCCCAGCTCTAAAATGGGGATAAAAATAATGCTACCATAGGACTGAGGATTAAAACACTCAGCTGGGTACTGGAGAGAATAAAGAGGTGACTAGTCCCTGCAAAGAAGGAGCTTAGAGTCAAATGACTGTAATAATATATGCAATAATATCCAAATAACTGTAATAAACTGTGGCAGTAACATCATCATCATCATCACAACTAACCTTCCTTCAGGGCTTACCATCCTGCCCAGCACTGGTCTAACCAGAATTAATCATTCAGTAGATATATAAAAGTAGATATGTAGTAAAAACTCTCGTAATAATTAGGCCAAGCAAGGTCATTTAGGCATGTTCACCTTTCTTCCTGCTAGGACAGGGTCATTCCCTATAGCATATTCTTAAGTGTTTAGTCTATTTTTAAACGACTGAAACTATTTGGCTCCTACCACATCCTATGAAACCTTGTCCTACAATGTACAAGACAGAAGTTCCAGGAAATTTCTTTTTCTGAGATTTACTTTTCCTCCAACCATTTCAACAAACCCTCATATCCCATAATTTCATTATAAAGAAGTGCTATCATTGTGCAGTAATTATGCCTAGTATTTCTAGTTAGTTATCTCATTGCTGCTAAGGTTTTTTTCCATTAAGATGCTATACTACATGCATTTACTCCTTTATTCTTCTAAGACATTAGTTCTAAGTAGCCAAATCATAGTTATCTTTGAATCTATTTGTATCTTCAGATTGCCTCCCATTTATTTAAAGTTCTGTGACAAACTCTCAAAAACTTAAATATCACTTTATTTGGTGTAATGATGATGACAAAAACAATAAAAATAATGGGAAGTAAAAGAAGAAGAATATAAAAATAATGATGCCTTACATCAGTTTACTACCTTATTGTGTACAAAACACTTTTTACATCAATTACAGTGGAATCTCATCTTACATGGAGATTGGCTATCAAACCAATATGTAAGTTGAAGACTGTCTACAGTTAAATTACCCTTAAAAATCCCTTAGGAAGTGCCACATTCGATATCAACATACATTTCTCAATAAGTCCAAAGATTTTTTTTTTTCCTTCTGCCATTGGAACAGATCGCTGTTTCTTTGGTTGAGCTCCAGACGAAGCAGTTGGCTTGCATTTAGGGACCATGTTGCATGAAAAATAAGTATCTTTAAACACTAGAATCACACTCCTGCTCCATCAGGTGCTCACATTATGAGAAGCAGCCACAGGGAGATAGAGGCCGGAGCAGAAACAGCCCCCATGTCACTGTCACCCTTGGCGTGTGCTCAGGCACTGGAGGGTTGGGTAGATGGACCTAGCTGTTTCATGTCTCCCTCTCTGCCTTTTGTCTCTCTCTCTGCCTCTGATTCTCTTTTTCTTTCTTTTTGTGAGATACAAGGCGATAGGCATATAGCTGAATATGTTTAAGTCGAAAAAGGCTCATGATATGCTGTCACTGTACCCCATCTGAGTATCTTAACAACCAGATGAGGTTGCTAGGGATTATTATCTCATTTTACTAGTGAAAATATACCAGAGCTCAGAGAAGGGTTGCCAGAATTAATAAATTAAAATACAGGATGCCCTGTTAAACCTCAAGACCAGATAAACAATGAATAATTTTGTAGGATAAGTATGTCCTGTGCAATATTTGGGTCTTACTTGTACTAAAAATATTTTTTGTTCATCTGAAATTCAAATTTAACTAGGCATCCTGTATTTTATCTGAAAATCCAGCTCAGAGACAGTACTTGGCCTCAAGTCTTCTAACTTCCACACTCTTATATTTGATCATGCTGCTGCTCCTATTTTGAATGTATTAATTCTCTTTGTTTACACCCAAACAACTTATTTGTCTACATTATATTTATGCTTAAAATGATTTTAAATTACTATGACATTACTTACAATTTTTATTTTGACTAGAAAATTACTTGATTAAAAAAAAGCAAGCAACATATACAAATATATATTTTCTTATTAAGACAATCCACAAATTAAGACTCAAATTTGAGCCATATTAGTCCATCCTCTATGAGGAATGGAGTCTCTCCTTGGTTTATACTTTTAAACATAAAACATCCAGTGAATTTGATTTTAGGGAATGATGTGAAACCAGGGAAAAACTATGAATATAGTGTAGGCCATTGCTGCTCAGATGGAATGGAAAATATTTAAGCCAAGAAAAAGAAGAAAGGTCACATTCACGTGTCTAATATATTAGGCTTGTATTCATTATGACATCATTAATAGCCAGTTAGAAAGTTCTCTTGGTATTCAGCTTTCTGAATCCATTTCACAATAATTGGTATTGATAGCATTTTACTGTTGCTGTGTACTTTGCCAGCACCAAGACCAATGGATTCTGATCCAGAATATAAGTGATGCTTTAACGAGGCAAGCACAATGTTATGTTATTTTTCCTATGCCATGTTACCTGGCAGGCAATTACAGTTCTGGACTGGAACATTGTTTTCCAAGAATAACAATCATCTAATGTTTAGTTTGGCTAAAGCAGGGTTTGTGGTTGGCCACCTGCTGGAAGGAAAATGAGGCATGCCTGTGGGTGGAGGGGCTGAGGCACATCACGAAAATTTTTGAGAAAGCAGCGTGTTCTGGTGGCTACACTAGATATTGTAAGAGGTGAGGAAAATTAGATAATAGACAAAGGTCTGAGTATTACAGATCTTTTGATTATCCTTAAAACATCCCCCAAATGCTCTCACTGGTGGACATGGGTAGAAGGCTCTGACTTTTGTGACATTTAATTGGAACAGCTCTGGCACTGTATCTTACACTAGTGGTCAGATTCCCGGCAGAGGAATAGGGAAGCATCCCAAGGGGGGTCATGTGGCCAGAACAGCTGACTTTAAAACAGCTATTCAATCGTGAGGCAAATGCAGAGTAGCCTAGCGTTTATGAGCTTGTGCCCTGAAGCCAGCACACCTGGAATAACTATTAGCTGTGTTATTTACTACCTCTGTGATCCTGAGAAAGTGTCCCTCTCTAAGACTCAGTTTTCTCACCTGTAAAATGGGAATAAAAATGCCATCAGTGTTGTTTTGAAGTAATCAATGTAACTAAAAGAGTAAAGTGCTTATCGTATAATAAATACCAATAAATGAAGCTATTATTGTTAATAATAAGCTATATGAGTAAGGACAAGGAGACTTTTTTGTTTGTTTGCTTGTTTGTTTGTCAACTCTTTTATTCATCAAACATTTAGTAAGTGTTGTGTGACACTGTTCTAGGTGTCAGAGCATAGACCCTTTAAACCCCAGGCTAACGTTCTTTCCCTGGCACCTTCCCACATCCTTTCAGCCCAATTCGCTGCTGCCATACCAAGAGGTAGAAAGATAAGTGATAGTATGAAATAATATTCCTTGTGCCCGTAACTACATACCTCATCTTATATTATTTATACATACAACATCTATGTGGGATAAACATCATATTGCTTTATTACAGATGAGGAAACTGAGGCACATAGAGTTTTAATAGCATATCTAAGTTAGTGGACAGCAGAGCTGGGGTTTGTACCTGAGTTCGCATGACTATGAAGTACATTCCCTTAACTACCGTGGTCAGGAGAAAATGGCTGAGAGCCTCTAAATAGATGATTCACCAGCCTGACATGGGAAAAAAATGGAAAGGCCAAACTTTTTCTCATTTCTGTGGTCACTAAAAATGATTTTATCTTGCATGCAGTATGAAAACTGAAAGCTAATTCTTATATCAAAGTGCCATTGTATCAATTCCCTGTTCCTTCCATGAGTATGCCTTCACTAACATTTACGTAACTAGTCCCTCTCGTTGCTGATGCGATCAAAATCAAAGGGTTAATGAACTGAGCCACCCTTGCTAAAAATATCTCTGCAAAGACCACATGTGGTAATTCTAATGAGCTGTTTTACACTAAATGTACTTATGAAGAGTGTGAAGGAAACAAAGAAACGGAGTTCTCGAAGTCAAATTAAAAATCAGTATTAACAACGCCAATGTGGGATCATCACACTACATTTTAATCCTACACTTTTTTTTCACCAAAGATAGCATATCAATTTATCAATGGATAACCATTCTTAAACATGCACAGAGCAATTAGATTTAACTTTCCTAAGGGGACACTGAGTCACAATCAGAAGACTAGCAATTTCTCTAATCTTCAAAATGCAACTTTAAATCAATAACAAATAAAAGCCAAAAATCCTATCTCCTCACCTGTTTCTGAAGACTTCAAATAGGGGGTAATCACGTCCCCAGTTGTTAACATGGAAATATCTCAATATCTCTTATTTTAAATACCACAATATTTCATACACTATTATTTCATAATTATAATCATATACTTTGTAGTCTAATGGGGAAATACAACATGCAGTGCTCAAATGTGAAATAGAACATATGAGAATTCAAATGAAACAAGAAATATTTCAGCTCAGGGAAAATCTGTGTTCAGGTCAATCACAGCTTGGATCTTATGATTAATCCTTCTGGGAGGTGGACAGCATTTGTGAAGACATTGGACAGATTGCTAACAACAAACTTAGAGCAATGCCTGGTCAATATACTTTTCTAAATATTATTTAGAAAAATAAAAAGCAAAGAAGAAATGGGAGATCTACATCTCACATTATTCCCACTGAGGCTTATTATCAATAGAGTAGCTTATTTAATGCCTTTCCCAGTGCCCCTGAACCTAAAAGGAATTATCATTTATACGTTCAATAGGAGAAAGAAAGGAAAACCGTTCATTTACTGCAGTAGAGATGAGGTCAACATGAAGAAGACATTCTTGTTGATGAAGAAATTTTCACGTGATAACAGGATCCTAGGCATTCATATTTTAATCCTCATCTCTTCTCCTTCACTCTTGACCCCTACCATGCACAGCCATTCCATTCTCTGTCTTGTCTACTATTCTTCCACAGTGCCTCTACTTTCATCCTCTTGGACATCCATTTACCACCCTAATCAATATTTCTTGACCCTATTATGTTTTTTTTCCTTTTTTATTGCTTCAGCTTCTTTTCTGTTTTCACTGCTCCTAGTTGACACACCCTAATCTGCTCAAAATGCTCTAGAACCTTCAGCCAGCATATACATTTTTTTCCTCACTCTCTGGTATGTGCTGGAGAGGTCACAGAACATTTGAATGGCCTCTTAAAAGCTGATGGTAGTCTTGAAGAAGGGGGATACTGGCATGAGATATGGTGTCCAAAAGCACTTTGAGTACTGAGATGCCCTTTGTACGAGAGATAGGTGTCCTTATTTTGCATTACCACATGTGTTCCGATTCAGAACACGATATTAGACGGCAACTGGAAGTGGAGCCTTCTTACTGATTTGGTAGCATGAACAAGTTCATTCTCTTCTCTATGCCTCAGTGTTTTCAACAATGAAATGAAATGAAGATCTGGGCATTCTGAAGCAGGAGCAGGACAGGTGTTAAAAAGGAGAAGAAACAAAGAGGGGATAATTAATTCTCTCTGCTGAAAGCAGGACATGTCGTATTATCAAGGAGCCAAATGTGCGAGGAGGCTCAGTAACCCTCTTTAACTTCGGTTGGGCAAACAATTGGAGTCACATGTCCCTGTTTCTAGGTTAACTTTGTACGTTTTACTCGACTTCTCTTTTCCAGTGGGCACTGCTACGCAGTTACCAATGCCAGGGACTTAAATCTCACCTAGTTTCAAAATAAGAGGAGGATGGTTGAGCAATGCTCTGGTAGCTAAGCAGTGCTTTGAGAGCTGATTGAGGTTCTGAAGTTGATTAATGGGCAAAGGCTACTGCACTTCCTTCTTCAGCAAATAGATGGAAGGCACAGAGGCTGACCATGATGACTGCCAAACAGTGAGGAAGGAGGAGAGGAGGGAGAGGGAGGGGAAGGAGGGAGAAGGAGATTGAAGAAAGAGAGAAAACAAAATAAAATTCGTTAGCATAAAAATGTTGAAATATCAAAGGAAACCACTTAGGAATAAAAACATGAAGTAGCTCTCATCCATCATCCACACAGTTGGTAGCATCTCTTACTCCAGGGTTAGCCAGTGGGCATTACTGTAGAATTACTTTAGAGTTCTCAGGATTGTTTAACATTGACCAGTAGCTTCTGGTAAGGCTTAGAATCTTCAGGAGTCTTCCAAGGAGGCAGCATTTAGGAATATTTTAATCTACCTGAGGGTAAAGAAAACCAGCAGAGAATGAGCTGAATTTTGGAGATTAGTAAATATACATTAAAATTAATATCAAGTGATAGCACAGCTTCAAAGAAGATGCTGTTTTGAATTGAGAGAAAAGTTAACTTGATCAGCGTCTGGAAGGGCATATTATCTAACAGCATATTGTCATCTGATTGAGTGTCACGTGCAAGCGGAGAAACTTCCCTCTTCCTCTCTGCGAAGTGCCGCTACGGAGAGATGAATTTTCAAGTTGGTCTTAATAAGGATCATCAGCGTACAATTTGCTATTTCCAATCAGTGTTTTCTAGCAATGTTATAACAGAGGAATGTCTTCTGGAGGCACAGTACATAGTATTCCTAACTGAAGGATTGTCACACAGAGAAATTTTATTCTTTTCTGTATTAGAGTGCAGAAAAACACCAGTAATTGAATTTTCAGAGTCATTTAGACAGGATGAGAGCTTTTCAAAAAAAAGTCAATTTATGGGATTTAAAAAACACTTTTCTTACCGTTCAAAAAGACAAACAGGTGATATGCATCCATGTTGAGGAAGAATTTCACAGCTACAAGTTAGTCTTAGTTGGTTTTTCGTTGATTTTTGATTAGCCAAGTGGACCTCAAACTGTTCTTGGCTGTGAATGTCTTCTACGAAGACAAAAGATTTGTAAGTCACATTTATCACCTTCTCTCAAAAATACTTTTAAAAATACTAAAATATACAAATATATATATACTTAGAATTGTAAAACAATTTTGAAGAATAGTGTACATCTTAATGTATCATCAATGGACTTATAAATACTATAGTAATGTGTTGGAAGCTTGGACAATTACATCCTATGTTGCCAATATAGGCAATAACATTAAATTTTAATAATACCATTCTGAATGGATTTATAGAAATCCTTGGTTTTGCGGCTGAGGTTTTCTTTGACCATGCTTTGATAGTAACTGATTTCACAGTTTAATGTATGAATTATTTGTACTGATCAATTTTATAATCGAATTAAAAGACCCCAAAATTTGGAGTTAGAAGCTCTAAGTTCAAGACCTAGAAATACCAATAATGGGATGTATGGTTCTGGACAAGCCTCTTAACGGTATTGAGCCTGCTTTCTTATCAATAATTGGGGATACCTACTTTATTAAGATTAAGAGAGATAATACATATTAAAAATACTTATATAACATGAACACACTGAGAAAATAGCTATTAATTACTAAAAATAAGCAATAATTTATTTTATTTTTAAAAAAGTGGTCAAAAGAATCTCTCCACCTCCCACCCTGTTGCAAAAATGCTTAGTATTGATGACAAAATCTTTGTAAAGAGAAGAAAGTATCTAAGTAAAACTTCAAGTAATTGTTGCTTCCTATAAAAATTTTTTCTTTATGGAGATTTTAAATTGGTTAGGATGGTGAAATCTTTAAAATTTATTTTCTTTCTCCCCAAAAAAGAGAAAAGAAAATATGTAAACATCTTTCCCTCCAAAGAATCATAAGGTGTGAATGAAGGAGCATTATCAATACATTAATTACACAGTGTTTTGAAAGACACAGTGCAACTTAAGCATAGAGCGTCTCAGAGTGTGAGGGCAGACCAGGTCACTTTGATGTTTTGAGGTTTCCTGACATATTAAGAAAATACGAACGTCAAAACGGGGTCACAAAAATTACAATATATTTTAGTTGTTTGTATTTAGCCAAGAAACATAAAAAATACAGTGACGGTGTGTAGACATCCCCCCAATCCCCTCCGTGACCAAGAGGTGCAGGGTAAGTGATTCTTCTGCCCTCTTCCAACCGTCTCCCACCCTGCAGTAACGCAGCACTAAGCACATTATTTTCATGATATAGCAGTCAAGTTTGAGTGTGGAATATGTACTGGGTAGCTGCAAATCTGCTCCTTAGACCAGATAAAATGTTGCCCAGATAGTCTTATGCAGCAAGAATTATCCGGGTTCAGCAGAATAACTCAGTCTGTGAGTAGCATCCTAGATGTGCCTGTATTTTTATCAGCCTTACAAGGATGAAAAAATTCCTTTTATTTCAAAGAGAGTGAGTATATGGAGTCACTTCCCTCAAATATATTTTAAAGGAAAGAATAAACTAAGGCAGCCTGTACATTTGCCTTCCAAATACAGAGGAAACAACTTCCACATGGCCTTTTAATTATGCTACCCCAAACTAATATTCTTTGAAAAAGTAATTTTCTCTCCACGGAGTTACTCCTGTAAATTGGCACATGATGGGGGGAAAAAGAACTCTAAACACTAATGTTCACATCCATTCTAACCAATTACAATGCGAGAAATGCTCAGAATATTTCAGCGGACCTCCCACATTCTCGATAGGATGTTTTCTGTGCATGGTGATCCACAAATATTATCATTCCATGACAATGCAGTTTCATCAAGGTACGTCTCAATCCATGGGATACGAGCCGCACACAGCAGACGGAGAACTTGGCGCAGCCCCGCGCACGCTGCGCGTGTTACTTACTGGTTATATTGCAGTGGTCACACCGAGTCCCGTATGGCGCCGTATTAACGAACGGCATGTAAGCACCTTCTGTTGAAACATCTGCGACAGGGAAATTTCGGGCATTTTTCCAGATAATTTTTGTGCTCTGGACCAAATTTTCATTAGGACTATAAAACCTGGCAAGCAGTATTGTTGTGTATGATTTTTTAATAAACTGGGACATGCCTTTGTTAAGGGAGTGGGGAAAAGGGCTCTTCGGAGACTCTTTCTATTATAAAAAGTTCAGAAAACATATGACAGCTCACAAAATAACATCTCCCAACTTTTTTTTTTTAAGGACAAGGTTCCAGGCTTTCATAGACATATAAATAAAATTCACAGTTTTGGATGCAAAAGCAAAAATGCAGATTTTCACATCTTGCAGTAAGTGATTCCAACGGTGGCTTTCCTTAAACACGTGTTTGTTAAGAATGCACACAACCAACAGAGATTTTTTTATGTATTTAATTTTTGATGCTCGCTGCCAAAAAGATCCGTGTAAGAGTTTTTCCTTGATTTAAGACACTGTGTCTCAGAATTAGAAAAAAAGTAAAGAGTTTGGGCACATGCCTATTTGTTATCATAAACAATGTGAACTTAACAACTAGCATTGTTCATTTCGTTCACTAGCTCACATTAAGTGTTTCCATTTCTTTCTTCACTGTCAATAACCACCCTACTACAGTAGTGGAGACTAGAAAATCTCCCTTTTGTAATTCTTTAATTCCCAGTGCCCTGCTACAAACACTAATGCAAAACAAACATGCTTGGCAGCAAATACGTGCATTATCATTATGTAAATAGGCATGTTATCATTATACTTTGATGATGCCATTCTTTGTAAAGGCTTTTTTTCTTTCTAAATATATTATCCAATTTAAGTTATAATGCATATTATACCACTGGGGCTGTATAAACACTCGAGATCAAGGAGAATTAGTAGACTGTATATAATATAGCAAAATGTTTACCACCTATGCATATGGTGTGTGATGCAAAGACTACCAACCAAACAGACTCATGCTTCTGCACATTATACAATCCACCACAGCAGTGCACAGAAACCTTTGAGATTAATATCCATCTTGCTGTTCAAATCGAGTACCACGTTATAACATTTTATATTGACAACACTATAAACTGAGATGATACATTTTAAACTCAATGAGATGAATGATCTAGTACTAGTAGAAAATAGGCTGCATATCTGAACCTTATATGAACTAGGAATGACTCGTGTCACAGTCTGTTTGAAAATGTTACAATGTTTGCATAAATCTATTGCTTATGAATAAGCACCAGGGAACTGGAATCCCGAGGCAGGCAGTAATCTGTAAAGTTCTCCTGGTGCTTGATAAGCGTGCAAGATGCACCTCACATTCTCCTCGGTGAATTGCAAATGTTGATATAAGAAAGAGCTGATAGCTGCATATTGTATGAAAAGATCAAGGCGAGTTTCTTCAGTAGGGATTGGAGGAGAGCATAGAGAGAATAGGCATGAGGGAAGGAAGAGCCTAGCACATCTTCTAATTTACTCAGGCCCCTAAAAACAAGCAAAACTCACCTGAAGAAGTAGATTTTTGTCCTACTCTTTGTCTTCACATTTTGTAGTTGTCAAAATTATTGGCCATATCAAGCATTTATTTCAGTTTACCTGTAAAGATGTGGCAGTAACCAAAGTAAGGGTGATGAGGTTCCTTTGCTTCCATTATTTTCTCTTTTCTGGAGCAAGTAAGCTGTTAACTCTGAAACAACAAGACAATTGTAATGTTTATTCTTCGTTTGTTTAAAATAACGCCATCAACGTTTTTTTAAAGTCTCCTAAAGGAGTGTGCTATTTGACACATAGTTAAACTGATAAGACCTCAAACAGCTTGAAGAGTCAATTTCTGTAAATTTAAAACTCATTAGCATTAGAATCTGATTTACAGGGCTTCAGAATAAATCAATGAGGTGATGTTTTCCATTTGCTCACCTCACCGTTTACTAAGCGCTTGTTCTGTGTAAAGTCTTTTTCTTTTTTAGACATGTTATCCCATCTTGGCTATTGTGCACAGTTACCACCGGGGCTGGACGCAAAGCTGTGATGGCTTTGAGGGGTTTCGGATAGTCATCACGTGCCTCAGACTTTCTGCTTTGATCCATTGCTCCGTTTCTGCTTTCACTATTTCTAGTCCACCATCAGATTAATGGTGGGTATGATTTGAGAAGTGGGGGCTTGTGTGCAGATATTGCATGAACCTACGTCATATGCTAGACACAGTGTTTGGCTAAGTCTTCACTCAGAGAGAACTACTCTCCTTCTTCACTCCAGGTTCTTTGTGCTTGTTCTCCCCCGCCCCACGCCACCCTTGCCCTGAACCCTCTCTCTCCTACTTTCTCTGGCACATTTCTAGTTGTGTTAGTCTGCTAGGGCTGCCATAATAAAATACCACAGACTGGATGGCTTAAACAACAGAAATGTATTTTCTCACGGTTCTGGAGGCTGGAAGACCAAACAACCATCCAGGTTGGTTCCTGATGAGGCCTCTCTTCCTGGCTTGCAGATGGCTATCTTGCTGTGTCTTCACATGGCCTTTCCTCTGTGCATGTGTGGAGAGAGAGATCCCCGGTGTGTCTTCATTCTCTCATAAGAACAGCAGTCCTATCAGATTAAATGACCATGTTTAACCTTAATTACCTCTCTGAAGGCCCTGTGTCCAAATACAATCATACTGGAGGTTAGAGCTTCAATGTGAGTTTGGGGGACACAGTTCAGTCCATAGCACCAGTTACCAATCAGGTCACAGCTAAGATCTGCTTTCCTCCTGAGAACTCTCCCCAACCCTAAAGTCAAGGTCAGATGGCAGTTTCAAAGTAAGCCAGAGGTCCAGTGCCATTTTGCATGTCACAGTAGCAAGCCTGATATTCTTTCTACCCTGTGACTATAAGGTATAGTCAAGAAATTGGAATATGTGCCTTTGATATCATCACAGAGAAGGTGCTCCCTGAGTTAGACATGTGTGAATCAAGGCCCCAGGCCAGAGTGTGATTTGATGAGAGAGCCCCTCTTTGAAAGTGCATCCACTTTTCTCACTTGTGAAAATACAAACTAAGGACTGAAAGATGTAAAATTAGTGAGTTAGAATCCACAGAAAGTGAAGTTATGAAGGTTGACAAAAATGCTAGC
Organism: Ceratotherium simum simum; assembly: GCF_057802395.1. Classification (NCBI taxonomy): domain Eukaryota; kingdom Metazoa; phylum Chordata; class Mammalia; order Perissodactyla; family Rhinocerotidae; genus Ceratotherium; species Ceratotherium simum. The sequence continues at coordinate 45,328,158 of NC_141922.1, read as the reverse complement.
TTGGCATCTGAGTTTACAGTCCTGATTGGGTTGAGGGAGAAGAGACTTAGAAGTCTTAAGGGTCAACACAGCTCAGACTGGGAGCAGTCTGGAAGCTGCCAGTCACTTATCTACACTCTATTCAATATCCAAAAGTCAGTCACATGTTGCTTCACCCCTTCCTTGGAAGGGTGGATAAAGCCTGCCATCCTCCAGCGAGTCCTTAAACTTGAATGTGTCGTGAGGTACCCACTGCCATTAGCTTCGTTTTCAGAGATCCTATCTGGCTTCTGACAAGCCTCTGGGGGAGGGTGGTAATCACTCACATGTCTGGGCTTCTCCACAAGGCCTCTCTGAGGAACTCTTGCTGTCTCTTCTCCGCTTCTTGGAATTGATCGTGATTGAGATTATTGTCTCAGTGTCAAACAAGCCTTGATGACCTCACAGAGCCCTGTCTAGTTCAGTTAAATTACACAGGTAGCTGAGAAAAGTCTCTGTACGGTGGCAACATGTAGAGCAGTGGTTTTTTCCTCTAGGGGACATTTGGTAATGTCTGGAGAAATTTTTGGTTGACATGGGCTTCAGGGGAAGGTGGGCAGGGAGAGTGACGCTGGCATCTGGTGAGTAGAGGTCAGGGATGTACTAAACATCTCACAATGCACAGAACAGTCTCCCATGACAAAGGATTATCTACCCGCCAATGTCAATAGTGCCAAGTTTAGACACCCTGATGTGCAAGTTAAGTTTTTCTGTGGCTGTCACTTGAATAATTTTCTTAGCCTGTGACCAAGGTTAAGTTTACTCACTATGAAATGAGGATAAAAATATGCATTTCTTAGTTCTGTTATGAGGATTAACTGAGATAATATATTGAAATATTTATTGTTAGTTTACAATAAACCAGGTGCTGGACGAACTGAAAAGTGCTTAGTACAGTGGCACACACCTAGAAAGCATCCAATAAACCACATCAGGAACTATTGTGAAACATTAATAAACAAACTGTTGCACACATATAGCATTCAGACCAGATTATGGATTAGTGTGTGTCGTGTGTGTGTGTGTGTGTTGGGGTGTGGATGGGTGGGTGTGTCCGACTGGAAGATTATCTGTGTTGCCCCATGCTTCTGAAAAGTGAAACTATCCTGTGATGTGTGGAAAAAAGGAACTCAAATCACCAGGCAAGAAAATCCCAGGCAAGTCCCAGTCACATCTCTTGAGAGATCAAAGGGCTCTGAGGACAGAGTGGGGAAGCATTGAGAGATCCAGAGGGCTTAGGGGACACAAAAGAAAGGGAGGGGCTGAAAAAATGAAGGAACTAGGTAGGGAGGGGCAGAAATTAAGAAACCTGAGGGAAAGTGAGAGTCCCAGAAAGCTTGCCAAGAGGAAACGCAAATGTGGGGAGACAAGAGGAGGCTGGGTTAGAATTCTCAAACAAGTTTTTACCAGTGGCCACAACCTTGATATAAGGATGCAACCTTCCCAACTAAAAAAGAACTTATTTTCCTTTTATGAAAACGCTTGGAACATAATAGGTCTTCAGTCAAGGCTCTACTGTAGTGGCTCTAATCTGTCCCAAAGTTTTTCTCTACATCAGGAAACTGTCCTCCACCCCTGCCACCTTTTAACTTACCATCCTGAGGTAGCAACCCCCCTCTGGCACCGTGTGAAAGAGAAAATAACGGCTCCCACCAGAGGTCTTGGCTGAAGGCTAGCTTGGTGTGGGACCTTGGTCTGTTGGTGTCTGCTGGTCAGTGTGTATAGAGTGATATCCAACACAAATTAAGTCTCAAAGGAAAATTTAAAAAATACGGAACATAACAACAGCTGAAATTCCTGAAAAATCGCTGGGTAATTGAGCCTAGTATTGAGATTATTGAAGAACTGGAAAGTTCTTGATGTTAATTTTCTAATCAGTACGATCATAAAATGACTAGCCTTTTAAGAAACATCTTATATCCATTTACAAAAATCTCACGTAAGGAAGAAATGATCTTCTCAGAGTGTTGTTTTCTTTTTTTTGAACTCAAATGTATTTCTGACCCCCTTTAACTGGTGAGCTCTCCCAGAAGTGGGGACCTTGAAAGGAAGCAGAGCTCACTTCCAAATCCACAATGGCCACACGGCGCCTGCATTTCCCCCAACTCCTTTCAAGTTGAACACACTTTTCAAGAAAGGGGAAAAAAATACAAATGCTGGAGAAGCCTTTTATAAACAAGCCATTTAAACTTCAGAGACAATTAGCCCCCTGCCCGTTTTTAACTTCTGGGTTTCGTAGCCCCAGCTCTCCTGATACTTTACTTTTGTAACTCGCAGGCCTGCTCGGCTGGCCCGGGTGGGTTCTGCCTTCACACGTGTGGCTGCTTGGAGATGCCGAGCTGCCGCGGTCAGTTTGACGAAGTATACATAGGCTTTTGGCACCACATATCTGCAATATCATGGACGGTCAAGGAGGCGCCTCTTATAAAAATACACAATGAAACACAACCGAAGGACTGCTCTTTCTCAAAGACGAGCGTAATGCATTCCTTCTGTTTAGGCTCGTTTTCCAGCCTTTCACATTCTTTGTGAACAAGAGTTATAAAACAACCCCGATGCAGGCCAATTATTTTTACTTTGAAGGCCATTAATCAAGATTGACTAAGAAAATGAAGACAGCTAAGCAAAATTTCATATGTGACTAGAGTGAGATTAAAATAAAACCAGATGGGATGGACAGAGACACTAAGCATTTTTTTAAAAAACTTTTGGACTGGTGTAATAAACGTCTTTTACAAATTACAGCACTCTTATTTTCTTACAGTAAATCAAATCAGGCCATAATGTACAAGTGGTCTCATTGCTGAAATGTCAAAAATAGAACCTGCCTTGTTCTTGTAGAGTAATTCCTCAAATCTAAACCAGCAGTGCGGCTAACAGTCTATAAACCATCTACCTGTGTGCAATCAGAACTGGACCTGATGGACGTATTCCTCACGGCCTCAGAGCAAACCCCACAGTGCATTCACAGAAGTCTACCATGATAAGGTTCGAATTTTGAATCAGAGTTATCAAGTAGTCCAGTGCCCTATAAGCTAAGAAAAGGTAGGTCCAAGACCTGTTAAATATCCAGATTCTCTGTCACGAGCATGACTAGGGAGACCACAAACCCTACCGATTCAGAGGCTGTAAAATGGTTTTCTCTTGGATCTTTAGGATCTGATACTGCTGGTAGATTCATTATTTTTGTCACATGATTACACATTTTGAAACACATTTTATGAACAGAATAGTAAAATGCGTGTGTTTAAAAAATAAAATGGAATTTTTCTCCTGAAGTTTATGGTGCCTTTTTATTTTTTCTAATTTTTGCATGAGTAGCAAGGTTCTATCTCCCTTACTTCCTTCATACCACAGCAGTGTCTTCCCGCAGTGAGAAAATGACTGAAAATAACCAGCTGTTTCAGGATCTCTATCAAAACATACACCATAATCCCAAAGAATTCTTTCCCATTTAGCACTGTCAGGTTAAAAAGTCTGCTTGGGAAATGAGACTAAACTTTCTTTTCATAACACTCAATGAACCATTTCCACAAAATATTTAGAGAGGACATACGCATTTCTTAAAGTAGATTCAAAATAATCTGTAAAGAAAATGAAGTAAATGTTCTTCTATGGTAAATTTTCTTAACTCCTCCAATGTTTCCTTTTCAAGATGAAGAAGCCAATTTTGAGTTTAAAAAAGAACCTTTTTTTGCAAAATTCTTTTCCTAAACAAAACAATACAAAACAAAAAACATCAATCAACCCATGAGAATGAAGAAGGATATCCACCATTCTTCTCTACAAATCTCTGAACAAATCAGAAAACATTTGTCCAAAATTCCTTAGAAAACAATACAACTCCCTAGACATAGTTATATTTTATTTAATGCAATAGATGTGATCCTCAAAAGTCACATTAGCATTGTGTTTCTGTAAGTGGGCTTACCATTTAATTGCTTCCTATTTAAAGCCTGCTGATGAATCCTTCTGTAAATAAAGGTTCATATTGATATATGGAGGCTAACATCGAGGAATTAAATTAAATTGGCACAAATTAACTTCTGAAAGTTATTTTTAAAGTTCAGATCTTTAGGTTTTTATGTCTAGCAGCCAGACTAACTCTCCACAGTATGCTTATTTATAAATCCAGGAATAAGGGACTCTACACACTGATATGTCTCTTACTCATGCTGAGTATTACCACGGGAATTTTCTGCCTTGATCTCAAACAATATAACAAATCCAAACTTGATATCTTTTTTTTTTTGTCAAAACTAGCTGCTTTTCTTGATGTCCAAATTTCTGTCAATTGCAGCTTCATTCTTCAAGCCTAAACCTTAAAATACCTAAATTTTAACATCTTAGAGTCCTCTTTATTATCTCAAACACCCATGCTACCTTCTCTCAGCAGTTCCTCAGCCACCAAGTGCTATGTGTCAGTAGCCCACACGGCAGTCAAGGCTTCCAGAAGTCTGGCCATCTAGGCGAGTATGCCAAGGAGATGGTGTTGTTACTAAGTCATCAGCCTTCTATGCAAAGGAGGGCAAGTCAGGCTAAAATCTAAGAAATGGAGCAGAAGAGATGAATTTAACAAAGCCAAAAGAGGAACATTTCATTCTCCCCACCGCACTCTTAGTATCTTCCATCTCCCTGGATCCATCGTTCATCCTCAAGCCAAAAAATCTAGGCATTATTCTAAATTCTGCTCTTTCCTTATCCACGTCCAATCCCTCAGTAAATGCCACCAACTCTGCCTTCAAAGCACAACCTCCAGCACTTCTCTACTACTCGCTAGTAGAATTCTAGTCAAGTCTCCCCATCGGTGATCTCTTACCCAGACTACAGCAATGGACTCCTCAGCGATGTCCCTGCCTCTCGTCTTGCCCTGAAGATCAATTCTCAGGAGAGCAGGCTGAGTGATCTTTAAAAAATGGAAATTAGGTTTTATCTTACATTCCAATTGTTTCCCTTCCTACATAGAGTAACACCCTAACTCATTACAATAGCAACACCCTAACTCATTACAGAGGTCTACACGACCTTATCTCATCCAGTCTCTACCTACCTTTCTGACATTATTTCCTTTCACTTTCACTGTGGCTTACCACATTCAGGCCCAGCTAGCCCTTTTTTCTTCCTGGAACAAGCCAAGTTCATTTCTGTCTTGGGGCCATTGCACTAGCTATGTCCTGTATCCAGAACACTAAAAAAATATTTTGCCCATATTTTGTATGGCTGTCTGCTTCTTGTCATTCAGATCTCTGTTTACATGTCAATTCCTCAGAAGGGCCATTTTAACACTCTGCCTAAATTTCCCCCAGTCATTGCCTGTCGCATTACCTTATTTTAATTCTCTGCCCTTTTTCCTGTGGATGTGATCATTTACTTGGTTACTGTCTATCAACAATAGAATGTCTTGAGAAAGGCCCTGTCTTTCTCATTTACTGCCATGTTCCCAGCATTAGATCTGTGCTTGGCCTTTAACAGGAGTAAAATAAGTTTGTTGACTAAATGACGGAAAGAAAAATGGAAAGAAAAAAGAGATACTACGTCACACGAAAAAGGAGAAGTGGAGATGACATGGGTGGAGGTGAAGTCTAGGGAGCTAACGCTTCCTTTCAGAGTCCCGTCCCACAAACGTGGAGCCTCCGTCACGGCCTCCGTTTCGGGGGAAGAGCTGCTTTTTAAAGAGACAAAGTTACACTGAACAAAATCAGTAACTCCGTGCGAATGCCTTTTTAAAGCCTTCCATTCTTGACATTTTCACCTCCACCCACACCACCTTTTCTCTGAGTTTTCTATGCCTTCCTGGCTGCACCACCTCGTTCTGATCTCGCCTATTCCCAGTTCATCCGGAGCACTGGTGCCAAATCAATCTTACTAAAAACAGTTTGCGTGATGTCACCTTCCAGTTCAAAACACTCTTCAAGTGGTTCTCATTATCTAAGGGTAAAGGTCAAACATTTTAGTTGAGCACACAAGACCATCCAACTGCACCCAGACATCCTTGCCAACCTTATCTGCCATTGCTCCAGCAGAACCCATTCCTTAGTGCAGCCAGACTCCTGAGCCCTTGAACTCTCGTTGTTCACTCCCAGCCCTGCTCATGTACCTTCTGCTCATTAAAATCTTCTCTTTCTCTTCTACTCAGCTTTTAACCAGTAATCATGATTCAGACAGAATCCCAAAGGATCTTTTTAAAATCCTGAAATTCTTCTTATTATTATTATTTACTGTATCTTTTCCCATTATCGCGCATTATTTTCAAATGATCATTATTTTCTCATTTACACAGGTCTTGGTTTTCTTCTGGAAATATATTTTACTTTACCTTCTCCCTGCATTCAGCTTTGACAGTGAACCTGTTATTGGAGATCTTAGAGACTGAGTTTCCTCATCTGGAAAAGGGGGATAATAATAGTAGCTTTGCAGATTTGCTAGAAAAATTAAATGAAATAATGCATTTAATAAGCTTAGCACAGTGTTTGGCATATATAATGTGTTATTATCTTAGTCCATCACCAAGAGGCAAACTGATTGATTAATTGATCAAATGATTTTTAGAAACTACGTATAAGACAGCTGATCATGACATGGATTTATTTATACTACAAGTACATCTCTTCCTAATATACATATAGTAAGCACCTATAAGTTAATCTTTTTAAAGAGGATATAGCTTCTGACTTTTGATACCACCACTATATTTAGTAACCTGAGCCAGTGATTTTTAACCTATTTTAGAACCAAAACCTTGTTGGAAATCTGATTAAATCTCTTGACTCTCTCCCTAGAAAAGTACGTATACATACAAAATTTGGTATATAATTTCGGAGAGTTTCATGGCCCCTTCTAGACTATGCATGGACTTCTGGGGGTCTATTAGATCTTTAGCAAGCTGTGAAATCCAATGTTAGGACTCTGATCACTCTTCCCCTTCCTGCCTCTTTCACAATGCTGCATTGATAACCAAACACCAATCTGCAGCAGAACACACGGACTCAACATTTTTTTGTGAAGACAAAATTAAATGAGATAAAAAACCCAAAATAATGAAGAAATAATAAATATGTTTCTCTTAACACTTTGTGCAACAAGTTGCACTACGATGCTTTCATAGTGGGTTTCAAAAATGTGGGCCACTTGCTTTATGCTGCTTCTTTTTTACATGAGATAGAAAGCCACAAAGTCAAAGCGGAGACCAAGTTTAACTTCAGATTTGATTTTAGTTCTCAGGAACTGTCTTCTTTTCTTCTTTCTTTCATTCTTTCCTTTCTTCCTTGAAGTAGTTGAATGTGTGTTCAGTGCCATGCTGCTTGCTAAAAATTGGGCAGACAATAGTGAGCAACACAGTTTCTACCCTGACAGATCTTACAGTCTCTTGGAAAAAACAACACTATTAAATAGTCATATGAATAAATATGTACTCACAATATAATATGTGTCTGAAAGGCAATCATTGGAAGCTATAAGAGACTATAACTGAAGGAGATGATCTAGTCTAGGTATTAGAGAAAGTGTCTTGGAGAAAGACACATTTTAACTGAGATTTGAAGACTGAGTAGGAGTTAAATACGTGAAGTGTGTGAGGTATGGGGTGGTGACGTGATAGGAGAGTTACGAAGGCAGGGAGGAACATGTTAGGAACTCAGAGAACACCAGGGACACTGGAAGGTGACAGAATTATGGAAGGCATTATAAGTCAAGTATTTTTGTTAGGAATGCTTTTGATTTCAAGTGATAGAAGATTCTACTAACAGGAGTTTGAAAAAAATGTGGATTCAATAGCAAAAATGTTAGAGGTAGACAATTACTGGTATTGGTTCAGCTATCCATTGATACCATGGGAGATCGAGATTTATTCTGTTTTCCCTCCATCCATAATTAGTGAATTGTCTTTCATTGGCATTCTGGCCACTTCACAGTCAGAAGACGGCTGCTGAAGCCCCAAACATCACAGCCATATTCAAGGCAGGAAGAAGTGAAGGAAAGGTGACAGCATCAGTTACATCTGTCTGTTTCATATGAAAAAGCAAAAGTGTTCTCAGTCCTTAGCAGATTTCTAATTATATCTCATTGATCAGAAATGTGTCACATGGCCCCTTCTAGCTACAAGTGCAAGGAAGTCTGAAGAAGAGAGTATTTAGCTTTTCCAGCTCTCTGGAGGAGGCGGGTAAGAAAGAACCAAGATGGGGCTGATGCAGGGCTAGGCAAACAATAATGCCTACCCCTCACATAAAGGGCTTTATTCTTATCTCAAAAAACAGAATGAGTGAAGTCAGGAGGGTTCTAATTCAAAAAGATACAATCATTTAGAAACATATGTCTCTCAGGCTGTCACGGGGAAATTGATTGGAGGGGGCAGAATATATGAGATCACGGTGAGAGAAGGCTGAGACTTGAACTGATGTAGTGGTGTTGGAGAGGGGAGATGAGGGCCTCAGAGGTAGTCAGGAGCTCTGGGAGGGCTCTGGTTACTCATAGGACTTTTGTATGTAGCAAATGCAATTATATGTGTGCATTTTCTTTAAAACTATAAAGTTTTATACAAAATTAGCTCATTTTAAAGACAGAATTTGACTGACTTGTTATTAAGATACACATCCTTGGACTTAAAACTCCTCTCCATTATTGAAACTCTTGGGAGATAGAAAAGCTGGTTGATTCATCTGGCAAGATAAATTTTCTTTCTGATCCTTTTTCCTTATAGAAGTCAAAACTGCACTTTTATTTAGTGATGTAGAAAAGACAGAAAACATCCCCAGGCCAACTGTATTTGTTCCCTCCAGTTTAATAAAATAATTGTGCTTTTGTGTTCATACCAAGGAAAACCCACATGCAATAGATAAAGGATATTCTTAAAAACATGAGGAAAAACTTCAGTCTTTCTTAAGTAAAGCAAATCATTCTACAGAAAACAAAAGGGGGTAGGGAGGGGAATTAAACCCACATCCTAACATAAATATCACAGAAAAATATTAGAATTTCTCAGGGTTTTCTATAACGATTAGAATTCATTCAGAGGCTGAGATTTTTTATTTCAACTTTCACATTAACAGTCCAATAATAAACCCTTGATTAAAGAAAAGGGATTACAGTGAAAGGGTTGAAATAAGCTTAATTGTAGAGGTGTGATTAGTGCCACCATGATAGACTCCCAGGTAATGATTTTTAAAATTTTATAGGAAATGTTTAACAAGATGATTGCCCGACTATAAAATGTCTCTGTATAAGAAAATAGTCTTTGAAAGCAGCGTTGGGCCCTGTTGCACTGACACGTACATGAATGGCAACATTTCTTTTACAGTTTTGATGAATGCTAAATAGAAACTTTATTATAATGATTTGGGATCCAGAACTGTGAAAATATCAGGCAGAATATGAACACTTTACCAGATCAATCAATTTTCATTTAAAATTCTACTTATTGTGTATGGTATCAAACTATGAAAATGTAACATTTCAAACTAGTGATTTCTGTCCTACCAAAATTGCAGTACTTATTTGAGTTTTGAAGTAGATAGGATCAGCGTTAGAGACAGCATGGTGTATCCAAAAGAAAAAATTGAAATGCTTCCGTTCTAGTCTCTTTTACTTATTCATCAACCTGCAAACATTTACACATGGCCTACAAAATGCAAGACATTGAAATCAAAAGACCCCAGATATTTCCAGGTAGTCTTCTTAAGAGATGCTCGGGTTCCACGTGACCCTGTGTTCATTTGTAATGATGAACACTTAAGTTTGTGGGAACATAGAGGAGAACTCATCTCAGGCAGATGTGGATATAGGAAAGGGCTTAGAGAAAGCTTCCAGGAAGAGGTGACACAGGACCTAAGACTTGGAATCTTCACTTATAATGGGATTGAGCCATTGGAGGCAAAGAACATTAGGAAACAGTGCAGAGGGGGCTCAAGCATTTTGATGTCAAGTGATGAGTCAAAACAACATTGATCAACTCTGGATAACTTGAGTAGGGGAAAAAAATGCTGGAAGGGTATAGGATGGCTCATAGTGAGTCTTATATCCCTCATCAGAGAATTTGGACTTAATTCTGGAGACAATGAAGAACCTTCTGGAAGGTGCTATAGTCATACTTAGATTAAAAATAATTCATTTGGGTGACTTTATGAAGGGTGGATTTAAAAGAGGCCATTATGAGTCTTTTGGTAGTGAGCTGGGAGAAAGATGTTGGATAAGAGCCAAGAAATATTTGGGAACTAAAATTTGCAAAAATGGAAAGGAGTCAAGGATATGAAGTAGAGGACTCACAGAGGCTGACACAAGAATGACGAAAGCAAATCTGGTGTGATGGGAAAGGTGCTGAGTGTTCAGACATGTTGAGCTTTAGGTACCCATGGGATATCCAGGTACAGATGCCAGCAGAAAACTGGATACATGAGTCAGAAACTGGGGGGAGGTTTCTGGGCGGAAGAGAGTGATTAAGAAGTCATCAGCAGGCAGCATACAAGAGGAGGGAGGGCATTAGGCTGTTGAAATTTTGTTAATAATACCACTCAGGGAGACTATGTGGCATGAAAGGAGCAGGAGCTCCTGCCTATATTGTGGGTTGCCTCAAAGATCAAATGCGAGAGTATATGGAAAAAGAGTACAGAAAAGAAGTGTGGTATGGTTATTATTTGAACTTGGACCCAAATGCTTACAGGATACACATAAAAAAAATCTACAAAGCTGTAACTGTAATAACATAAACACTCACTTACCAAAATACTTTTGTGGTTGTGAGATAGATATTAGGAAAAACAGAAAATATTACTAAGAAAATTATATAGTTCCATTGAAAATCTATTCTGATGAAATTATTGAGAAAAAAGTTGATGAAGAAAATACTACTTTATATTTGAATAATGATTTCAACTTTTCAAAGTTGTAAGGTTTCATTTCTTCTTTGCGTTTTCCTGTATGTGTCCTCAAGAACAAATCAAATAATTAGAAAATAATCTTTGAGGTTAAAATTTCTAGGCCATTCCTCAGGTAGCATTGGTGCTTAACAATTCTAGAACATTATTGGATTTAAAGAACTGGAGAGAGTAAAAAAGCTCAAAACATTTTGTAATTTTTATAACTAAGTCCAATGACTTTTAAAATTAATTATTGGACTTTGCATTATATCAAAAGGAGAAGGTAGTGGTTTAAGATCATTTTCTTTGTTTATGCTCCTCCGTATTCAATTTTAACTGCATCTTCTCTTTTCCACAGTAAGTGACCCAAAAGTCATCTTTACTACTTTCCCATAAATAATTTTAAAGTTGGAAATCAGTACTGAAATAAGGATTTCAGTAAGATTGTGCCTCATGTAAGGGGCATAAAATGAACTAGATGAATTTCACTCGTTTGGTATGTAAAGATTTCCTGTTCTTGTTTACGATAGAACCAAATAAGATGCAACAATCATTTGGGCTTTGTTGAAACTCACCAAAAGAACTTTGTTAATTTAGTATTATTAAAAAAAAAAAGACATCATGTTGGTTTTAATGTAGTTGGGGTTAGAGTCAGAGACCAGCAGAAGAGGATGGTGTTTGGAATCAATTATCAGATCCTATGGCAGGCTAGTTAACAACTTCTTTGAACCTCAACCGTGAGGTGCACATAATGACACCAACCTCCTAGTACTTTTAAGAGATAAACTAGATGACATATATAATGGGCTTAAAATGGCAGCTGGTGATTTTTTCTCAATAAATTAATAGATGGTCCCACTGCTAATAATAATAAACAACTGTTTCATCATAAGATCGTTTTTATAATTCAGTGACATTTATTTTTACTGATCAGCATGTAAATGCCTTTATAACTTGAGAAGCGTCCTTAGACAGGAGAGAAACTGGGCCGTACCTCTCACTAGGAAAACTTAAAAGCATGTTGATATATCTTCTGTCTCTGACCAACTAGATGTTCCCCTTCAAGACTTAGAGAAAATTGGAAATCACAATGTCTGATCATATAGCACAGATCCAAATAAGATTTTTAAAAATTTTTGAATAGCTAGTTACTGATATATATTTCATATTCCTCTTTTAGTACTTTTTTTTTTTTTTGTGAGGAAGATTAGCCCTGAGCTAACATCCAGTGCCAATCCTCCTCTTTTTGCTGAGGAAGATTGGCCCTGGGATAACATCTGTGCCCATCTTCCTCTACTTTATATGGGACGCCGCCACAGCGTGGTTTGACAAGCAGTGCGTCGGTGCGTGCCTGGGATCCGAACCTGTGAACCCGGGGCCGCCAAAGCTGAGTGCACACACTTAACTGCTGCGTCATGGGGCCTGCCCCTCTTTCAGTACTTTTAAAGTATTGTTTTACTGAGAATCTAAACATTGAAGTAAATATTTGCTTGAAGCTATTTTTAATATTTTCTTACAATTTGTTCATTCATTGATTCATTCCTTTTAATTTATTATTTATATATTATATATATGTTAATATTCATATGATAGAAATAATTTAATTTTTATTTATTATTTATTCTTCCTGTAAAGAAAGAATGAGTGATCAGTGAGCTGATCACTGTGCTAAAAACTTCAGGTATACTGGGGCTGGCCCCGTGGCATAGCAGTTAAGTGCGTGAGCTCCACTGCTGGCAGCCTGGGCTCAGAACTGCCGCACCACTCGTCAGGCCATGCTGTGGCAGCATCCCACATAAAGTGGAGGAAGATGGGCACGGATGTTAGCTCAGGGCCAGTCTTCCTCAGCAAAAAGAAAGGGATTGGCATCGGATGTTAGCTCAGGGCTGATCTTCCTCAAAAAAAAAAAAAAAAACTTCAGGTATAGGGAACAGTAAAGAAAGAGAGACAATAGAAAGAAAATTAGATGATATTAATAAACATGAGAAAGTCAAATACATATTTGTTATGGCTAATGTCTGAAAATTGTATCATTCTAGTTGTATTAAATATAGTGAGAAAATTATGCTATATTTTATTTATTTTTTAGTACTATTGGTGCTTCCAAAAAATCATTAAATGTTTTGTTTTCCATTTCTGAATTTAGGAAATTAGGGCTTACTGTAGTGCTTAATTTTTAGGACATTCACATAAAGCCCAATGCTTTTTACATCTTTTATTTAAAAGTTTATTTTCTGCTGCATTTTATTATCCTCATTGCCAAAAAAGTTTTTAATTTATGTTCAGGGAACACCCAGGACCACTGTGAGCTAATGACTCCAACTCAGTTATAATGTAGATCCATTTTTCTCTATGTTTCAGGGGTTTGGTTTCCAAATCCCCCAAACAGTGCACAAATGAACGGTTTAGTCAAGAGTCCACTTCTAGGCACATAGTAGCTACTCAATAGTTTCAGATTCATCAGTTCTTTTAGTTCATACACTGGCCTGATCAGACCTAAAAGTAAATTGATGTTTGGATTCTAAGCAAGAGATAAGACACATTTCTAGTTTTGTTGAACAGAATTCCTATAGATGGTAGATTATTAATGTGTCATTTTACTCCTATAGAAACATGGAGGAAAAAAAAGTTGTTTGCCATAAAGACAGTAGTTCAATCCCTTTCTCCCATAGAACTTTCATCTAGAAATGAGATTATATAATGTAGTAGGCCAAATAATCCCTACACTCTATCCCCCAAGGACGTCCATGTCCTAATCCCTGGAAGCTGTGAATATGTTATATTACATGGCAAAGAGGTATTAAGATTACAGATGGAATTCAGGTTGCTAATAAGCTAACCTTATAATTGAGAGATTATCCTGGATTATCGGGGTGGGCCCAACTAATCACAAGAATCCATAGAAGTGGAAGAGGGAGGCAGAAGAGAGAGAAAGAGATGTGGTAACATAAGCAAGGGCTAAGAGAGGCAGCACTGCTGGCTTTCAAGAAGAAGGAAGAAGGCAACGAGCCAAAGAATGTCTGCGTCAGGGGTTTGCTTTACACATGGCAGCTGCTAGTTTCTAGCAGCCTCCAGAAACCAGGAAAGGCAAGGAAATGGACTGTCTCCTAGAGCCTCCAAAAGGAATGCAGAGGTGCTAATACGTTGATTCTAGCCCAGTGAGACTGTTTGACTTCTTACTTGCCTAACTGTAAGATAATACACTTGTATTGTTTGAAGTTACTCAGTTTGTGGTGATTTGGTATGGCAGCAATAGAAAATTAATACATAGTGCTTATTATTATATAATTTTCTGCAGTGAAGCTACTGAGTGAAATATCTGGAAACTGGAAATATCTGGAAACTGGTAATGCTCTAGCCTAGATAATTTCTAAAGCTCCTTCTCATTTTGAAATTCCAGTTTCTTTCCATTAATATGTATACAGTTGCAACTAAACTGACCCCAAACCATTCCTTTGACGGAGAGGGCTTAAGAGTCTCCTCTCTCCTTTATTTCCCTCTCCAACAATTTCTCTCTTTCATTCTCTCCACCCATTTGACTTCATCAGACTTCTATACCTAGAAAAGTTATTTATTCTGAGAAAAGTATGTTATTTATATATAGCATACACCAACTCTTTCTTATCAAATTGAACTTTCCAGCAAAGTTTATTTATTTATTGGCTCTTTAGTCTTGGATCCACCTGTTAGGATGAGATGAATCCCTCATCAAGATTGATGGGACCAGTACTTATAAGGCCAGGTAATGAAGTAACTAAATAGAAATCCTTATAATCAGCAAAGGCCAAAGTTACCCTGGGAAGAAATTTTTCTTTTTAGTAACGAGCTCTTGACATGGCCATTCCCACCATCCTATGATATTTGTTGGCCATACTACCAAAGGAAATAGCTAAACTGAAAAGTATAGGAAGACACAGGCTGTGGATAGGAGGGTTTTTGCATAGCTTATCAAAACATAATTTGGGGTGTGAACCGGGTGGCCTGGAAAGTCTAGAATGGAGTCACCACATCTTCCTAGAAAGCCTTTTACAAAGGTAACTGGTTTTCAATTTGAATGATTATATTTTAAAAAGAGTAGATCTTAAAAAAGGATTATATTTTAAAAAGAATAGATCTCATCACAAAAAAGAAATGGCAAATATGTGACATGATGCAAGGGTTAGCTAACGCTATGGTGATAATCAGTTTGCAATATGTAAGTGTATCAAATCAACACCTTGCACACTTTAAATTTATACAATGTTGTATGTCAATTATATCTCAATAAAGCTGGAAAAATTTTAAAATTAAAAATTTTATAATGAACGTTTCTTCTATATTGTTACTAATTTTTTTTTTCTTATCAAGTCTACTACCTAGAACATTCAGCTGGTAAGAATTATTTTTGCCTGAATTAAATATGGATGGGTAACTCAGACCCATTTCAGGTTCAACAAACATCTTGAACTATTTTTCAAACATTTGAGATTTGGCAAAAAAATATTTTACTTGGTAATTTTCTGCTTAATTTTTAAACATTTGTGTGTTTTAAGGGGAATTTAATCCACATGTTTCTGATTCATTTACCATTAACCGATCAGGTTGGGTTTCTGTTGCCATTTTTGTTTGGGGAGATATTTAAGGGATACTTTCAGAGACTTTGACAAATTTCTTGAAAAAAATAAGAAAACTTCATTCTTCCAGAGAGGAAATCAAGCGTTAAATCAAGACAGTTGAAAGAGGTTCTAGATTCATGTTAGTAATGCAGTCTGAGGCAAAAAGAGAGAAACCACTTTTTTTCCAATTTTACTGCTAAGGATGAAAGACTTTACGAATTTAGAATTGCAGGCATGAGCAGGTGTTCAGAGAACTCAGATTTACTCACCATTCTGTGCGCTGGTCTCCAGTGCGTCTGAGAAAAAAAGCAGCTCCCCATATCAGGGGCAAAAAGAAGAAGAGCCAAAAAGAGATGCTTCTAACAGGCCAGAAAAGGATTGTTTATGATTAGATACACAGTGAAGAGAAAGAGAAAATGAGTGGGTGGAAGAGAAAAACAGAAGGAGAAGAAAAAAAGAGGGATAGTTCTGAAAAAGTTAAAGTGTATCATTTCTTTTTTGCTCCTAGAGGACCCTTGGCTACAGACCTTATGGATACACGGACTCAAAATAGCTCATCACTGAGAGTGCCCTCTGACCCTTGATAAATTCAGAATAGACAAATTTAAGCCATATTATAACCATTTGTAATAAAATAAATTTTTTTAAAAATGATGCAATCAACATTGCTTGTTCTACTTCTGTCTTTTCCTCAATATATGGATTTATAGAAACTTTTAAAAAACCACTGTCAGCACACTTCTTCAATTTGACTTTTGTTTTTCTCTAAACTTTTTTGCATTACTTACCCTATTTCAGAAGCAAAAAGTGCTGATTTAAAAGAAAAGGTATTGCATTTATATAATATTTTATATAGATCTTGCTTTATGTACAAAGTTTTATACAGGTGTGTGTGTGCATATGTGTGTGTGTATGCATAAAACTCTTGGCATCAAAAGCATTTACTTTCAGAACTTTCTTCTTTCTATCATTAATATTGCAGCTATATTAATTGAGTTGAATATAAAAATGCCATGCCTGAGTCATAAAAACTTTTATAAAATTGTTTAACTAAATTCAGTTAGCCATTAAACAAGTATTTATTAAACTCTTTCTACGTGCACAATATTGTGATAAAGAAGAATTAATATACTGGACATAGGGTAGGTTCCTGAGCTTAAGTGTTTAATAGAATATAATTTGAAAAAATGAGGACTAAGATGATACGAGGCTTCCAGTTCAATTGTAATAAAATACACGATTTTTTTTTTTTTTTGATAAGGAAACTGCCTTGGAAGCATCTCTCAACTTTATATTTAGAAAATTTTTAAATTAAGATTTTTTTTAAATTCTGAAGTTCTACAGCTCTGGATGCCCTTATCTTAGGAAACGCCTTTCAGTTTACATCAAACTATTTTAAATCATACCTTCCAGTGAGATGTCAACCGTGTCAGTCAATCTATGAGCAGTCCTGGCATTTCATAAGACTGACAAGTCTACCACGAAAATGACAGAGGGAAAAAGCATGAGGAATTGTCTTAATGGCCAAAAAGAGTCTTTCATTTTCCACGTCCCTAAGTTTTTTTGTCCCAATTAAGAATTTTGAAATAAAATACTTGATACACAGAAAAGATTTAGATTTCACAAATTATCAATGGATAGAATGGTCTTATTCTTTGGCATCTCAGGGTAGCTTTCTTAAACATAACACATCAAGCTACCAACAGACAGGACAATTCCTATAAAGCATCGGTGTTTACCCCTCTTAAAAAAATGGGACTGCAGCTCCTTCTAGAAAGAACATTTGATTTAAATGTTAACAAAAGACAGTGGTCAAAAGAGAAGTAAATAAACATGCCACTTTATTTAAAATTTGTGTGGATCTTCAAGATGGGTCAACACTTCTAAGATTTCCTAACGTGGTAAGAGAGACAGAGTAGTAGAACAAATATATTTGTAAATGGAAGAAAATAACATGTCCTGTTTCCAAGATTTGGAAGAGATTTAATGGGTCTACACTTATTTCCTTCCAGAAAATCATGCATTTTATTTATTCTTAAGCCTTCTCACATAATGCCTCGGGATGTTGCAAGTCTGGATGAGGTTGAAGTATCTTGAAATTTTTAGGTGTTTTATTTTTAAAGTTACAAATGTAATGCATGCTTAAGAACATCAACAGTACAAGTGTGATAACCTCCAAACCACCCAACTGATATAACCAATGTGAACAATTTGTTGCCTGTTCTTCTTTATCATATAAAATCATAGATACACCAATAAAAACCCATACAAAGAGTTCACCTTTTTAAGGAAAAATAGGATCACATCATAACTTCTACTATTCAACTCCTTTTAAAAAATTAGCACCATATCTTGAACAGCTTTCTAGACTTTGCAAATATCTATGTAATATTTCATAGTGTGGATAAATACTTTATTCAACCATTCTCCGTTGATGAGTACCAAGGTCATTTCCAGTGGTTTGCTGCTACAAATCCTGCTGTAATAAATACCCTTATATTATTATGTTCTATTTCAGTAGAATCAATTTCTAGAACTGGAAGTTCCTAGAATTGTAAAGTGTTTTGTTTTGAGCTTTTCTAATGAGGACCACTGTGATGCAATTCTTCACCATCGTGTATCATTCCCCTCGTCCACTTTCTTCACACATTAATTAAACTAATTCTGTCGTATATGTAAAGGAAGAGCTGTTCTTTTATAACCAGAATTTATGTTACTTTTTTTTTTTTTGGTGAGGAAGATCGTCCCTGAGCTAACGTCTGTTGCCATTCTTCCTCTTTTTGCTTCAGGAAGATTAGCCCTGAGCTAACATCTGTGCCCATCTTCCTCTATTTTGTACATGGGTCGTCGCCACAGCATGGCTTGATTAGCAGTGTGTAGGTCTGCACCAGGGATCTGAACCTGCAAACAGTGGGTCGCCGAAACTGAGGTGAACTTAACCATTATGCCACCAGGCCAGCCCCTGCGTTATGTTTTTATCTTAAGAAAATTTCCTTTCTTAAAAATTTGACCCATGCCTATTCATTGTCCAACAGACGATAAAGCAGGTGCTGAATTGCTAGTTAAATAAATTTGCAGACATTTTTTCTTCCTGAGATGAAGGTGTCTAACTGGATATGTCTTCAACATTCCAGTCCTTTCCCCTGAAACAGTGTTTGAACTGGTAGGGGTGGAGCTGTGGAGAGAGGGGCTGGGAAGGGCCAAGGAAGCTGAGAGTGAGTCAGTGTTCAGAGCGTGAGGAACAGTCCCAGCAGAGAAGAGAGAGAGTCAGACAGTAGGCAAAGGTAGCTGTGGACTTGGAAACTACAGAAAAGACTTTACCAGGAACGCCACCACAGTTTGACGGGCCGAGAGGTGTCTGAAGCTCGTAGAACTGACTTCCCATAACTGCAATGCTAGCAAATCTCTTTTTGCTTGTTCTCTTGTTTTATTGAGATATAATTGACATATAGTATTTTGTAAGTTTAAGGTGTACAATGTGTTGATTTGATAAATTTATATATTGCAAAATGCTTACCACTGTACTGTTAGTCAACACCTCTATAATATCACATAATTATCATTTCTTTTTTGTGGTAAGAACATTTAAGATCTAGTCTCTTAGCAACTTTGAAGGATGTAATACAGTATTGTATTATATCTTATTTCAGCTTTTGTGAGCATGACTGTGTCTCAGGAACAAGATGTGCCTGAGCATGTAAGTTAATATTTGTCAGTCCCTTAAACAGGATGGCAAAGGAAAGGGAGGAAAAAGCAGAGACTGTTCTGGCCAAACAGTGCACATTTTCTGCCAGACTCCAGGCAGATCCTTCAAGATGTGGGGTGGAGCTTTTAGGGGAAAATTTTGTTTTGATGCAAATGGATCACTATATTTGCTCCAACCGTTGGGGTGAAACCAGGACAAATGGCAATCCTGTTTTCCTGTTTATAAAATATCTCACTTCCTTAGATTCTGTTTGAGTTTTATGGCTATCTATAGAAGTGGAAATTGAGCTGAAGCCAAACAGGACTGGCCCTATTTCCCGTGGGCCCCTGCACCACCGAGTGGGATCTGGGGGCAGGCATAAGCCTGCCATACCAAGCAAAGCACTTGGCAACGCTATCATAAAACCTGACAAAACACCCAGAGGCCTTGGGGTCAGGAAGCAGCTATCATGTGGCCTTTCGTTTGGGTACAAAAAGTGCCTAGAGCGCTGCTCCAGTTCTTATTTTAATTATTTCTAATTCTCAGAGGTTCTTCACTATTGGTGATGACGCTATTGTTAAGGAGCCACATGTTTCTGTGTGGATCATATAAGTGACTCCTTTATCAATGTTTGTATCGACACATTAATATATATTTATTGACTCCTACCATACACCAAGCACCATTTTGGGTGTTGTGGAGGATTCAAAGGGTGACAAAATGATATTTATTTTTCAAAGTTTTTGTTCTTTTCTCTCTTTCCCTCTTCTCTCTTCTTTCTCTCTCTCTCTTTTACTTTTTTGTTAACACAGGAAATTCTCCAAGAATTAAAAGCCTCTATAATTATGCATTTCTCTCTCTGATGAGCTGAAAACAAGCAAAGATTCTTTATTCCTTTTTATTTTCTATTTCTATTTATTTCTATTTCTATTTATTCTTTTATTTTCTATTTACTATTCTTGCAATTTTTTGTAATCTTATGTATTATTATGTGATATTCTGGAATGCTTTAATTTGCTACTGAATTTATTTTTATTCTTTAGCTATAGAGTAAGCCCATTTTATATATATGTGCTGGTCAATATGCACCAATATTAGCTTTTCAAGATAGTAAATAGGGCTGGCCCCGTGGCTTAGCAGTTAAGTGCGTGCACTCCGCTACTGGCGGCCCGGGTTTGGATCCTGGGCGCGCACCGACGCACCACTTCTCCGGCCATGCTGAGGCCGCATCCCACATACAACAACTAGAAGGATGTGCAATTATGACATACAACTATCTACTGGGGCTTTGGGGCAAAAAAAGGAGGAGGATTGGCAATAGATGTTAGCTCAGAGCCGGTCTTCCTCTTCAAAAAGAGGAGGATTAGCATGGATGTTAGCTCAGGGCTGATCTTCCTCACAATAAAATAAAAATGAAAAAGATAGTAAATAATTTGGTTAAAGATTGTATGTGTGTGTATGTGTGTGTTAGAACATTTCTAAGAAATCATTCAGAAAACACTGTCATAGTACAAGTGGTGATAAAGAAAGCTCTTTGAGACCATTTTTAGGGAAAGTATCCTACTCTGAAGAGAGAGATGGATTCGTTACATAGGCTGTTCCTCAACTCTGCCCTCTTTATCTACAAACTCATTTACATGCACACAATTCATCTCTCTTCTTCCTTTTAGTCTTAGAGAATAAAATGATTCTTTCCCTTCCCATTGGTACATTGAGTCAATTCCCTTTTCCTGTTTTTATGATTTCCTCTATCAATTGTCTTCTCTATCCTAGACCTTCAGCCTCATTTCTCTAGTAGAGAAACATTATACCTTAGAAACATAAATAAATGAGTATCCCGCATCCTAAATAAAACTTCTCCCTTGATGACACGCCCTTCTTATATCAGCCTCTCTCTCCTCTTTCCTGTCATTCTTATTTCTTGAATTTGGGATCGAGTTACCTCTACTTTGTCCTGTTCACTTCTTCATAGACTGAAGTCTGGCTTTTACTGCCACCACCCCACTGAAAGGGCTCTTGAACAAAAATTCTATTTGTAATGTCCAGTGGACATTATTGGACAGATGTTTCTGTTGCATGTGAAAAGGTTCATTACTCCCCTGTCTTGAAACTTTTGACTCTAGGTTTCCATGACACCACTCAGCCACTCGATCTTTAATCAGCTTACACATCTCTGAGCGCTCTTTCTTGGCCTTTTCCATAAATTTTGCTGTCATTCTTTACTTCTCAAGTGTTGATATTCCTCAAGGTTCTGCCATCAACCCACATTTCTTCCACTTCCTGCAGTCCCTTGAGCAAATCCACCTTCAGGATGTTGACTGCCCCCAGAGGTGCTGTTACACTCTGGTAGTCCTGGCAGTATTATGTCAATAACACTCCAATCTCTCTCCCCAGCTCTAAAAGGGTCCCAGAGCCTGCTGGTCACCTCCACATGCTTGTCCTACAGGAACTTTTATTTCCACGTACTGCCTTAAATCCTTTGGAACAAGTCAGGATATCAACAAGTAACTGAAAGGAAAATGCCCAATGTCAAATTCATTCCTTCCCCCCTCAAACCTGCTCTTTCTCCCTGTAATTACTGACTCAGTCAGGAGCACACCATTTACCCAATCACCCAAAATGGAAAGGGGGGCTTGAGGGCTCATGCTGGAGTCTTTCTTTTCCCTTGATTCTCACATCCAAATAATCACCAAGTGCTACGCACTTTACCTCCTAAATAATCTTGAATCGGTTTCTTCATCCTCATGACTACTTACACTTCTTTAATGCAAGCCCTAGATTATTGCAATGGTCTCCCAGCCTCTAGGACTATGTGCTCAAACCCATCCTCTCACAGTGTACAGAAGAATGCATCCAAATTCAATTCTGATCACATCAATTCCCTAACAAAACTTGCCAGTGATTCCACATCGTTTGCTCTGTTTCTTTGTTATAATCTTCCATGACCATCTACCTCATGCTTTGCTCTCTTGAAATAACTGAATTCTTTGTAATTCCGCTCATGTGCTATACTGTTTATCCTGCTGGTGTCTTTGCTTAGGCTGACCCCTCTGCTTGGAATGTTCCTATCCCCTTCACCCGGTTAACTCCTATTAATGCTTTAAGACTGTTCTTGAGTATAACCTCTTTCAAGAAGACTTCCTTGATCTCTACCCATACCTCTTGTTGCACTGGGTAATCTCTCTACTTCCACAGTAGCCTCTATATGTCTTCACTCAATTTGTCATTCTATGTTGTAATTATCTGATTATGTCTGTTGTTAAAAGCACTATACAAATTGGTTTTTATCCCTAGCACTTAATTCAGTGCCTATCATACAACAGACACAAGATAACTAATTTTGTTAGGTTAGGGCTTAACTTGAGTCTTAAATTGTGAGCAGGATTTGGATAATTGCAACAAAGAAGGGAATCCAATGGAAATAGGACTTTGAACTAAGATTCAGATGCAAAAAAAGACCTAAGAAGATTTCCGGAGTCAGTAAGGATCTTGTACTCACTGGAGTGTAAAGCTCTTGTGTATGTAGGGTTGGGGGAGGGCATCTATCAGCAGGCTGGACACACAGATTGGGGAAAACATGGAAGTGCTGGAGCATACACATTTTAGACATTGTAGACAACACAGAGGCATTGTTTTTTGAGTGAGGAAATAACATGATAAGAATGGTGTGTTAGAAGCTACTTTTAGCAATAATGGGTTAATTGATTAGAGGTGGGAGCAGGATGAATAATTATAAAATTATAATAGTTCAGGAATGAAATGATAATGATCATGAGCTAGAAAAATGGCAGTGGGAATAGCAGGGAAGGAGTATACAAAAACTTTCCAAAAAATCACTATGGTAGCTAAACGGGGGGTCCAAGGAGAGCATTGTGAGGTCCAGAATAATCTTCACTTTGCTCAACACTGTGTGCTCACTGCTTAGCACTGAGCTCGGCATACAGTAGGGGGTGAATAAATGTTTTTTAAGTAAAAGAATTAGTGGATGAGTGATGATATAACCCTTTCACGTTCATATCTTCCTTGAGAAACTAGCATGGAATGTTTTTTTGTTTTCTGTTTCTTTTTTGCTTTGTTTTGTTTTTCGTGCCTTTACCAGCACCAGGGCAAATGGTCTGAGGAGTGGATTTAGAATAATTATGGAATGATGTGACTTTGTTGTAGTTTAGGTCACTTTCATTCTCTCCCAGTTGCTTCCCCAGAGTCCCAGGCCTTAGTACAATTAATGCTACTGTTTTGAAATCAGCTTTAGAACTTTGATCTCAGGCTCTAAATATGACCTTGTTGTAAACAAGCAAAACTAATAATAACCATATCACCTGCTCATCTAAAGGGTTTCATGTGTGTTTAATTAATAATTGAGAACAAATGTCACCACCACTGCCTCAGTCTAGACAGGGGACAATTATATTATCTACTTATTTTTTCTGCTTGAGGGATATATAAAGCATTCAGAGAAGGTTATTAAGGATTCATATAATTAAACTTGTATTTTTTGCACATTAATGACAATTTATATTTGAAAACAATTAACATGAGTTACTGGTGTGTTCAAAGAATCAATTTCAAAGAAAAATCTTTATAATGTACAAAGATATATGTTCAGGGCTATTAGCTGTAACACTGTTAATAGTGAAAGTCTGGAAGTTACTTAAATATCCATCATTAATTTATGGTACACATTCTAGGCAGAATCTTAAACAATGGTTTTAAAAAGAGAGTGAAGCTATATGTACTGATGTAGAAAAATATTCAAGATACATTGTTAAGTGGAAAATTTGCAGAATTATGGAGCAGAATATTTAGTAGGAAAGCAATTCATGTGAACAACAAATACAGATTATGTGACTATATGTGCATATACACACACACACACGTTATTCTGCTAGTGACACTAAAATTACCCGGAAGGATTCCTAAGAAAATGTTAATAGTAGTTAATTCTGGGATTGTTTTAAGCATTTTAAAACATTTTTACAATACGTTAATTGACTGACAACAATGGATAAGTTACTTCTGTGTTTTCCAACTTCTGCTGGGGTTTCTCCTCACAATTTAACTTCTAAAAATTAATATTAAAAACAACATACGAGAAGCACCTTTTTCTCCAGGTTAAAAAGTAGTCATTCAAATGAAGACATTATAGAGATGAACCCAGATTTACATCACTTTGATGTCAGTTTCAATGTCAAGTAATTAGAAGTAGGAAAGTAAAATCGCACACTTCCACTATCTATTCTCAGGCATGATATTCAAAGTAGTCAACAACCTGCAGGATACTGACCAATCAGAAGGGCACAGGTGTTAGTCATGGAGGCTGGACGCATTAGTTACTGGATCATGGGAAAATCTGGGGTGCTTGGAAGCTCCTAGGAGACCACGCTACAAATCTTGGGCAGCATATTGGAAGTTTAGAGGCAATTATTTACCAACTAGTGTGTACCTTTTGTTTCATTTGAACAATTATCACAGCTCTGACAGCCTGCCTATTCTTGAACTGCATTGGCTTCAAGGTCTTTCCCTGAGCAAACCCTATACTGTAATTACACACTTTCGTAGCTTTACACATCCTGTTTCCTTTCCTTCCAATTCCATAGCCATCCTCCATTCTCCACTTTTAAGTCTATGCTTAGTGATTCTCCTCTTGAAGGGTCTTATCCTTCAAATTCTAGCTCAAATGTCACCCTCTCTGTGAAGCCCTCCACGGTTGCTCTTCTTCCTTCCCAGGAATGACTGGAGAGGTACCACTCCCTCTGGCTGTGAGTTCCTAAAGAGCTCTGTTTATTCCATTCTTGCATCTCTTCTACCCCATTGTACACTGCTACAATTAGGCTGGCTTCATGTGAGCGTGGATGTGTCTCATTAATGTTGCATTCTTGGCCACTAACCTAGTGCCAAGGACATAACGAGTGCATTTATTACATCAATAAATTAATAGAAGAAGTAGGAGACATGGTAGTAATTGCTACCTTCTTTATGCTAGATTCTAGCACATTACATGTATCAACTTGTTAATCTTCACTACATGCCAATGTGCCACAATTTTCACCATTTATCAATGGATAAACTGAGGCACCAAGAGAGCCAGAGACCTGTTCAGAGTTCACAGTCATAATGGCAGAGGCAAGATTGGACCCAGGCAGTGTGGCAGACATTGTAAGTGATGGAGCCTGTAACTAAACATAAACCCAGCCAATTACTCAGACAACTTCATGGGATTTTGATAAGCAGGCAGCTCTCAGGTCCTAGAAATCTTGTCAAATGACAGAAATTTGTGGTCACAAAGTGATGTCCCAGTCTATGATGGGCAGTTCTATGCTGGGTATTAAATGTACCTAGTCCTGGACAAGTCACATGTAATCAGGGGTCCAGTGGCAAGCAAGAACATTGGCTTTTAGGAATAAGCTAACTCAGAAGGAAGTATGTTGGTAGAGTACACAGACCAGAGTGAAATGAGATTTTAGTTCCCTAAGAGCTAAAATGTTGCTAAGAAGAGAATCTCAGAATGTGTGTTTGCATGTGTACATGTGTGTGTACATGAATATGCATGGATACATGAGTGTGTGTTAAAATAATAATAAATGCAATTAACCCTTATATAGCCCCATAATGAGAACTTTACACATACAAATGCATTTAGTCAAACAACAGCCATAGGAAGTAGGTACTATTACTATCTCCCTTCTATAGATGAAGAAATTTGGAACCCAGAGAAGTAAGTAACTTGCCCAAGGTTACAGACGTAGGGAGAGACAGAGCCAAGATCTCAACCTAGCAACCAAATTTTGTAGGCCAGCTGCTTAACTGCCACGCTGGTCTCTACTTTTAGGATCACAGCTGACAATTGCTGAGTAGTTATTATGTACCAGACACAGTCTAACCTGTATTAATAGTTAAAATGTATTGCGCAGTACCGGGCATAAAGGAAGCACTCAATAAATGTTAACACCCTGCGGCACAGGTACTACTTTTATCCATAGTTACAGAGAAAGCTGAAGCCCAGAGAAGCTAAATAATTTAATCCAGTTTACAATAAATTACATAGCTAGGAAGTGATGGAGCTACAATTTAAATCCCAACATCTGGCTACTTTTAAACATTTAAGCATTACTCTCTAATGCTTCAATAGTAGGGAAAAATTTCAGGGTTCAAGATGGAAGCCCAGCATCTTAAGTCTGAAAAATAAACTGAGCACAAGGCAGGGGACAGCCTATATCAGGCTGACTGGATGGATGCCCATGGGTCTCCCAGCATAGCATGACCTTCTTGACCATCCTGAGACGCACAATCAGGTCATCAGTCTTTTTTTTTTTCCTATAAATTTATAATGATATATTTTAACCACTCAGAAAATTTTAGAAAATAATGTGTTGATAATCAATGACCTTACCTCCGTGTTAAATAAGTTTTACATATGTATATTATAATAATTTAGATTCTATATCTATACTGGTATGTAGATATTTATATATGCCTCATCTCAGTGAAGTCCCCAGGATATTCACCCACATTACCATTCCTCACCTCAGGATAGCAACCCCCTCCTCATTTGGTGTTTATAATTACCAGGAATTTCTTTATATATTTACTATTCGTGGGTGTATTCATAAGCAAAATGTAGTATTGCTTTTCAGGTTTTCAAAATACTATTCTGCATTGGACGTTTGCTCAGCACCTAAACCATGAGATAGAATACATACTCAAAATTTTTTGAGTGGGGGCTAGCACCATGGCATAGCAGTTAAGTGCGCATGCTCTGCTGCTGGTGGCCCAGGGTTCGGATCCTGGGTGCGCACCGATGCACCGCTTATTAGGCTGTGCTGTGGCGGTGTCCCACATAAAGTGGAGGAAGATCGGCACAGATGTTAGCTCAGGACCAGTCTTCCTCAGCAAAAAGAGGAGGATTGGCACGGATGTTAGCTCAGGGCTGATCTCCCTCACAATAAAAAAAAATTTTTTTTGAATGGATAATGAATGGATGTTTTTAGAGATTAATTCATGGTGGATACAAGGAATTCTAATGTCTTCCATTTAACTGTTGTACAATGTTCCATTTTAAATATGCCACAATTTATTTATCTAATAAACTCATATTAACTGTAAATAACAATAATTTAAAAATTATTTCTGATTCTTATATTGTGTTTCTTTTTCTTCACTTAATGCCCTAAATGTTCCTTTACTCACTACTGAATAGGAACAGAAATAGTGGACCTCTTGATCTTGTTTCTGACTTTAGAGGAAACGGCTTCTAATATTTTACATGTAATTTTGTCATTTTCTGTACAATGCTGGTATGTATCATTATTAGGTTAAAAACTTTCTCATCTCTTACAGTTCAGTTATAGTTTTCATCACAAAGGGATGCTGAATATTATCAAATGCAAATGTTCTGTATCCATTGAGGTGATTTTACATAATTTTTTCCTTTAATCTGTCAATGTGATGAATTGCTTTAGAACTTTTTCTAGTATTAAACTATCCTTCCATTCTTGAAGCAAACCTTACATAGTTGTTATGAGTTAATTAATTAATATTTTTTAAAAATATTACTGGATTCAGAGAGCTTACATTTTACCTAGGACTTTTGAGCTAGTATAAGTCAGAAAAGTCTGTAATTTTTCTTTCTTTTACTCTGTTAATCTGATTTTAGAATCTAGGTTATACTAGCTTTATAAATAAGTTACTAGGTGTACTAATTGGCATACAGGACAAGATGTTCTGAAAATAAAGTCCAAAAATACAGTGACATAAAGAATATACAGGCAGTGAGCAGGCTTCTGGGCTTCACAAGGTCATCCAAGGACCAAAGTTCTTTCTTTTCTTTTGTTGCTTACTCATTTCCTAAGCTTTTGTCGTCATCTGAAAGGTGAAAGATGACTCACTCCCACCAGGCCTGGACATTGCAGCTCAGGGGGATGGGGAAAAAGAGGAAACTGATGGCAGATTACGCATCCTGAAAGGCTGTGACCTGGAAGTTGCACACAACTTTTTCATTCAGATCTCGTAGACCACAATTTATTCCTATAGCCAGGCAAACTGCAGGGGTTACTGAAAAATGTGATCTCTCAGTGAATCTCCATAGTCAGCTAACATGTGAAGAGGAGAATGGATATGGGGATAATTAACAGGCTCTTCCAAAAGGAATAGTCAGCATAAGATTGGAATTATCTGTTCTTCAAATATGTGTGTGAATGCACTTCTAAAACTTTCTTTCTAGAGGGTAAATATTTATTTATCTAATTACTTTAAAGAAAAAGTTGGCATTGCTCAGATAATCTATTTCTTTCTATATTAATTTTAGGGTATATTCTTCTAGAAAATTGTCCATCTTCTCTAAGTGTTCAAATTTATTGGCATAAAATTGTGTATAGAATTAATTTAAGATTTTTAAAAATATTGCCATATTTTTAGATACTCCCTTTTTTTTTCTAGTATTTTTCAGTACTGTTGTCTCTTTTCTTACATGATTAGCCTTGCCAGAGATTTGTTAATTTTATTAATGTATTAAAAAAACAGATTACGATTTTGTCTGTCCTATCATGTATTTTCTTCCTATTTCATTGTCTCTATTTTGTTCCTTTACTTTCTACATTACTAATTTCTATTCTTTATCATATATTCATTTCTACTATCTTTTGGCTTACTCTATTTTTTATAACTTCTTGAACTGATGTTTACTTTGTTAGTTTTCAAATTTCTTTCAAGTAATTGCAAAAAATTGTCACAATTTTCTTCAAAGAACCAGTTTGACTTCATGTTGCAAATTTTAATATGCAATATTTTCTTTACAACTAGTTCTACATATTTTCTAAGTTCATCATAATTTATTATTTGACCTATGAGTTATTTAGAAGTTTTAAACTCTCAAAATGTGTCTTAAATTTTTCTTATTTATTTAAAAATATAATTGTATTGTAATCAGACAATATGGTAGCATCTCAAATTTACTTTCTTCTGTTTGGTGTCTGTTTTGATAATATGGAAGTGCTTAAAATGTTCTTTTTTCAATTAGGAGAGTCTCAGTTTCTAAGAGACCTTCTAATTGTTTTCTTTCATAGCATATATGTTAACTCTGATAAAAGTTATAAACTTTTTAGTACTAATACATTACCAAAACGCTTTCCAAACAGCCATTTCCAACAGTCTATTCTTTGACAGAAACAATGCTGTTCTCTTGCATGGCCAAATGTGGGTGCACTGACAGGTAAAACTATTTTTTTCTAAAATGTTCTATGGATTTAGTTCCATTTGCTGAAAGAACCTCAAGAAAGTTATTTCCTGAGAATTTCCACTGTGGCTAAGGCAAAGAAGAAGAGGCTTTGATGATGATGGGAACCATGGAAGGTTTTGAAGAAGGGAAACGATGTGATCAGGTCTGTGTTTATCAGAGATTATTCTGGCAGAGCTGTGAAGGATGGGTTGGAAGTGGTTAAAAAAAAGGTAGGAAAACCAGTTAAGAGGCTAATGCAGCTGCCAAGGATGTGAACTGGGTGAGTGAGAGGTGTGTTGAGTCCAACAACGCTGATTCCTCAGTGGGCACTGAGGCTACCTGCAAAGTAGGGGCACCAAAAGATATTTTTGGAATAATTTGACATTATCGAGTTTAAAAAAGAGATTAAAGTTGTCTTTATGGGAAAAATTCAAATTTTTTGGCTGGTTCAAATCTTAGCGCCCCACCCCCCGCCATGCCTGGCTGTATGATGTTGGACATACTACTCAACCTCTCTCTTTGCCTTAGTGTTTTACATATCAAAATTAAGTCCAATAAAAATACCCACTTCATAGTAAAACTGGGATAATGTATGTAAAGTGCTTATACAGAACTTGTCAAAAAATGTTCACTCATGTTATGTATTATTATTATTTGTATAACTCATTAACGTCTCCTATTTTTAAATGCATACCTAGAACTTCATTTGGATCACTGGAATTGAACAAACTTCAATGATGTTTGCATACATTCTAAAAATAAAATAGAATCAGCAAGAGGTGTGTTTGACCATTCTGCTAATGAGTCTCCATGTTCCTCAAGAAAAGTGAAAATCAACATGCATATTGCAATACATGTTGTGGAGAAAAAAATTCGCTTGTTTCCCCACTTATTTTTGTGAGATGCCAGTCAGAGTCTCATTTAGAATGGAAAGCTGAAGTTCAGAAGTGTGAAAAACCACGGTTGCTTCGCAGCTCAAATTCAATTGAAGAGAGTTCTATGCGAGACAGGCATCATCATCATCTCACAAAGTTTTATTCAATGAATATTTGTTGAATAACTACTACGTGCCTGGTACTGTGCGATTTGAGTCCTTTGTGGGTTGGTTGGTCAAGCTCTTTTCTGTAAAATGAACTGTAACCATAAAACTCACAAATGCATGCTTCTTGTAACAAAAATGACTAGGAGACTGTGAGCAGTACCTCTTTGAACAACTGGCTGATCCATAACAGCCTACAAAATCCTAAAGTCTTTCCAAGCTAAAAATTAAAACAAGTTTAAATGCCATTAAGCAGTCAAACAAAAAACCTCCTCTTTTTTCAATGTTTGCCATTGCATTTTCACCGTTATCTTCTGTTTCATAGATGAGTCAGTTATGAACAACGATGCACGTGAAGGTATTTTGTAAATATGCTTCAGATGTTGGGCAGGGCTATTTGTCTCTATGACCAGCTCTAACTCCTAGGTGCTGGATCTTACTGGACATCACACTTAGAAGTCCTTCTGTCACCTCAACCTCTAAAATCCCCAAACTAAACTTTTTCCCCCTGAAATCTGTTCTATTCATCTGTTCCTTATCTCAGTTGGTGGCACCAGTACATTAAGTTGCCTAGGCAACAGATTTCATCACTGATCAGGACCTTTGGATGCCCCAAGCGCAGAGAAGATAATGGTGCAGCCACATGCCCACTAAATACACGTTAAAAAAAAAATTCATAGAGTAAGTATAAAGAAGTCCAATAAAATTTGGATTTTTCCCATAAGGACAACTTTAATCTCTCTATTTTTAAACTCTATAATGTCAAATTATTCGAAAAATATTTTTGGTGCCTCTACTTTGTAGGTAGCCTCAGTGCCCACTGAGTAATCAGTGTTGTTGGACTCAACACATCACCCGCTCCTCCAATTCATATCCTTGGCAGCTGCATTAGCCTCTTAACTGATTTTTCTGTCTTTTTCTTTGTTACTTCCAATCCATGTCTCACAGTGCTGCCAGAATAATCTCTGGTAAACACAGAGCTGATCACGTCATTTCTCTTCTTCAGCACCTTCCGTGGGCCCCATCATCACCAAAGATAAACTCTTAATTTCTTAGCAGGACACCAAAGGCCCTTCCTAAATTGGCAACAACACACCTTTCTTGGATCATTTCCAGATCCTTCCATCCTGCCCCTCCTTCACTCCCAGATCTCTAGCCAGAGCACTCACCATTTATGCCATGTAATTTCATATCTCCTTACCTTAACTCCTGTTGCATTCTCTGCCTTCTCCCCTTTCCTTTATATTATGTCTTGTCATTTCAATAATTTGCTAAAATTACTTTTTGTCTTTCAATGCCTTACTCAAATGACTCTGCTGTAGCCATTTCTAGCCACCCTCACATTCATTGCAGAAATAATGACTCCTTCTTTGAATTACTATGTAAGTTGGTTTGTAAACACATAAAGCACTTACTACATTGTTTTATGGTTAGACTTCATTTTCTTGCTAGATCTGAGTCTTTTTGAGAAGAACCATGTCTTACTTCTACCCTCCCCCTTTCCAATTCTCATGGAACATAGCTGCCCATGGAATTGAATTAAGCCTGTTTTCTATGTGGTGCTATTGGCCTCTGGACAGGAAGGGAACTCTAAGCACCACTCCCTTCCCATCAGAGCCTCTTTTCTTCTACTCCCTTTCTTGCCTCTCCCAACTCCCATCCTCTGTTCAGGGAGAAGGTGGAGCTAATTTGATTGGTCAGAGGGAAACACTGATGGAGTCCAATGTACCAGTTTCCTAGTTGATGGAGACACTGCAGCAATGCCCTCCAATCCCTCCTTCACTTAAAAGCACCAGCTCTGGTTCTGGTGGGCAGCTGCAGCTAAGATGGAGAGAGGTGGATCCAGAGACTCTTCTTGAGCCATGAGTCTGAGCCAAGTGCTCAGCCCAGCTGTCCAGAAAGCTTTGTGACAGGACATTGGGGGCCAGCTGACAAGAATTAAAGCACATTTAAATTTAGAATTTGTCCTCACCTCTGGGTACATGGTTTCTTGGGAGTTTCATGTGGAAAAAGAGGTGGGGGCCAGAAGTAGAAGTTGGAAATGCTAGGTCTCCTGATTCTAGTATCTTCTATGACCGTCAAAACTAACCCTGATTCCTAACAGCAAAGTAGAGTAATCATATTTTGCAGATTGGGATTAGCACATTTAAAAATTCCTCTATTCTCTGACTTACCTTGGCTGGTTCAATTGGTTCAATCCTTAAGCCTCCTTACTATGGAACCTTTCAGTGTGGAGTGATTGGATGGGACATCAATTGAGTTGGGGTTGATAATAATAAAATCATGTTCTTTAATATCTTTTTGTTACTTGTTTTCTTGGAATTTTGGGGGTAATTTTAAAGCAATTGCATGCTCTTTTGTTTTTTTTGTTTTTGCTGGTGCTTATGGAGGTTGTTTCTTAGCAATATTTCAAATCTTCTAACATCTGTCGACTCTTACTTTCACTCCAAGCTCATGAGGGTAGAGAGCTGTGGTTCTTACCTAAGTCAAGTCTAACATAGGTGATTATTCTTTCCCTATCTCCTCATTTATAGGTTGAAGTTATAGTCTCTGTTCAACATTCTATGTGATGCTTGATCTGATCTCAAATTCATCAACATTTCAAGCAAGGTGCTACCTAATGTTAGCAGGTATACATGAAGGAAAAGCAGGTCATTCACTTCAAAGCTGAAGCTATAGGCTATTCATGTACTGCACCGAATCACAATCCCTTTTCATGTTTCAAGTTAAAAATTTTAAGCAGCCACACATTCGTCGTTGTAATTGATACTACAATGCTGCCGCCCCTTGGCTCTTTCATCCTCAAATATATATAAATATTCCCCTTAGCTCACACATTTCTATTTCTTTCATTGATACCCAGTGTTCATGAACTGGGCGTGCAGTGTCTGGTAATGAAAGACTACAGACCGCAATGAATAGTTCCTGGGCTTCTTTTTTACAATGTGGAACAAGAGCATTTGTTGTTGTTGCATTATAGTATTTCTGAATAAAGTCTCTGTTCCCACTGTAACCAAATCAAATGAGCTTGTGCTGGATTTCATCCATCTGAATTGTGGTTAATGCAGTCCTCAGCTATGGCATTAGTTATGGCCTACCCAGGACTGCTGAAGAGTCAGCTTTGTGATTTACCTGACTCAGTATGTGATCAAGCATCTCCATTATTGGAATGAAATGAAATCTTTCAAGATCATGGTCATGCAATAGAGGAAACAATTTTACCTCAGCACTAAAGCTCAAACGCTACACTAATCTACCGTAATTCTGTTATTGCATTTGGAAGCAATTCCTTCTATTCACTCAGAGATAACTGTTACAATACAATAGGCTGCCTCCTGCCTTTTCCCCTCAGTGAGCAAAATATGCTGTTCATTGCAGAGAAACCTAGCAGTAGTGGGCTGTAGTGTTTGTTTCTATGTGAATCAATGTGCGCTTAAAGACCATCAGGAGGCTTGGTTGTATTACGAGGTTACAGGAGAACACGTACTTGGGGTATAGCACACTCGAGCAAAATATGCATGGGGAGGAGATTACTATCTTCCAAAGATTTTTAGTGAGACATCTAATAAAAGATTCTTTGACTCCAGTAGTTCCACCAGCGCAACTCTGGCTCAAGAACTGAGGTGCCTGGATGGTTTCAGTATCATTATGCAAAGGAGATTATTTGGTAAACAAACATTACACGTTTGCTCTCTATGTACCAGTATGGATTGGACTCATCGATTGCTCCTTTTGTGTCTTAAGTTTAAACCTTGCTTGCAGATTTAAATCAATCACTAGGTAGAAGAACTTTGATTTTATTTAAGAAAATATGTCTTTACCTTCTTAACCTGCATTTTTGGCGTTAACATTTTTACATCAGAAAATGCTCCCTTCCCTGTCTGTCTATAAACTATCACATAATGATTTCATATCCTTCCTGTCCACCTAGAGTGAGGGAAGATAGAAATTTAATAAGTAACAAATATGAGATATACATTAATTGAACAGTACTACTATTTTTCTATTATCATCACATTTTTCTAATTTTCTGTGTTATCAATCTTCTCTGACAACTGCATTATGGGAACACTTCTTTTAAAACATAATTTTGGCCTTTTTGACCTTTACTCTAATAAAACAAAGCAGATCATCTAGAAATGACAGGTTATTTTACAGTTGGCATCATTGGGTCTGTTAGTTAAAATCCCTGTTAAATGTTAAGCATTAGGCTGGGAATGTGATTCTCATCACTGTATGGTGTCAACTTTCACACAAACAAGCTAAAATAAACATGAATGATGTAAAGCTTATAACTAGAGAAGTCAGCAGTGTCTGGGAAATGTATAAGAGGAGGAGTTGAGTATCCACAGCCAGGAGAATTCAAGGAATGAAAATCCCAGGCTAATCACCCCAGACATCTTTGCTTGATTTGATTAAAACACATGTTTTAAATGATGGGATGTGTAGATTTAAAAATAGTAGCAAGTCAAAGTGCAACTCAATCCTTCTCTAAATTGGGGAAATGAGGTCATAGTGATTATTCAAAGAAGAGAGCCATTAAAGGGCATTACCAAACCTACTTTTTCCATCTCTATCTCTGTCTTTGCTGAGTCTGATGGTACATGATATCTAGAGGGTTTTTTTCCCCAGTTTTATTGAGATATAATTGATATACAGCACTGTATAAGTTTAAGGTGTACAATATAATGATTTGACTTACATATATTGTGAAATGATTATGACAATAAGCTTAATTAACATCCATCATCTCATATAGATACAAAAAAAAAAAGAAACATGTTTTTTTCTTGTAACGAGAACTCTTAGGATTTACTCTCTTAACACCTTTCAAATACACCATACAGCAGTGTTAACTATAGTCAACATGTTGTACATTACATCCCTAGTACTTATTTATTTTATAACTGGAAATTGGTACCTTTTGACCACTTTCATGATAGCTGTTTCTGAAGTGAAATGACATTATTGTATCTAATACTACAAAAAGGGAGGGGATTTTGCATATACATTTACAGTAAAAAGGGTAGTACATTTATTTTGTATGCAACGTGAAACCAAAGAATATTACTGACTTTTGGAAGCTTTTCTTACTGGATAAAATCCACCAGATTTCTTTCCTGTCTGTATAAGAATATCTCAAATCTTTAGATTTTGCTGCAAAGCTTTAGATTAAGAAGTGCTGAGTGACATCCATGTGCTAAAAGCTGTGCTATATTAACATTCAAGGAAAGTACAAAGGGATAAGCCTTGAAATTTAAGTGTTAAAAATATTCTTTCCATGTATCCTTCTCCTATGTTACTGACACATAAGCAGATACATTTCCCACCCTCTAGTAGGAATGGCTGTTTCCTTGTATATATCTTTTTACTATATAATTCTTCCCTTTTCTTTTCAGCTACAGTTCTGAATATGCCACCCAGGAGAGGCAGAAGAGGTTCGCATTCCAAAGCCATGAGCATGAAAGTGGATACTTGCAGGTTTAGTGTTGTGCCACAAGCCAGCAAAGAGTGTAACATGTCACTCAGGCATCTGTACTTCTAAACTCCTGACAGTCTTCCTTTTGAACTTTTTTTGTGCAAATGCAAGCAGGGAGGGGAGACAGACTCTCCTCTTTAGGAATATCATTACCAAATTTGGCTCGATTTCCTGCCTCCTCCACTCCACCCCACCCTAACTTATTAGTTAGGAAAGTTGAAATTTTTAAGTAAAGCTTGAATACTCGGGGAGACAAGTTCAGAGGGTTCCTTTTCGTAACTTCGTAACTTCTCAGCTAGAGCTGATATTAGGTATCCCTGACTACTGTCGGCCTTAGAAGATCTGTCATCATCCTCATCTCCTGGATGAAACACCAGGGGCTGGACCTTTGAAAGCCTCATTGCTTTATGTTCTCAACATTTGGACTGCTTCTCACACATAGTTGTCAGTATTGAGTTCATGCTCCAAAAACCATATATTCTAAAAGATTGCTCACTAACATCAAGACCCAAAGCAATGAACAATATAAAAAAATGTTGCTGTTCCTATCTTTACAAATATCACTTAAATACGTCTCTCGTATGTAAATAGAGCTTCCCTAGCAAAACTTTTTTGGGGAACCATCTGCAATAACATGGAAATGTTCATCTGGGATCATACGTTGATCCCTTTTTCCTTTCCTCTGATATCTTTGGCATCCATATCCAAGGTAACACTGGGAGGCGTTTGCCTGCTCCATGCATACATACTTTCTTCATTCAGGTTATTAAACACATGACAACTACAAAGCTTTTGACCACAATAATAAAGACACTGATGTGTTGGGAAGGTTATTTTGGATAGTGCTGAAAATATTTGTGATGACACGACTATTTTAGGCACCAAATGTGTAGGTTAGGGGAGAGGTTCTAAATTTAAAATTCTTGATGAAATGTCCAGGGCACAGGCAAAGTAAGAAAAAGAATAACACGATTGGTTTCTTCCTTCCAGTTTTGGATGAAGGTGACAGAGGAATCTGGTCTTCAACTCTCGGAGAACAGAGATATTCTAGTTTGCTGATTTTTTGATAATTTTTTCTTAATTAAGTCAGGTCTGAAGAAGTAAACGTGTTACCTGTGTATGTTAGCAGACATTCAGCCCCCATGACCTGACTCAGTCCATGTGTCCGTATCTTGTGGCATTCACCGTCCTGATAAACAGCATTCTCATATGAAAGGGCAGTGAGAGGAAAAGCTAAAACTTCCCTGGTAGTTTCCAGAAGAAGCATGTTTTTCTCTTCTTCTAGTATAATACTTAATAGGTACTAAGTGCCACATAGGGGCAGATCCAGATTTTGCAGAGTCTAAAACTATGCTATTAGGGGGTGATCTCCTTAAGAAAAAGATTATAAAATGAATAATTAATGTTAATTTTTATTTTGCATAAGAAAAAGAAATCACAACAACTTATAAATTTTAAAGAGTTGACAAGTGTCACAGCACCACACAATTTAGAAAAATAGCATAATTTTTTATTAATTAACTGCCTGTCATACCTCTATAATACTTCTTCCCTCTGTATTTTGGCTGCATTCTTTGCGTGCTCCTTCATAGAACAATGTGCTAGCATTTTCTGCAGAGAGAATAGAAAGATACTTCTGTTTTGCTTCTAGCATAGTTGATTGAAATTTGTTGTTATATTACGGATAGTTGAGAAAAAAATTTTAAGGTTCAAAATCATTATGGTAACAAAATCCTTATGGAAAAACTTCTATCAATTTTCTTTCACATATGAGCTATAAGATTTGTAGGAATTTTCCACAGGTGAGCTCTGGCTCTGTACATTTAGTTTCTCCTCCATTATCCACTTCCTTCTTGGTGCCAACTATAGTAGGACACCTCCATTTTGCAATCAATCTCTGGCCCTGCGCTTGGGTCATGACACAGGGTAAATTAGGCAGTTCATAACAGAAGTATTTCTGGAAGCCATTTGTACACCAGAATGACTAGAAGTATCTTACCTAGAACTTAGTGTGACATTAAGATTCTTCTCTGGATCTCAGGCCAGTCGCAGCCTCTAGATAAAGCAGTTCCATTTATCAACTAAACTTTCTATTAGCCATATCTCCCAAATCCCTGCAGCTGCACTAGCGCCACCCAACACAAGGAAAAGAAGTCGAAGGGGGAATTGGAGTGAAAAGGACAATGGTTTTGTGTGTGTGTGTGTGTGTGTGTGTGTGTGTGTGTGTGTGAGGAAGATTAGCCCTGAGCTAACACCCATTGCCAATCCTCTTCTTTTTGCTGAGGAAGATTGGCCCTGGGCTAACGTCCGTGCCCATCTTCCTCTACTTTATATGGGACGCCACCACAGCATGGCTTGACAAGCGGTGTATCGGTCTGCCCCTGGTAACTGAGCCTGCGAACCCTGGGCCGCGGCAGCAGAGTGCACGCACTTAACTGCTGTGCCGCCGGGCCGGCCCCAAAAGGACAATGGTTTTAACCAACTACAGTGAAAATATCTCTCTTTTCAAACTTTACAAAAACTCATGAACATGGGAACAGAGTTCCCTCATAAGGCCTTGGCTGGGCCCCTGCAAGTGAGGCCTCCTCAAGGTTGATCCTTATTGCTTTGATGCAAAATACATATCTGAAGCCAAATACTTTTTTAAGATCTTTACATCAAATGTATTTTTATAAATGTATTGAGATATAACTCACATACCACAAAACTCACCATTTTGAAGTATACAATTCAGTGGATTTTAGTTTATTTACAAGGTTGTTCATCACATCTATCTAATTCCAGAACATTTTCATCATCTGAAAAAGAAACTTGTACCTGTTAGCAGTCACTCATTTTCCTCTCCCACCAGTCCCTGTCTACCACAGGATTAGTCAGGGTTCTCTAGAGAAACAGAACCAATAAAAAATATGTAGATACATAGAAAGAGATTTGTTATGAGATTGGCTCATGTAATTATGGGGACTAAGAAATCCCACCTTCCGCCATCTGTAAGCTGGAGGCCCAGGAGAGCTGGTGGTGTAGTTCCAGTCTAAATCTGAAGGTCTGAGAATTGAGGAGCCGATAGAATAAGTTCTAGACTGAGTGTGAAAGCCCAAGAACCAGGAGTGCTGATGTTGGAGAGGGCAGGAGAAGGTGGCTGTCTCTGCTTAAGTGGAAAGCAAATGCTCCCTTCCTCTACTTTTTTGTTCTATTCAGGCCCTCCATTGGTGACGGCAATCTTCTTTACTCAGTCTACTGCTTCAAGTGCTAATCTCTTCCAGAGACACCCTCACAGACACACCCAGAAATAATGATTACTAGCTATCTGGACAACCCTTAGCCCAGTCAAGTGGACATCCACAATTAACCATCACAACCACTAATCTACTTTCTATCTCTAAGTATTTATCTATTCTGGACGTTTCATATGGATGGAAACATAATATATGGTCTTTTGTGTCTGGCATTTTTCACTTTGCATAATGTTTTCAAGGTTCATCCATGTTGCTGCATGAATCAGCATTTCATTCCTTTTTATGGCTGAATAATATTCTATTGTATGGATATGCAATATTTTGTTTATCCACTTAGTTTATGGACATTTCTGTTTTACACTCTTTGACTATTACATATTATGCTGCTATAAACATTTATTACAAGTTTTTACATGGACTTATATTTTCAGTTTGCTTAAGTATATTCCTAGGGATGGAGTTGCTGGGTCACATGGTAACTCTCTGTTTAACTTTTTGAGGAACTGCCAGGCTGTTTTTCTAAGCAGCTGCACCATTTTCCATCCCCACCAACAGCACAGGAGGGTTTCCACGTCTCTGCATCCTCACCGACACTGCCTACTGCCTGTCGTTTTCATTACAGCCATCCTGTTAGGTATGAGGTGGCATTTCCTCATGATTTTGATTTGTATTTCCTTAATGATTAATGATATTGAGCGTCTTTTCATGCACTTATTGGCCTTTTGTATATTCTCTTAGAAAAATGTCTATTCAAATCTTTTGCCCATTTTTAATGGGATTGTTGGTCATTTATTATTGAATTGCAATAGTTTTTTATATAGTTTGGATACTCATACCAGATATATGATTTGCAAATATCGTTTCCTATATGGGAATTGTCTTTTCACTTTCTTAAAAGTGTATAAGTCTTGCATTTCTTTATTAAATTTATTCCTAAGCATTTTATTCCTTTTGATGCAATTGTAAATGAATTATTTTTTTAAATTTCATTTTCAGCATATAGAAATTGAGTTGGTTTTTGTATATTGATCTTGTACCTTTCAACCTTTATGAACTATTTTATTAGCTCTTTATAAGAGTTTGTGTGTGTGTGTGTGTGTGTGTGTGTGTATGAAAATTCCTTAGGATTTTTTCTATACAAGATCATGTCATCTGCAGAGAGATAATTTCCTTTTTCTTTTCCAGGCTGGTGTCCTTTCATTTCTTATTCTTGCCTAATTCCTCTGGCTAGAACTACCAGTACCATGTTGAGTAGAAGTGGTGAAGGTAGGTGCCTTTGTTCTGGTCTTCAAGGGAGAAGATTCAGTCTTTACCATGAAATATGAAGCTAGCTATGTGTTTTGGATAGATGCCCTTGATTGAGTTGAGGAAGTTCACTTTTATTCCTTGTTTGTGTGAAAGTTTTTATTATGAAAATTTGTTGGATTTTGTCAAATGCTTTTTTTGTGTCTATTGAGATGATCATGAGTTTTTGTTTTTTATTTTATTAATATGGCATATTACATTATTTGATTTTCATGTGTTGAACCAACCTTGTATGTCTGGGATAAACACCACTTGGTTGTGATGTAGAATCCTTCTTATATATCATGGGATTCAATGTGCTAATATTTTGTTGAGAATTTTTTACATCTATATTTATAAGGGATATTAGTTTTCTTTTCTGTGATATCTTTTTTGGTTTTAATATCAGGTTAA
Organism: Ceratotherium simum simum; assembly: GCF_057802395.1. Classification (NCBI taxonomy): domain Eukaryota; kingdom Metazoa; phylum Chordata; class Mammalia; order Perissodactyla; family Rhinocerotidae; genus Ceratotherium; species Ceratotherium simum. Next base: position 45,287,348 of record NC_141922.1, on the reverse strand, counting down.
GGGGACTCCTAAGATGAGTTGGGATATGTTTCCTCATTTTCTGTATTTTAAAGAGTTTGTGGAGCCAGCCCTGATGGCCTAGTAGTTAAAGTTCATTGTACTCCACTTCGGGGGCCCAGGCTCAGTTCCTGGGCGCAGAACTACACCACTCGTCTGTCAGTAGCTATGCTGTGGTGGCGGCTTACAGAGAAGAAAACAGAACAACTTACAGCCATACCCAACTATGTACTGGAGCTTTGTGGGGGGGTGGGGGGGAGAAGAAGAAAGGAGGTATATTGGCAACAGATATTAGCTTAGGGCAAATCTTCCTCAGCAAAAAAAACCTAAAAAACAAAAAAAGAGTTTGTGAAGTATTGGTGTTAATTCTTCTTTAAATGTCTAGTAAAACTCACCAGTGAAAGCATCTGGTCCTGAGCTCTTCTTTGTGGGAAGTTTTGTGATTACTAATTTAAGCTCGTTCGTTGTAATAGGTCTATTCAGATTGTTTATTTCTACTTGAGTCATTTTTGATAGCATCTGTCTTTCTAAGAATTTGTCCACTTAATCTAAGTTACCATTCTTCTTTTTCCTGCATGAAGAAAATAATGTTAAAGAGATTAAAGTAACTTTCTAGAACTCATGCTGTTGTGTTTGAACCCAGGTCTGTCTGACTCCATGATGCTAGGATATTCCCCACAAAGGTGTGGCTGCTCTCTTATAGGCAGGAGGGGAAGCCCACACCTCGGGACTCTTTCTTAGAGGTCCTCAGAGGCCTAAGACTCTTATGGCACACTGAACTGAACTCTGCTTCCCAGTTCTCTGCTGGGAGAATGTTCTTTGGAAACTACAAAGTGGAAGATGAAAAAATCCGGAGAATTACTATTTTTATTTCATTTGTATTTGTTAAATTTGTACATTTATCAAAATACTTTTTTATATGTTTTAACTCAAATTTAAAATTTTATTTTCTTAATCTTAAGCTTCAGCATCACAATTTTTCTTAAGCCTACTTATTTTTATTTTTTTACATTTATCATCTTTTCCTTTTCAATCTGGGGTGTTTTATTAAGTAGAATTAATGCCAAAAAATAATATTTTACATTTTTATATTATTATTGTAAAATTTACCTTAACGTGTTTATTATATTTTAACTATCATTTCTATTTTTTTCTTAGTGTTACTATATGCTCAGATAATATAGAAACGAAAAGAATAAGTACAGTTCCTGACTTCAAGAGGTTTACTTTCCATTAGTAACATAGTTCAATTGTTCTTTGCATGCTTCCATTTTAACCTTTCTCCTTACAATATTTTTTATTATTCTTACTCTGTTAAAGAAGTTGTATATTAATAATAGATAACATTTTTGATGCTTATTAATATGCTAAGTACTGTGCTTATCTTGATTCATAATTGATCTTTTACACACCATCATGAGTCAGATCCTATTAACACCTTAATTTTGCATATGATGAAATTAAGGTCCAGAAATGTAAGTAAATTTATAAAGGTTATGTAGCAACTAAGAATCAGATCTGAAACCCAAAGTTGCTCTCAACCACCATACTTTCCTGATTAACATTTTCATCTTTAAGTCAAGTATAGTTAACTTCTTAAAGTTTGATTTCAGAGAAGTTCTGTACCAGGCATCACAATGCTGGAATTCTTAGGAAAAAAATGTATCTTGGCCTGTGGTGATGTTAGGTCAAGTGAGATGAGGCAAACGTTTTTGGTTCAAACAAGCCAGATCACATTAGAAGCAATTTCCCTTTAAACAATGGGTTTCCAGATCTCTCACGTGTTTAAATTCATGATGATCAAGAAACATAACTAGTCCATATAGAAAGCATCTTCCATGATTCATCTTCCCATGAACATTCTCTCTCAAAAATAGCTGAGCTATTTGGCCAGGGATCCAAATATGGTATAATTAATAGCATCACAGTTTAAGTGGAATATCTCAATGCAAAACACAAGAGGACAGAAACAGCAAGTCTGTATTTTCAACTCCCTCATAGCCTAAAGTCTAGACCAACATTTATCAACTCATTTATCTCTGAAACTCAAGTGCTAACTGATCTCATCCCCTGCATCCAAATGTTTTCCTTTTTCTGTAATCATTGTTTCAGTGACTGGCATTGCCACCCACCCAGTGCTCAAACCAGAAACCTGGAAGCTATGTGCACTGCTTCTTCTATTTCACTCCCCTGATCCCTCTTGCTAAACACATTCAACCAATCCATGTCCTTTCCATCCTTACTCCTAACAGCTTTTATTTCATCGTTTCTTTTTCTTTCCATAGCTCCTGCCCTATTTTGAGTCTTGCCATCTCTCCTGTAGGCCATTCCTCCTAGTCCTCTCTCTCTTCAGAGTCTAATCCTCAAATCTGTCTTATCTTCTCCAGTGGATTCATTCTCTATACCGCAGTCATGATTATCTTTTAAAAACTCAAATCTTTTCAGACAAAATTATCAAAACTGACAGACAAAATTAAGAATTCTTAGCATGGCATATACAGCCAACTATAATTTGGTCTCCAATTAACTGTCTACTCCCACTACTTCTTGTTCTCACTTTATGTGTGGCTTTTAGATGATTAAGTCTTCCTTCAGGCCATGACAGCTTCTAAGGATGAATGGGGTCACATTTTTCATAATCAATTCCTATTTATCAATCCATGTCCACACCTGCTAACTTCTATCCCCTCTAAAACCTCACTCAGTACTTTTTTTGTGTATCCTGGGGACTGTTCCATATGAGTTTATGAACATTCTCTTTGGCTATGATTACCACATAGAAACAGTTCTGTTGTTTTTGTCCTTCCCACTGGGAAAACTCTCTTGTCTATGTCAAGAATTCTATTTCCTAATGCTTCCCAATCTGCCACAGAGATCCACTGTGAGGTTTGCTTTACTTGTAGTCCTCCCTAGACTGGTGGTTGGTATTCAGGTCTGGGAACCTGTTGTATAGTCTCATTCTGTGATTCTGGTCTATAATTTTATCAAATAATTTCTACAGTTTTCTTTCTTTCTTCTTTTTTTTAAAATCTCCTCTAGGAATCCACCCTTCACTCTTATTGTAGAATTCTTTGTGCACTCTATGAAAACCTGTACCTTAGTATGCATCTGACTTCACAGTCTTCATTATTTTACTCTCTTTGATTTCACCATAAAGTCCCAAGGGTGGGCACTCTATTTGTATTCCTGGCATCTACTGCAATGCCTGGAACATGGGATGTACTCAATCAATGTTGGTTAAATGTACAAAGAATATCCTTTCCAGTATACGCACAGAAAAGCATGATTTTGGAAACAATTTATTAACTTAAAAAAAAATACTGCTTTTTTTTCTACTTTTATTTCTACCAGGAAAATTTTTATTTTGTATAAATTCAAATGCTTATTTTTCAAATATCATTACTGTGTGTCAAATTACAAACTGCAGAAAACATTAATTTAGGTGACTATGATCATGAAGAAAGAGACTCTTTATCCTCAGTCTATGAGTCATTAATTAGACATCTCATTTATCACAAGGCCTAGCTAGAAAAAACAAAGAATTAGAACTAACAGGATTCTGGTTTTGTTAGAAAAAAAGTTCAAGGAATCTGTATTTAATCAAAACATACAAAACAATCTCCAGATACTGTCTGGCAACAAATTTAGGATTTGCAGAGCTGAAATGTTGATTTGCTCAGCTATAAATATTACCTTGATGAAAGGCAGTCCTAACTCTGTCTTCTACCACTTTACGTCTGATAAGAAAGTTACTATTGCGTGTGTTTTCTTAGGAACCCATTAGATCTAACCTTTCTGGAAACATCCAGAGAGACATAATTATTCAATATGAAAAGAGATATCTGGATTTTACAAGGAAAATGCCTACAAAACAAAGGGGCAAAAAAATGAGACAGAGAGCAACAACAAGAATGAAAATTTTCTTCAAATCTAAGGACTAATTGAGCAACATTATGAAAAAAAGAAAATTCCTTTGGATGTCAAAGAAAATTCTGAATTTCAAGTTTGGGCACAAGGCCCATCTTGTGATATGTTAGCTAAAAGAAAAATTTTCTTTTCCAGGCATCTGCCTTCCTTTTTCTCCATTTCCATGGCAAGCTGTTTCAAGGTGCTTCATGAAAAGCTTCTCAAAACCAATGTGTTCTAAAAGCCAAGTTTGATGACTGCTGAAAGAGTCACAAGAGAGAGTTTTTGCATCTCTTCTTTAACAGAGATCTTGAAAAGCCAAATGACTGGGAAAGTGCATGATTCATCCTCTGCGAATGCGGAAGCGTATGTTTAAGTGTCACCTACTGCTTTTTGCAGGGGTACCTATTCAAAAGCTCCCGAAAATATCCAAGCACCATTCTGAGGAGGGAGGAAAAAAACTGAGTCATGATAAATCTCATACTGAACTTTCTTTCATTTATGGAAATTGTGAGTGTTTAAATGTTACAAATAGTCACATTTCTGTTCACATTATGTGAAAACTCATACAGTAAGTCCTCAGCTATACAGAACTCCCTGGAAATGAGTTATTCTGAACAGCTGAATGTTCCAGATGGCTTGGGGTTAACTCACTAAGTTCCAGCTAAAATGTAGCAAATATCCCCAAAACAGACCAGGTTTTATCCATATAAAATTTTTCAGAACATAGACCATGCTTACAGATTAGTTAAATTTTACAAAGTTTATTCTGTAAGTGTACACAGTGTGCAAAGTATTTGGTACAGTTCTCTGCACAGAGTAAATACTTCAAGAAATAGTAGTAATTGTTGCTCTTGGTTTTTTGACTACAACTTCTATTTTTAAGACTCTTAGTCTTTTTGGAAATATTGTGTTAGAGATAGACCATCCTTGGATCATTTGACTAAGAACTACTTAAAACAGAGAAAAGTTAAGTGGTCTAATTTGGATGGATGGAATATGCCACAGACTTTTGTGTCCCCCTAAAATTCATGTGTTGAAACCTAATCCCCAATGTGATGGTATTTGGAGGTGGGGCCTCTGGGAGATAATCATGGGGCCCCTCTGGAATGAGATTAGTGCCCTTATAAAAGAAACCCCAGAGAGATTCCTCACCCCTTCTGCCATGTGAGGACACAGGGAAACGATGGCCATCTATGAACCAGGAAGCAGGCTCTCACCGGACACTGAATCTGCTGGCACCTTGATCTTGGACTTCACAGCCTCTAGAACTGTGAGAAGTGTTTGTTTTTTATAAGCCACCCAGTCTATGGTATTTTATTATAGCAGCCTGAACAGACTAAAACAGAATATATGGTGTTACATCATAGCTTTGTGTAACTCAGCATTTTCAAAAGAATCGGACAGTAATACTCAGTGACTGATATTATACAGGGCAGATTAGCCACTGTTGCATTGATCATTCAACATGTTACAGAAAGCTTCCTGTACCTGAAGGCCTATTTCTTCTTTTAAGCTTATCACAATTTTCAAGTTTTCTTTTTTTCATTATTTGAGAGAATTTTGTCTACGGCTTAGCAGAGTGATTAACATATAGTAAGGCACAAAAACGTTTGTTTAGTAATGACTTCTGGAATACCCTCTGATGTGCTGTATTTGTACTTGACATTTCATAGGTTTCATTCTCCTCTTTTCCGACTTATTTTGTAACTTCACTGGAGGGGTAGAGTGAATAATCCCCCAAATTACTAGACTGTAGCAATCTGTATATCTCCTAAGGCTAAACTATAAGTTCCTTGTGACCTTGTGACTAGAAGTTCCTTGGGACCACATTGTATTCAACTTTACACAGCAGCACTGTTGTGGATTCTAACACACAGTAGCCTTCCAATGTGCATGGATTGAATAAGCATGGTGCTGGTGGTATTTTCTAATCACATTCTTCTCCTGCCTCACTCCCCATCATGGTGATTTCATTTTTCTATTTCTAAGAGACTATAACTGTGAGGTTCAGGCATGTTTTTATTTTAGCCCAGCACAAGTACTATCTCTTCTATGATATAGCTAATAAATAAAAAATTAGTATAATTATTCCCTCAACAAATTGTGACAACCTATGTTTGAGTGCAAGGCTTTTGGAGTGAGAGAGACATGCTTTTGAAGCCCAGCTCCGTCACTAACTACTTTTGCGATCTTGGAAAAGTGATGTAACTTTTCTTATCTCCCGTAAACAAAGTCCATAAAAGATCTTACAGCTGTCAAGAAGATCAAGTGAGTTAATTTCCAGAAAATCCTTAGGAGGATGCCTGACACTTAGTAAGGCTCTCAGTACCCTCCTGGGCCTTCACATATCCATGTGTGTATTATTCCCTCTGTGAACCACGTTGTGAAAAGATTGGAGGCACTGCTGTAGTCATTCCAAGATATTGTACTACTTTCTTTTTACACAACCTTTGAACTGATAAAAGAGGGCTTCGCCCCTTTTGGCTCTTTATTCATTGAACCTAGTTATTCTTTTTTATCTTTAACAAAGAGGTTACTTCTTTTGTTGTGTTTTATTTTGTAAATTTTAGATAGGAAATTGTTCCAGGACTCTGAGAATTCTGGAAAGCTAATATCCGGATAGTCGTAGTTTTAATTCACTAATATTTTTCAAATTATTAGTGACCTGTAGTTTTTAGTACTGTAAATTTTTCATGTGGTATTTTATAAATCAATGCTTCTGATTTCTTAATATTATCAACTTGGGTGAAGTGGAGAAAGAAGGAAAAACATCCTTTTCTTTATAGTTACAAATTTTATGTTTGGTTAAACATTTTCTTGGATTATACTTGTAGAAATGCATGTATCTTGCTTTACATGTTTAATAATGGGCATAATATGTCTGAGGAGAATCACAGTTTATCAGGGGGCAAAGCACAGCGAGATGACGACAGATATCTGTAAACATTCTGCTGAGAATCAGGGATCCCAAAGAAGACATTACGTGTATCTGAGGTCGCTTTTATCAAGGTCACATAGGATTTATATAAAACAGTAAAGAAATACAATCAAAAAGCCTTCACAGGGGTTGGCCCGGTGGCGTAGTAGTTAAGTCCACACGCTCCGCTTCGGCCGGCCGCCCGGCGTTTGCAGGTTCAGATCCCAAGCACGGACCTGAGCACCACTCATCAAGCCACGCTGCAAAGGCATCCCATACATAAAGTAGAGGGAGATTGGCACAGATGTTAGTTCAGCGATAATCTTCCTCAAGCAAAAGAGGAGGATTGGAAACAGATGTTGGCTCAGGGCCAATCTTCCTACCAAAAAGAAAAAAAACCCTTCACAGACATTTCAGGTTGTGAAAACATCTTAAATTTCTAAGTGAACACATAGATTCCCGCATACTTGCTATGTTTTACTCCTGGGATGGAGTGCTCCAGGGCTCCATCCTGGGACCTCTTCTTGGTCCTTATTCAAGCCATAGATGATTTCTTCAAGTCTCATGGCTTTTAAAGACCTGAGAAGATACTCCACAAAAGCCAATAAGCATAGGTAATGCTTTTCAATAACACTAATCGTTAGGAAATGCAAATTACAAATTACAATGAGATACCACTCCACATCCAAATAGAATGGCTAAAATCAAAAAGACTGACAACACAAAATGCTGGTGAAAATGTGGACTAACGGTAGCTCTCATATGTCACTAGCAAACAGTTTGGCAGCACCTTACAAAGTTAGGTATACAGAGTCTACGTCTCAGCAATCCCATTGCCAGATATTTACCCAAGAGAAATGAAGGTGTATTTGCACAGAAATGCTGGTACATTCATATCAGCTTTATTCACAATAGCCCAAATTGGAAATAACCCAAATGACCATCAGCTGATGAACACATAAACAAATTGTCATATACTCATACAATGGCATATTACACAGAAATAAAATGCATCAAACTACTGATACATAAACAACATTGACAAATCTTACAGATATAATGTTAAGTGGAAAATGTCTGAGACAAAAAATATATGATTCCATTTGCATGATTTCTAAACAGGCAAAACTGAGTAGGAGTGAAACACATCAGGTTACAGGGTGAGGAGTAGTGACTTGAGAGGAGCATGAAGGAACTTACTAGGGTGATGGGAATGTTTTAATCTTGAGTGGGATAGTGAGTACGTGGGTGTATACACATTTGCCAAAACTCTAACTGAGCTGTAATATGGGGACATATTGCATATACGTCATTTGTATTATAATTTATCCCAAGAAGATCAATTAAATTTATTAATTCAAAAATCTGTTTCACACTAGGGGTAACAATAACCAAAAGAGAGGTAATACCGTCCTTCTGCCTTCAGGAGCTTACAGATTAGTAGGAAAAGCAGATGTTAAAATATCAAAAAATAAGTATATAATTACAAATTGTGATGTATATACTGTGAAGGAGACATACTGACTTATATGGTGGCCCCAAACAGGGATTCCCAACCTAGCGTGTGTGGGGGAGACAGGAGGATAAGAATACCAGGAGGGAGTTTTCCCTAAAGGAGGTATTCATACCATCATAGTTAAGAACACAGAACTTGGAGTCAACCTGCTGGGTTGGAGTTCCGGATCTCTCATTCACTAGGTGTGCAACCTTGGGCAAAGTCTCTAAGCCTCACTGTTCTTATCTGCAGAACACATATGAACAGTGCCTATGTTAGAATTTATTTCAAGTACTTAGCCCCAAATCGAATGGAGGTTGTGGGGGACACAAATGAGTGCCTATTTGAGGGGAAGAATAGGAGTAGAAGCTAGCTTTGAGTTGGCTGAAGGGAGAATGAGGGTGAGAAAAACAGAGACATTTAACATAAACAACTCTTTTAAGGAGTTTTGCTGGGAAGGTGAGCAGAGAGGAGGAGCAGGGGCTGGGAGAGTACAGGAGGCCGAGGGAGAATTTCATTTATTTATTTTTTAGCAAGATCCTCCGTCATGCTGCTAGGAATGACCCCTGTCTGCAGGAAACGCTGATGATGCAGAGAGAGAGGGCATAACCACAAGAACGAGGTTCTTATGCAGGTGAGTGATGGTTGGCTTCAGATAGGAGCTGGGACAGTTTTTCCATTATAACAAGAGTTTCATTTCATTTAGCTCCATGCATTTATTCAAAAACGTGCCAGGCATAAGGGACAAAACAGTAACCAAAAAATAAATTGGTGGGTACAGGAAGCGATGATTGTCATCTGGTTGTATCTCCTTTCTAAGTAAGTGTGAAGTCATCAGCTGAGTTTCATCATGGAAGTTTGAGGAAGGAGAGGTGAAGTAGTTGTCTAGAGGAGAGAGATAAGTATCTACGGAGGAATGTGGGAGGATCCTGAGTGCCTGTCTGAGAATGTTGTCATTCATTCTACTAACGTGTGACTAGTCCTTGTGGCCTCGAGATTTTCTTCAGCAACTTTCAGCCACCTGGGTGCAGGCACAGAGTGGGAGAAAGGTGACGCTGATCCCAGTGGTGGTCTTGCCAGAAGACTACCAAGGGATAAGAGAAGGACAAGGTCAGGGTGTTTGCAGAGGAGAGGTCAGGATCCTTAGGCCTGGGGATCTAAGCTTGACAGGGATGGTGGTGCGTCAACGGATGGAAGGTCCCCGCGGCTTTGAAGGACACGTGGAGTGGTAGTACCAGCCCGAGTCAGCTGGAGGAACAGGTAACTTTACTGCCGGATGTTTGTTTTCCATTTGGGAGATATTCTGGGTCTATTTTCTAAATAACTGTTTTGCTGTTATTAGATAAGAAGCATTCAAAAGTTGCTCTCAGGAGAAACTGTAACACTAATTTTGAAAAGTTTAACGAGGGCTGGCCCTGTGGCTTAGCGGTTAAGTGCGCGCGCTCTGCTGCTGGCAGCCCGGGTTCGGATCCCAGGCGCGCACCGACGCACCGCTTCTCCGGCCATGCTGAGGCCGTGTCCCACATACAGCAACTAGAAGGATGTGCAACTATGACATACAACTATCTACTGGGGCTTTGGGGGAAAATAAATAAATAAAATTAAAAAAAAAGTTTAATTAGATGTTTTTAAATTTAATATTAAAACCAGTTTTGTCCTATCCATTTTTCAAATGAGGCAACAAACAATTTCTGAAGAACTGGGGGCTCTTCACACAGGTTAGGGACCACTCAGACTTCTTTTTCTCTGCTCTGTTCTGTCACGTCTCTCCTGAATGTTTATTCTAATCACCAGCATTTTCAAATTCTGCTGAACAGGTGGAAGAAGACAATATAAATCGTGTATCACATGGTATTAATTTTCACTCTAGAAATATTAGAAGGGGAAGATGAATATATGGACTAATAAGGTTTATACAAATTATTTGTGGATATAGTCGATAGGTACTGGCCTTGTTTTGACTCAAGAGCTAGTTATCTAAACAATAAATAGCAAGTCCAGAATTTAAAATCATGTCTTATGAATATGCCAGAAATCAAATTTGCATTTAAACTACTGCCAAGCATTGTCTCAAATTTGTCAGACATTTTCAGAAATATAAGAAGTAACCTGAAAGATTCTGGTCATAGCCAAAAAGGAATAAAAGAATTCAGAATATTCCCGATTTGCACCATCAGAAACTCAAGATTAACAAGCAAACTGAAAGTACTTTAAAAATCAGAAAAAAAAATAAAGAGGGAAAATTAGCTTGTTAAAAGTCTGGGTGGAGAAATGTTTTTCTCATCTTCTTAATATCAAACACAGATACACACATTCTTAACTTTGACTTACAGTTCTCTGCTTTGTTCAAAGCTCGTCTTGTATCATATTCCTAGCTAATGAACATGAAATCAAAGAACTATAGCAACACTTAATATTTACAGTTTTATGCCTATATATACATTTTAAAGCTTGACTATATATTTAGTACTTTTACTGGTATTAAAGGATCTACTATTTAGTCATTCCATTCCTACTTACCAATACTTTCCCCGGCTTTAGTGAAGTGCAATTTAGCCAGTCCCTTCACTAAAACTGTTGTTATTAATTGGAAGGATTCGGTCATGGGTTTAAATCACAGCTCTGGAATATCATAACTGTGTGGTGTTGAGTAATTTACCTCACAACTCTAAGCCTCCAATTCCTCTCTGTAAATTGTGAATAGCATTTGAACCTACCTTATAAGATTATTGTGAGTTCAAAATGAAGCAAAATATTTAAAGCATGACTCCTGCCACATGGAATAAATGAATGATAGTTGATACATTATTGTATTATTCTATATGATGCACACAAAGAAAGCCCTACGAAGTGATGCTATTATTGACATATTACAGATGAGAGGAAAGTGAAGATGAGCCAAAGAGAAATGTGCCTCCCAGGCAGTTACATGGCCATGGAGCAGAGCCTGGGTGAGAGGCCAGTATTAGACTCTGACTGAAGACTGTCCACATAGAAGCAAGCTCTTAACTCAGTAGGACGGTTGTGATTGTGAGCATCAGAGGGCCTGAGATAATGTTTGTTTTTTTTTTTTTATAATTTTTATTTATTTATTTTTTTCCCCCAAAGCCCCAGTAGATAGTTGTGTGTCATAGTTGCACATCCTTCTAGTTGCTGCATGTGGGACGCGGCCTCAGCATGGCCGGAGAAGCGGCGCGTCGGTGCGAGCCCGGGATCCGAACCCGGGTCGCCAGCAGCGGAGCGCGTGCACCCAACCGCTAAGCCACGGGGCCAGCCCATGAGATAATGTTTTAAAAGAAAATTTATAGAGAAAGAATTTAAACATACTCCAAAGTAGGGAGAAAAGCACAAAGAACCGCTGTATACTAGCATCCAGATTCAACAATTACCAAGAATGTGAAAATGGCATGTTTTGAAATTCGTTCCTCTATGACAATATATTCCTTTAAGGAAAAAGTGCTCACAACTTCTAAAATGATATGTGAATTAAATGTAACAAATTAAATACTAGTCATGTATTATTCACCACATATTTACTAGATTTCTTTGATGTACCAGACACCATGCTAAGCGTTGGCGTGGAATGGTAAAGAAGACAGACACCTTTCTGTCCTGAGAGAGAACTACTTGCATCATCAGAACCCAGTGGGTCTCAGAAAGGTCTGATCTTTTCATTTATGTCACTCATCAGTTGTTCCATAGTTGCTGAGGGGAACAAAATAGGATTACTTGTCTCAATGTGGAAAACAGTAAGAGCACCTGACATCTAAACTTAAAGATATATTATCAGAGCTGTTACGATAAAGATCAATTCTTCTAGTTAAGCAGTGCTATTTTCACTTTTGTAATTGCTTTTTAAAAAATCTCCAGTATTTATAACCTATTCTGTTTATATATCAATAATAAATCTAACTAGGCAGTTAAAGAAGGTTAAATGCTTCCAAATTTCCAAAGATCTATTTAGATTAACAATTATAATGACATCTTACTAAAAACATAAAATAGATTTTAAACTTTATTAGAACAAACACAAAATTGCTGTGGGAACAGCAATACAGTTGGAGAATTATCATTCCATATCTTGGATATTGTTTAGTTTTTCAATTATAGTTACTAAAATACCAAAGACAATTCCAAGCTAGAGATCCCTCCTAGAGTTTTTCTGTTATATTTGGAATTCCTATGCTATCACCCATGGGAAAGTTCTCTGGCTTAATATTTGTGTCATATTGTCTGTTGGCAAGTCAGTACCATTTCTCTTCATCTTGGCTCTTCCTTGTGTTGCACAGGCTGGAATCCCAAGAACTAGATTTCTCAGATTTCCTGTCAGAAGAGTTCTAGGTAAATCCCTCCAATGAGAGGCAGTGCATGAAACACGAAAGGTGGAAAGGAAGCAGAAGCCATATTATCACTCTTCTTGTAGTGGGCAGACACGTGCCCTACTATGTGCAGCAGTCTCCAGGTATTTTCTTTCGAAATGTTGGCTTTATTGCTGGGGGCAATGGTGACCATTGCCATGAGTCTCTGGCAGTTCCTGTACCTTCCTGCTTCCTTCCGGTGGTAGTGAAATCTAGTGGTAGCTGTTTCTAATCTCTGTTCTTCACCCCTTCCAGGAGTTTGGTAAGCACTCATTCTCTGTATCAAATCCCTTTCTACTTACTTCAAGTAGACGGAGAGGTTTCTGTTTTCCTGACAGGACTAGACAGATAAATTATTTCTATATTAAATCAGAAGAGATGAAAATTGAGAAAACAGTAGACCTAAAAATTTGATAGAAGTATTTTTACGATCATGGTACATTGATCTTTCATTTGGGCAAATAGTAGGTATTTAATAAGTTGTCCTTGAATCAATTTTAACTCACTAAAGAAATAGTATTTAGATAAATTCAGTGTATGGGAGAGAAGAACCCCACAGAAGAGAATTTTAAAACAGAAGAGTAAACCAGTTTTTAGAATATCAACAAAAAAGGACATATAATGTTTTTATTTTGGTATTATTGGAACATTAACACTGATAAAAATAGAAATATCAACTTATAAGTAAACACTTATTTTCATGTTTTGATATTTTATATTAAAAGCAGATCTTATAATATTGACAGGTCTTTGTGGATTTTTAAAGATTTTATTTATTTATTTTTCCCCCCAAAGCCCCAGTAGATAGTTGTGTGTCACAGCTGCACATCCTTCTAGTTGCTGTATGTGGGACGCGGCCTCAGCATGGCCGGAGAAGCAGCGCGTCGGTGTGAGCCCGGGATCCGAACCCGGGTCGCCAGCAGTGGAGCACGCTCACTTAACCACCAAGCCACGGGGCCGGCCCTCTTTGTGGATTTTTAAAAGACTTTTTCCAGATTGTATACCAACTAAATAAATGATAGAATGTTTTAACCACTACTCAGAACTGGAATATTATCAACTTAAAATAATTTATTCACCTAGGTATACCATTTTTTTATAAATAAAAAAATTCTGGTATAAGTGTGATCAAATCTACATTATATTTTGTTTGCAGAGAGGTTTTGTTAATTGAAATTATCTTTGCTCACCCTCCTGAATTAATAAAATGTGGCTGACAGTCATCACAGTCTTCCAGGCCACAGTCCTTATGAAAATATGGTTGCTAGGATACTTTCATTATTTCATCATCCTGTTACACCAGTCTATCAATTAAGAAAGAAACACTCAAGTTAGTTCTCAGTCACACTTACACACATTCTTAGCATATGACTTCCCTTATCTCCGAGTGGCACTTCTCCCTCTAGCATTCACCTTCTGCTCCATAAAATAGTGAACATGAGGTCATCACATCAGTGTACAAATTACAGCAATGGTGCAGGCTTCTGCTTAACCTTTCCATCCCATCCTGGTGTAAGTCCTCACAGCAAAGACCCATGCGTAGAGTGAATTATTTTTTCTACTTCTCAGATTTACTTCCAAGAAAATTGATGCCTGGGAAAAAATACATGGATTGAATCGATATCTTTAGTCCTTTTTAGTTCTTTCTAAGGGAATACGTGCAGCAGGAAATCCATTTCAAAGTCCCTCCTTCATCTTTAGATATTCATAATGACTCCCAGGTTCTTGCTTTACATTTTAGGGTTAGACTCACAGATATCTGATATGGGGTCTTATAAATACATTTTTTTACGACCATTATATTGCAATCAGAATCCCCACATGCTGCCTTGAGTTGCCACTTGACAGGGCGTTATAAAAATAACAACAATAAATGATATGATAAATTCATCTCATTTACACCTGTTCAATTCAGTGCCTGCTAATTGCAGTTTATGTTACCAAAATAAAATAAATTACATTATTTTTTCAAAAAAAAACACGAATGCAACATGTTCTGAAAATTGTCTGGCAAAAGAGAAAATATTGACTCTAATTATAGACAATATATAAATATAGAAATCTCAAGATTTCATTTAGTTTTGGTATCTTCACTAAAAATCCCAGTAAATAAAAAAAGTATTGTTAATCCTACCATACCAGGAAACTGAGTAACACATGGATTAAGTCATTGGCAAAGTATCATTTAGTAAATTCAACAGTCAAGGATAGAATTAAGATTTCCTAATGTTTGCAACACCTTTATCATTCTTTCAAATCTAATGGTCAATATTTGCATTTGAACAGTTTTATTCAAATTGTATACCCAGTAGAATGCAAGAAAAAGGAAACAAAAAAGGAGGACACTGAATTCAAGGAGTAGATGTCTCAGCTTTTAAAAATGTTTTTAAGCAGCTAAACATATTTTTAAATTTATATGTAAATTCATTAATGGCGATTTTATCAAAACCCAAACTGACTGTACAGATGTAACCTTTCAAAAAATTTGCCTGTGCCAAAGCCGGTACACAGCTGTTTTCAATTCACTAAAGCCTATGTGTGGTCCTTCATTCAGGTCAAAGAAAAATCTTTCTGTTTTTAAATTTCCATGTGTGGTTTGGTAAATCATATAGTTAATGTAAGAATATATTCAAGAAAAATAATTTTCTTTATCAATCTTTGTGTCCTGTGAAATGAGTTAAAAGTCTTCTAATGAAATATGGGAAATTTACTGATGTATTTGATGCTTTGTAAATGTCTCCCAAGTCTTACCTGTATGTATTTTGAGCATAAAACTTTGCAAATCGGAATTTAAAACAATGTAAGAATAAACTAAAGTCCAAGATTATAGTATTTTCTTTTTTTTCTTGTGAGGAAGATTGGCCCTGAGCTAACATCCATGCCAATCCTCCTCTTTTTGCTGAGGAAGACTGGCCCTGGGCTAACATCCGTGCCCATCTTCCTCCACTTTATATGGGACTCGGCCACAGCATGGCCTGACAAGCGGTACATCGGTGCGCGTCTGGGATCCAAACCCAGGCCGCCAGCAGAGGAGCTTGCGCACTTAACCGCTATGCCACAGGGCCGGCCGCTAAGATTATATATTTTGTTTTTGTTTTTGTTTTTGTTTTGTTTTGTTTTGTTTTGTTTTGTGAGGAGGACCAGCCCTGAGCTAACATCCAATGCCAATCCTCCTCTTTTTTGCTGAGGAAGACTGGCCCTGGGCTAACATCCGTGCCCATCTTCCTCTACTTGATATGGGACGCCCCCACAGCATGGCCTGACAAGCGGTGCGTTGGTGCGCGCCCGGGATGCAAACCGGCGAACCCTGGGCCGGCGCAGCGGAGCACGCGCACTTAACTGCTTGCACCACCCGGCCAACCCCAAGATTATAGTATTTTTGATGAAATAATTAGATTCAGAGATTTTTGTGTTTCATGTTGGTATTAGTTTCCTTTTTTATCACAGATCTCTCTTGATTTTTCCTTAATACATATTATCGCACTTCATTCTCAGAAAAAGTATCCCTCTGATTCATCTTCATCTACAATTTTGTCAGGTTGAATGCATTTTAAATAGTATCCATTAGGGCATTTTAAAAATGTTTTCCCCCTAAAACTCAAAACAGGCACTGGGTGGTGATTATGCTTCCCTATGATTTTGGGAGGCTTAACAAAATCTAAACACATTTTTCTTTTCTTGTAGGTTCCACTCCTTGTTTTAAATTCTTCATGAAAACCGCTGTCTGAAAATACTATAGTGAGGTAAACTTCAACACGACAAATTTATGTTTTCATCTACACATTTCTTTCCACTTTTAAACAGAAAACATTTGAAATTGGGGTCCAAAGAATGGTCATCATATAGGGTTATAACACGAACACATCTTTTCTCAAGTTTTCAAATGGCTTCAGCTGTCATTCTCTCTAGACGCTGCAAGGATAGCTTTATCCTTTATGTTGGACAATATACCCTCACTAATTCAAAATATTAGTCTCTTCTTTTCCCATTTATTTTCCTAAAATTCTTTTTTATTATAATTTCCAGCCCTTAGGGCAGAATTTATTCTCTTTTTGCTTATTTCTCTTCACCATAGTCATAGTCCGATAATTTCAAGCTGACATGACATTTCACAATGACATTTTTCCTGGTCAACTCAATCAAATATTTATTAACAGCCTACCATGTGTCATAGACAATGAAGGTAGGCTACTCTGCCCATTCCACTCTAATCTAGGTACCATTGTTAAAATGGCACATTCGGCACTAAATTGCCCATTTGGATTTAAGTGGATGGGATCAACATTGCTTCCACTTTAGGCAGATGTGAAATAGGGTACAATCACTTAATCTCACTTCATCTTTCAGTTATGAATGTCTTCCAATTGTTACCTCCAGCTCATCTGTCTACGTCTCAAAGAGAATAAGCTAAAAGAAAAAAAAAAGTGGAAAGTCAGTAGACAGTGGAAAAACATCTTTGTAACCTACTGGGAGTGTGTATGGTCTATGGGGGAAGGGATTACTATTACATGCAAGAATATAGAAAAAAATGTAAGTGGGAAATAAGAGAGAATGAAGACCAAAAGGAGAGGAGAAAGAAAATGTCAGGAAAAAATATTTTATTTATCTATGTATTTTATTTGGTTTACAATTTTGACTTCTATACTACTAGTAAAATATTTGAGAGCTATAATTCTAGAACTTATAGAATCCACATAGACAGTCAGTGTGAATGCTCAATACGTTCAAGCAAGGATAATGTACTTCTTTCTGTATATTCTCTGCTGAAATATACAAAGTGCAATGAGTCACAGCCTTGCCAATGTTAGACTTTTTTTTAAAACATGGAGTATAGAAGTAGCATCCGAATATTCTGCTTGGAAATTCAGTATTCAAAATCATGCTTGCTCTCCAAAGATCCAGCCACACTCTGTGGAATGCTAACACCTGAGCTCTAACAGGAAGCTGTCTCCCGTGCTCTCAGGATTCCCCTCACCATCCTCTCAGTCTGTGTTCATCAAGAGGCAAGGCCTGAGCTGTAAATCTCTATTTCTACAGATTATTTCAAAGAGATGACATTCTTATTCAAACTCTGGGCTTAAAAGATGCTGGAAATAGCCCAGACTTTGGGTAAAAAGAACTGAGACTTTATTTCTAATGCTCTCTGGAGAAGCATAACCTTTTACAAACAATAATTTACTCAGCAAACAGAAAAGGAATAAATAAACTCCTCAAAATACCTTTGTTAGGCAACATAACATTATAAGCATAGCACAGTATCTGTGGCCTTTCTCTTATGTAAAGAACAAAGATGCTGTGTTTCTGGTGAAGGTAAACAATACAGCAAATAGCACCATGAGTCCATTAATCTAAAACGGGGCTACGGCCCCACAGGATACTCTCCATCTCACACTGAAGTGTGGTGAACTATTATAGGAAAGTTAGGGGGCAGTTGTAAAAACCAAGAATTAGAGGATGTAAATCTAAATTACAGACTGAAATTATACAGCTCTCCACATATTAATATAATTGTTGGTTTTTTAAAATCTCTCTTTGATTCACTTTAAACATTGTGTGAAATCCATGACAGAGAATGTAACTAGATATATTCCGCGCCTTGAAAGTTCATGGTTTGCAGTTAAACAGATGAAGAAATAAAGAAATTTTAAAAACTGTCAGTTTGAAAATATATCACGCTAAAAAAAATGCTAATAGTCACAAATTCCACAATTATTTCCTTGTTTAAAATTTGGATAGCAGAGACAAAAGCCCTTTACATTCTCTCTGGATTTCTGCTGATGTCCTCTCATCCAGAAAGAAATCCTTATTACTAATTCTTTAAAAATTTCAGAAGTGTTTTGGCCTTGGATTGAGTCTTCCATTGTTAAGATGAAGAAAATAAAGTACAGAAATTTTATTCAGCTTTTATGTTCTCATACTGATTCAGCAGTAGAGTCAGAACTCAGAAGACACCTCGGGCTACCTGTCATTGCACATTCATGAATTCTGTAACCCACACTAGACTCAACAGAATTTTAAAAGTGTAATTACTTTTTCCTTATCCTTCCTGCCAACACTTGAAATGAATTCAACTGCAGTTGCATTAGCAGCATGGACCTGGTGATAGCATAGAGAAGGATGAAATTCAGAAAAAACCAGGAGGAACTGTATGAGATCCTACAACATTTCTTCTAGCAAATTCTCTCCTGCTTTATTAGACAAAAAAAAAAATGTTATTTGCTGCTCTGCAGCATTTTGCATGTCAAAAGACTCATACCTATGAGAATGATTTCTGTTGCATTGAAAAAGTATGTCTCAAATCATACATAAACATGGTTAAAAAAAAGTCCTACCTGTCAATCAACTCAGAAACAAACATGAATATTCACTTGTTATTCATTTGAAACCATGAACTTTTGGACTTAGTGTATTTACAACATGTTTGTAAGAACATAATGGACGGAAAATTATTCATCTAATTTGGGAGAAATGGCTGCCACATTTTGGTGTGGCATGTGGCCTTGCTATGTACACAATGATGCCCTGCCATGTACCATCTTTTCAGCACTGGCATGTCACCTGGCCTGTAGCATCTCACATTCTCATGCTCTCACACTTGTGTTGTGGCCCAACCAACTTGTTGAAGCCAAAGCCAAAAAGCAGGTGTGGGGCACATGCTTGACAGAGACCGGAATGGGAGGACACATGCCTCTCCAAGTGCTGTAAACATGAGGGTGTGTTTGGAAATTTCATCTCCTGGTTACAGTAAACAAGACTTGATGGAGCATCCAGCAGAGAAGCGGCATGCTCTTTTCTACACAAAGGCATTTTCAGGAAATAATATAAGCTATTAGTGAAGTACAGAATAATTTTTCCAATTATCTATTTACTGCTGAGCTCTATTTAAATATAATACAATCTAATATCTTATGACATAATATATAAAATGGCATAAGTATGACATAATCATTTATATTTCTAAAGTTCAGAGAGCAAATCTTGGAGGGTAAACTACTATAAATTGCATATTTAAAGAACGTAGCTCTTAAGTTTTGTGCAATAACTTTTTAAAGAGAAGTGCATAATTTTTTTGTAGGAAAAGGTTAAATTATAGCACAATATAATGATGATCTTTTGTCACATTCTTACAACTCCAAAAAAACAATTCTCTAAATTTAGAGAAAATAGTTTTATGAAATCATTGTCTAGTCTGGAAAGTAAAATCTAATTAACTGTATAAAAATGAGATAATGTCCAGTACTGTCAAAGGTTTCACCATTATAGAAAAATTCTAATAATTTTTGAATGAACTTATAAACAGTCATGATACAGCAACTTGCATTACCAACGTTCCAGTGCATTACCAACGTTAAAAGATTGGCGTAAAGCTGTGGACTACTTAGCTCATGATTTAGGATTAAGATTCTGTTCTTCTAAATTGGATTGTATGCTCTTTAAATGTTTTTGTTTCCTTGGTCCTCTTTTTACACCTGAATATTCCAGCCATACATTTTTAGCTCACTTATATTGATCCTAATTGATTATGTGATAATTTTTTTAATGTAGGGACACATTAAGAAAACTTATAGCTATATGGAAGGTATGTCCAGATTTATTCTTAACACATACACACACACACACACACACACACACACACACACAAAGACATATATATCAAGAGTTTAATTTGGAAGTGAGTGGTCAGTATCAAGAAAACTAGACTCTACTCCCCAGCTGTACCTTACTGGTTATTTTTAGCTAAACTTCAGTTACGCAGCGGTGAATAGTTAGAAAGATTTTACAAAGATTTGTCCTTCCACAATTACGGTTCTAAACCAAGTTTTAAATCACCTGATGATGCCAGTTCAGAATTACCAGTTCTCCAGGCTATAACATGCAGTGAAATTGTCATGGGGATTCTTGAGGAGTTTTCATCTACAAGGTAGATCTGCTCTGATTTTTATTAATGAGGCTTCCATCCTTACTGCTGACAGCATAGATTAGATGACAAAGATAAATGAAACTTCCATTGAGGGCAACAGAAAGAACAGAGATGATGTCATTCCCTTCTGTTTTCTTTGAAACTGAAACATGTTTCCAATGAATTTCAGTTATAACGTTGAAAGGAGTGCTGAAGTAGGACTGAGAGGTGCTCTAAAGCTTTTCTAAGGTGAGTAGTTAAGAGAAGAAAGCTTTTTCTTTTTTTTTGATATTTTTCCCCCAGATTTGCTGCTAGATCTTTTGTGTATCTTTCCCTAAAAATTTTACTGTTTACCTTATATGTGCAAAATCTTGTATGGATAAGGTTATACACATTAGTCAGTCTCTGTCCTCAAATACAACAAAATATTCAAACAGCTATAGTGCCTACCAGACCATAGTAATTCCACTAACAGCTATAAAATATTAAAGGTGATAGAGAAAGAGCATATCAAGTTGAGGACATTTTTTTTAAAGCTTCATGGAGGAGGAGACATTTGAATGTCAGTAGAGATTTAACTGGGAGGGAATGTGGAGAATATTTTAGGCAAAGGGAACAGCTTGAGGGAAGATATAAATGCCCAATATGTGCTTGGGAGTTAGCCAGGGGGACAGTCTGTCATTTGAAAAAGGCAGAAGGAGAGTCGGGTGAAGTAACACTAATTGGCCTGGTTGGCCCAGATCATCCGTGGTCTAGGACGCCAGGCTGGGGACTGTGCTTAATAGGCAACGAATGACAAAACACTGAGGGCAGTTTTTGGTCAGAAAGTGATGTTCTAAGAAGGGTTGTTTAAGAAGATTTAGTGGTCAGCTCTGTCCAGTAGAGGATGAATTTGAATGCGGAGAGCAGGTAGATAACATTTTAACCTGGGGCAGGTCTAGTGGAGTAACAATCAGATCTGAGGTCAAACTTCAGCTGTGTAACCAAGTAGTTATGGAGCGTGGGCCAGAAAATTAACCTTTTTGGCCACAGTTCCCTGAACTAGATGACCCTCAATTTCCTTCAAGCAATAACATTCTATGATTTAAAGTAATACAGAGCCTGGACTAGCACAACAGAAATAGGAATGGACAGTAGAAGACGAGCGTGAGGCATTGGAAGAGGTAGATTCTATGTGCACCTCTACATGGGGCCTCCATGGATATTCTGGGCTCCACAATTCTTCAAGGAAGAATTACTTTCAGCATTGCAGATATTTCAGCATCTCTGTCCCTACACACTAAATCTGAGTAACACCTTCCAGTCATTATCACAATCCAAAAGGCCCATATAGTTCCAAATTTTTCTTAGAGGACTATGACCACTGGGACTTCCCCCATCTACCATTCCCACACGTAATAAACACTGTGAGTCTATTTTAATTGATATCTGAATATAGTAGAGAACTGAAAGACTGTTGGTGCCCTTAATAGCCATAGAGAATTCATTAAGAAGAATTCATGTTGAAAAAAATTATGTTTCATTTTGGGTATATTGAATTCGAGGTGCCAGTGGGATATCCAGATGCCCCATTTATACATGGGCAATAAGGAGACAAGAGAGGAAAAAAAACAAAAAACAGTAACAACAGTTTAATAATTTGTCTATTCAAACTTGAGAAAGAGAGGAGATGTTTCTCGTTCAGATATTCAGATATTTTATTAAATAAAAGCAAGTGTTTTGGCCTTGCTGGAATCTGCCTAACTGTTTTACTCCTATGAATACTTACCTCAGAATTTGCTTTTGAACTTCTAAGGAAGCAAAAGAAAGTGACCATCTCTTGGGCACCTACATGTATCCAATGCTTGCCAGGCATTTACATACATATTTTACAGTGTCACTGTGTTTCAGAGAGGTTGAGTACCTTGCCCAAGGTGACACAAAAAATTAAGTAGCAGAAAAAAAAATTCAAACCCAGTTCTGTCCGGCTCCAAAACCTGGGTTCTTTTCACTACAACGATGTGACAATTAGCTGATTTGAATTTCAAAAAGCCATGCTGACATGCAAATTGGTATTATATATTCATGTGTTACTCCTCCAAGGCCTTCTGAGTCACAATGCTTAAGGCAGAATGACTGGTGGGAATTCCAGGCACCACACTAGGTGGGTGAATTGCAAACCATTTCATATATGAATCCGATGAGGGACTACAAACTCCAGTTTGAACAAGGATAGGATTATTTAGACTTGTTCATTTCATTTACAACACATTCCCAATGACGGAAATAGGTCCTTTTTGAATATTGTAATGAAAATCTCATATCAGGGTACATTCCTCAACCTTATGGGGGACGGTTTTTCCTACGCTTACTCTTAAGCACAACACCCACTTGTGTGCCCCCTTGTTTCCCTGGGTGTGGCTTCATTCTATTCATCTCCACTTGACTGTGCAGGTTGTTGACATGAATCCTGCATCCACATGTGGTGCTTTGTGGGTGGCAAGGGCTCCATGACTTGATTACATCTTTTAAGTGTGTTGAGATCACCTCCACTCACCTCCACTTGCCATTTTGTGTTGAATTCTTTCTCTTTGGCTCTTTCTCTCAGCCTTTTTTTTTTCTTTCTTTGATCATGGCATCAGGTAGCACATAAAAAGCTAGATTTCAAGACTCTTGGTTTTGATGTTGTCTCTGATTCTGTTCTATCACCTGGAGCAGTAAATTAATTTTCTTTCTTCACCTGTAAAATTGATAGTCATCCTTTTTTTCCCCTTTTTTCTTCAAGTTAATAGGCCATAATCTCTGAATTATACTTCACTGGTGGACAAGGAGGGATATCTGATTAAAAATAAACAAATGTGAGTGACTTAAATCACTCCTATACATTCCCATTGATGGTTAAAATTAAAATTTACTTTCAATGTTTATATAATAATACTTTGGGCACATATATAATATAAACAACAAATTATATATTTCAATATGTTTATGAACATGTAGGGGTTGCCAGTTGGCCAGATTGAGTTCAATTGGTTGATAATTTCCCTTCTGTTTTGTATAATAGTTTACTGAGAAAAGGTATATTTAAAATTGCTCTCCCAGTAAGCTCCAGGAAGAAACTCTGTCTCGTGGGGATCTCAGGAGTCTTGCATACTACCTATGATGCAGTAAATTGTGCAATGAGTGCTTGTTTCCTGAAGGATATGATTTGAACTTAGAAACATTTGTTGGTCCAGGTGAGAGGATAGAAGAAAAATAGCTGCTTTTGCCATATGGGATAGTCCAAATGAAAATCTGAAGATGAGAGAAAGAACACCACAATATAAATTTTCTCACTTTGAGAAGTTACAATATAATATGTGATTACATCATATTTGTTAGAGTAGGTGCAATGAAGCCCTAGGAAACCCAGTGAGGTGATATCTGACCATTCCCAAACAGGTCTACATTCCTAAGAGGAAGCAGAATTCTAAATGAAAGCCCAAACAGAGGCGTTCCCATCCTTAGACAGAGAGACCAACAGTGACTGTCAATGGACAGAATTTCAACACAGTGGCTCTTGTTAGTTCTGTCAGGTGGAAATTCCCTGATCTTGTGCAAAGCCTGATCTGGATGCATCTATTCGTTGAATCTACATATATAAGCATATACTTTATATGGATGCACTTTTCATCATTTGGATTTTGACTCATTTCCTGTCAAAGAATGATGCATATTTATGTCTCATTGCAAGTAACAGTTGTAATTTCTCATTGACTGTTAATGCAAAATTAATCTAATTAAAATATCTCTCTAATGAATTTAGTAGTACATTTTCAATAAATAATTTCTGACTGTCTTTATAAATGATCATACGATCCAGGAAAAATCAATATTTTGTTTCTGATATGCATTATTTTAGGTAAGACATAATGTAGCAAATGATTTTAAACGTGTAAGATCAGAAGTTAAATCTGAAGGTCAACCTGTTAGGGTTGTGATATAAACACAGCAGTAAGTATGCAACAAATAGTACATATCATTATTGCCATTGATAAATTATTTTCTATGTAGCTATGCCCTATATACATCCCAAATATTAGTTCCTGGCTGACACAAAGCACCCAATATTTTGAGTTGCCTTGTCCTTCAAGATCTAAGTAAAAATTTGTCTAAAAATCCTAGTCCCAATACCTCTGGGGATTCACCATGTGAGGGTTGCCAGACTGATTTTTTGCCTAGACACTGCTTATCTGCATTTCTCCTAAATCTTTAATTGCCTTCATATCTCATGGCTTTCAGCTGTTCTGGTTTCTCCCCCCCGACATAACTCAGTTATAAAACAAAGCCCCTATTCTTGGTCACTTTAACACACCACAGAGAGAGAACCTGTATGTTAAGAAAATCTGAAGGTTTCATCTAAATTTTGCATGCATTTTGAGCATTTTCCTGGTGAATATTAGACATTCGTACTGCCATTCTCATCAATGGGAATGTCCCACTAGCGAACTCTGCTTTTGCATCCTCAACAACTGTACCTCACGGGACATCCCCAAATCCATCCCCAGGGTCCAGCCTCTCTCCATCTCTGAGACTCTTCCCCTCTTCCTCTTGGCTCCCTCTGTAAATGAAAAATTATTATGCAGAACAACTTATCTCTTTTTGTATAACTCTCACTGCGTTCTAGAAATGTTCTGAGTAATATGATCACAGAACCAATATAGATCTATGTGCTATTTTGAGAAACAAAATAAAATTATCTAAAACAATTCTGATGCCATCTTTGAACTAACAGGTTTTTCTCCTCAGATTAGCTGTGCATTACCCAAGGTTATACACACATATAAATGATATATGTACACATATATATTTCACTTTCATCCCATTTTTATTCCACCCTCTAGCATTTCATCTGTCTATAGTTAATTCCTGCTAAAAAATGTAAATATTCAGATTTCCCTAAGCTTTATTTAAGGTACTAACTTGGTAGCTAACACTCACTACTATTGTCAGTCTATTTTCTCCTTGCATTTAATGATTGAGCATGCTGGGGCCCCTTCTCCTCACTGCTCTGCCCTTCCCTAAGCCTCTCAATTTGGCTTCCGTTGCTACCACTCTGCTGAAGGGATTCACCAATTCTCTTCTAGAAAAATCCTTTTTTCTTTTCCCCTGCTATGAACACCCTTTCCTTTTGAAGCTCTTCCGCTGTAGTTTCTCTAGCATTTGGCACTGGTGGTTACCCCCTACTTGATTTCAAGTTCTTATATTTCACCATCCCACATTTTTCCTCCCACTAACTATGATTTCATTCTCTAACCTTCTTCTTCTCTTCTTACTCACAGAGAACTCATCCATTCATTTGGTCCAACTACTACCTCTAGACAGCAGTTTCTAAATCTACAGTTTCAGTCATTTTTGCTCCTCATCTTTTCAATCTTGCATTTCATTATAGATGTGACAAAGTAGCAAACACTAAGCACATTACTTTCTCACGCAAATCTGTATTTTGTACCTATTTCTTTATTAGTCACTATTCTTGTCTGATAAACTCATTCCCGATCACTTTATTCTATTGAATTGATCAAGTCCATGGCCTGTTCCTTTAACTACCTAACATCTCTTAAGTTTAACTTTTCTTCCTCTCCATTTCTACAACAATCATACTAGCTCATACCTAATTACTACACACTTGAGGCTTTGTATCTTCCTCATTTATAGCATCATTTCTCATTCTAATCTGCATGCACAAATTGCTACTTAAATTTTTCTTTATATGCACTTACCTCCAGTATCTTCTCACACCACTATAATCAGCATACACTTACCTGTATATTTTTTCTCAAATGCAATTTTGATCACATCACTTTATGTGATCTGGGATTAAATTTCCATTGCCATTTTGCCATTTTGGTCTATTCTAAACACTTTAAGGTCCTTTGTCAATGGACCTTCATCTCAGCAGGAAAATTGTTCTCAACAGTCCTTACACATATCTGCTACTTACTACCACTAATCATGGTGTTTTCCCTGTAATGATCCTTCCTTCCATGACTCTAACTCAGGCTGACTACTTCACTAAAGACTTTCTCAACATTTACTTATTTCAAACTGCTATTCTGAACACTTATACTTCAAGACGACCACTTTCTATCTTTAACTTTCCTCTGCACATGGCAAATGATTACAACATATCAGATATGATCTCTATGAAGAACAATCCCTCTAGATTGCAAACTCCAGGGGGCAAGTAGTGTGTCTTCTCCATACTTTTTAAACTTTATTATGTCAAGTACAGTGATGTGTATCCAACAGGTGTTAAATGATAGGTGAGCTATAGAACTAGGCAACAATGTATTCCATGTGGTGAGTCATTAAGTCAGTCAGACAGTCTTTTTGCCTATAACTTGCTCTGCTCTCCCCCCAACATACTCCCTCTTTTTAAAAAAAGCTCAATTATTAATGTGAAATGAATCAACAGAGTCAGGGAAGAGGAAATACTAAAAATTCCTATTCATTCTGAAGCCCACCCAAGCTGAGCAATGGAGAGGTGACACTCTGCATCAGCCAGCATATCGTTAATTTCTCCCTGCTCGAGCTTCTATTATCTCTCTACTGCCACAGCTGCATACTGCTATTGTCAGTGGTAGAGATGAGACATCTCTAATTAGAGGGCAGGGTAAATTGCTTTTATCTACTTTTAACATGCTTTTACATGGCACCTGGTACACAAGGCTTAGCTAGGCAGCCATAATTTGAAAAGCAAATGAATGTTCAGAGAAATATGATACGTTTTTAAAAGAAAATTAAATGTATAGAGTAGCAAAATCCACATGCTGGAGACTGCAGAGTTTTAGAGCTGTCAGAGTCCTGTATCCTTATGTATTATAGTGAATTACAATAAGCAATCAGTGTCCATGTACCCTGCAGAGTCCAGTGGTCCTGTCTTTCTTTTTCTCTTGAGAACAAATAGTGAGATTTAAAGTCTAGAAAAATTATCGGTGCAAGAAGCAGACTAATATTATCCCTTTGACAGTCTAGAAGAGTAAATTTTTAAGTGACAGAAAAAAAATTTAACAGGGTGTTTTTTTGTTTATATACATCCAATCACCTTCATAACAAATAAATCCATTGTGTGTGAGTTTCTGTTTCTGGCTTTAGATTCAATTTTTATTACTTTGGCAGTCCATAACATTTTCAACAACCAAACAATTTATCAGCTCTTGAAAGATAAAACAAAGAGACTTCAACCACAGTTAGATCCGTGGTGTGTTGGACAGCAATGCCATTCGATAAAAATATCTGACATTATTATTGCTTGGAATACAGATCCTATAGTTTGGAGAGCCTGAGTCATATACAAACTCCACAGACTCCTCTCCCTCTGATCATTATCAGCAAAAATGCAGCAAGTGCTTCCCTCCAGCAGCATCACAGGAGATCATGTTTTGCACTTGGTTCCATCATTATAGCCCTTCCTCATACATAAGTTCTATTACTGCTATAGAAACTAGGGTATTGCCCTCCAAACTTTGGCTACTTATTTCCTTGAAGATTTCCTGATTACTGACTATAACTGTCAGGCTGTAAAACTGGTGGCTCTAAATAATAACTGGGCTACACCGTTTATT
Source organism: Ceratotherium simum simum (assembly GCF_057802395.1). NCBI lineage: Eukaryota > Metazoa > Chordata > Mammalia > Perissodactyla > Rhinocerotidae > Ceratotherium > Ceratotherium simum. Next base: position 45,259,186 of record NC_141922.1, on the reverse strand, counting down.
TATTGCTGCTTGGGAACAAAAAAACAACTGGAGTCCTTTAGTGCTGTAGGTAAAAAGGACTCTCAGCTAAGAGAAGCTAGCACTGTAAATGCAGTGGTTCTGGCAGGGTAACTGCCTGATTAGGGATCCCTAGTTTCTTCAATACCCATATGCAGGCATCTGTATGTATTTAGAGCTTGTGAATTTGATTTTCGATATACCATAAATGAGAGGGTATAATTTAAGAGGCTAAAGTAGGGACATATTTTAGAAGTATCTGTAATTTAAATATTTGGACCATATGCAAGATTAGAAGATGCGCCTCACTGCATTAAACACTACTTAAAAGGTACTGATTCCTATTTTAGTCTTTGTAGGAGTCATTAGCATGGTTGGCTAAAGAGTTCTCTGCCTTCCATACACAAGATAGGATTGCACTTGCTGGTCCTCTTGTGCTGGGGTGTGCCTATGTGACTATTTCTGACCAATGATTCAAGAGCAGAAATAACACTTAATGGCTGATAGGAGACCTTCCAGAACTTTCTCCTTCTTTCTACCTAGGTAACCAACAATGTTCAAGATGGTGACTGATCCATCAGCTTGGATTCTGTAGTGAAAACAAAGTGTCCTCACATTCAGAACAGCTGTGTTAGTCATGTAGCATGAACAAGAAATAAAGGTTGTTGTTTTAAACCACTGAGATCTTAGTGCCTTTTGTTATTGCAGCACACTCTAACCCACCCTGATTACTACACTATTTTTACTTATTTCACATTCTTAGCATAGTTCCACCTACTATATTCATTAATTTAGCTCCCTAAGCACATTTTGATCATAGTACTTACCACCTAGATTACATTTGCATAGTTTCTCTCCTTTATTAGTCTACGATTTTCTTGAAGACAGAGACATCTCAATCATCTTTATTTTTTCAGCCCTTTGTACATTGCCTTTATATAGTAGACACTCAATACTGTTGATTTGAACTGAATTTAATTTACCCTATGTTGACATATCAGCTCTGTGCTCAAATACTGAATGAGCTAGAGTAATGATTAATATTAAGTAACATTATTTAGTTATGTGCCTCTCTTAAATTTAAAAGAGGCAAAAGTGATGAAGTCAATCCGATGTAGAAAATACATTAAATTTAGCAGGTTTAGGTTTAGTTTCTGATTATTATCAACTGTATAACATCTAATAGTTC